>NC_092875.1:473451047-473774381 GCF_028372415.1 Notamacropus eugenii
CTCTAAACTGCCTTGTATTCTGCTCTCTCTCTTTTTTCTCTCCCTCTGCTCTGCTCTCCCTTTTTTCTCTTCCCTTCCTTTCCCTCTGCTCTTTTCTCCCCTCCTCTGCTCTCCTCTCCTTTTTTCTCTCCTTTCCTCTCCCTCCCTCATGTGTGTGTATGTGTGTGTACTCGCACATATGTGCACACACACGCAATGTTGTCTCTTCCAACAGAATAAGCTTCTTGAGGACAGGGACCGTCTCTGTTCTGCCTATTCCCTGCACAGTGTTTGGGGCATATAGTATGGTGCTTAATAGAAATGCCTGCTGACCTGAAAATTGGAAACAGGGTTCAGGCTTTCTAAAACCAATTCTCTTTGCATTACACAACACTGATGCTATTTGATTTGAAGATAAAATGAAGTCACAAATGTGAAAGCAATTGGAAATGTTCCAAATTTGAATGGGAGAACCTAACAGTGCCTGACACAGAGCAGAGGCTCAGTAAACGCTTGTCGATCGAGGGTAGAGTACTGGCAGACCTGGATCCAAATCCTGATTCTGACATTAGCTATATGACCAACAGCACAATCCTTTGGGCAAATCTCTCTACCTAGAAGTCAGTGAGGGATTGCTGTACATGACAGAGGCGGATGCTCCCACATGGGTAAAATTCGACACTAAAGAGACTGCCATATACGCCTTGTCCTTCCTCATTAGAGCGTCAATCACAGAACAGAGTCTGAACGGATACTATCAAATAAAGTAAATAAAAATATTTTTGTTTCACTCTCACTGCTCTGAAGTGGAAAAAAAGAAGCAAGAATTATATCCCTTTTTTTTTGTGGTTTCTGATGTTTCCTTTGTGTGAGTTGGTCTTGTACAGGCTTCTCAAGCTGTGAGGTGTGACTCACAGGTGAGCACTAATTGAAGTGTTAAACGGCTGTTCCTGTTTTCCTCCCAAACTTGGCAGTTTTCAGAATCTGGCTGAGGAGAAAACGTTCAGACATAACATGGCACTTCTTAGACTGTTCCTTCTAACTGCCTGAATATGGTAGATATTGGACAGCACGAGTAAATGTGAAAAAACTTTGATGGAAAAAAATGACGAATGGATTAGAATGACTAAAGAACTGAGACACTTTAATCATGATAATGTTCTAAAGTGAAGCTTCAATTAGGCAATTTCCTTCTGAAGGGTTAGTTATGGTTTTAGAATATTGGAATTTATTCCTAATTCTAAAGGACTTACAGTGATCACCAAATTGTCTCCTAAATCTTATATGCTGGACATAGAAAAATTTCAATAATTTATCCTATTAGAACCAAATCAATTTCAAGATATGATTATGTCTTGACATTCCAGACGCTGTCTGAGGATGAAAAATGGTAGATTAAAAATTGAGACCACAAGGCCCATTAGGAGGATTTCAATATGTCTACGGCCAAACTCAACTTTCTTCCTAGACCCATCCCTAATCCTTACTTCCCTACTTCTGTCAAGGGAACCATTATTCTTCTAGCCACTTGGTGATCAGAACAGAAGCAAGGAGTCACCCCTTGACTCTTCATTCTCCTTCATTGTCCTTGTCCAAGTATGTGTCATGTCTTAGGAATTCTGCCTCCATAACATTACTAGTATCTGGTACTAATATACCACCATCACCCTAATTTAGTCCTTCCTTACCGTTCATCTGGGCTATATTGCAAAGGTCTCCTCCTTCCATTTTTTCCTCTCTTCCACCTGTTCTCCACGTATCTGACAAATGTATGTGACTAGACTGTGGGTCTGACCTCATTATTTCTCTACTCTAGAAGCTTCATTGGCTTCCTGTTGCTACAGTCTTCTATTTCGCTTTGGAAGCCCTTCATAATCTGGATTCAGCCTATCTTTCCCTAGCATGCTTTTCATTAAAGCCAGACTCATCTATTTGCCACTTCTTATATAAGGCATTCCTTTTTCTGATCAACGACGAATGGTTTAGCTCTTCTCGGCCATACAATGGTCCAAGAAAATTTCAAAGGACTCATGATGAAAAATGCTATCCATCCTCACAGAAAGACTAATGGTGACTGAAGCATACTTTTTTCACTTTATTTTTTTCATGGTTTTTTTTCTGTTGGTCTGTTCCTTCTTTTACGACATGACTAATATGGAAATGTTTTACATGATTGCACATATATAACATATCAAATTGCTTACTGTTGTAGGAAGGGGGAAGTAGAAGGAGGAGGGAGAAAATCTGGAACATAAAAAATTTTTTAAATGAATTGTTAAAATTTGTTCCTACATATAATTGGAGAAAATAAAATACTGTTTAAAAAATGTTTTCATCTTTCTCCCTCAATGTCTTGGTAGACTGTCCTGTTCTTGGAATCCTCTCCCCTTATTTCCACCTTCTGGAACCCCATCCTCCTTCAGCTCAAGCCCCACTCCCTCCAGGGTACCTTTCTTGTAACTGTCTCCACTTCTCTACTGGTAATGATTTTATATAATTATTTATATCTATATGTACATACTTATATAATATCTATATTATTATTGCGTATCTCTTACAGTTACTTGTCTGTGTTCCCCCTGCCCTCAGGAGACTATAGGCTTCCAGCACATGAGTACCTGATAGGCATTTAATAAAGAATCACTAGAATATTTTATGGCAATCTCCAGATACATTCATAGGCATACAAGGGCATTTTATGCTCTTTGACCCTTGGCATGCTCACCCTTCTAATGGTTTTACTGCCTCTCTATGCAGATGACTCTCAAATCCCTATCTCTTCTTCAGTCTTTCTAACTAACCGCTGAGTATCTCAACAAACTGGACGTGTCTTAAACTGAAATCCTATTCCACTCCCCTGCCCCAAAGCTTGTCCTTCCTCCCAGCCTCTTTATTTCCATCAATGATACCACCATCTTCCAAGTCATCTTTGCTCCCTGTCCATCATCGTACCATCGCTAGTGATGTCCTTTGGATTCTACCTCAGCAGTCTCTGTCCACTCGTTCAGGACTCTGCCACTTCTAGCCAGCATTACTGGAATAACCTGTTATTTCTTTCTCTGATCTCTCCCTTTTTCAAATTGCCACATTTGTAGAACTACTTTATCTTAATTCCTGACTCAAGAACACTCAGTGGCTACCCACTGCCTACTGAAACACAGATCTCTTTATCTTGCTCCCTCAAACTCTCCACAATGTGGCCCTAGTCTACCTTTTCAGCTGCGTCTCACACAATTCCCCTTCATGTACTCTCCATGATTGTTCACCTTCCCCTATTACTGTTCTATCCCCTTTTACTTCTATGCTTCTGTTAGTGTGTTGTCCCATGCTCAGACCAGCTTCACCTACTGAAATCCCTTTTTCCTTCAAGGCAGGAGATCTTAGTCTCTTTTGGTATATCAGGGCTTTCTGGCTAGCTGCTGAAGTTTGGGGATCCTTTGTCAGAATGTTTTTATGTTCATAAAAATAAAACACAAAGGATTACAAAGGAAATCAATTATATTGAGATACAGGTATTAAACATTTTTTTATAAAGTTCTTGGACCCCAGAATAAAATCCCCAGTTTTAAGGCACAATTTAGGTGCTATATCTCCTATGAATTCTCCTAACAACTTCCTAACTCTCACTTCCCCTCAGCCAAGCTCCCAGTTGAAGGCATTCATTCCATCACCCCCTTTTTGAAAGATTCCCACAATACTTTTTGTCATAGCTAGAGCGCTGGACCTGGAATGAGGAAGACCCAAGTTCAAATCCATCCTCAGACACTTTCTAGCTATATGACCCTCTGGACAAGTCACTAAACCTGTTTGCCTCAGTTTCCTCAATTGTAAAAGGGGGGGTTGATAAAAGTGTCTACCTCTTATAAAATACTTAGCACAACGCCTGGCACAGTCTTGCTGTTGTATAGTCATGTCTAAGTCTTTATGATCCCATTTTGGGGGTTTTCTTGGCAAAGATACTGGAGTGGTCTGCCATTTCCTTTTCCAGCTAGTTTTACAGATGAGGAAACTGAGGCAAACAGGGTTAAGTAACTTGCCCAGGATCACACAGCTAGGAAGCATCTAAGGTCAAATTTGAACTCAAGTCCTCTTGACTACAGTGCTGGCACTCTATCCACTGCACCACTTAGCTGCCCACCTGGTACATAGTACATGCCATGTAAATGCTTACTCCCTTTCCTTCCCATATCTCCCTTTGCCAAAACTCCTTACCTTCTGCTTTATGACTGAACCTCAATGTGCTCCTGTAATTACTTTGATAGCAATATCTGTCTTATTTCATCTAGAGATGTCCAGCACCTTACGTGTGTGTGTGTGTGTGTGTGTGTGTGTGTGTGTGTGTGTAGTGTCACAGTGCACATAAAAGATTTCAGAATCAAAGGACATGGATTGAAATCCCAACTGCTGAGCTCTCAGTTTCCTCTCAGTGAGAGGAGAGGATTATCTAAAGGTATTCTATCTTTGAGTCCTGTCATCCCAATCCTATGAAATGCTCATTGTTTTTGGCAAATATATATATTTAGTGCTATTATGATGTACCTTTCTTCTCTAAGGCTGTAAGGTACCGAAGAGGTGCTGGCCTGCATAGGGAGAACAATTTCCTCTTCCAGGATTTCCCTACATTGATGAAATCACAGATCCAGTCACTATACTTATACTTCTTCTGACATTTTAGAAATGGCTGATTTTCTTTTCCTACTTAATAGCTGCCATTTTGTATAGCACATTGTAGCAGAAAACTTTTAATGATTCAAAACAACTGAATTGCTTCTCCTAGTCCATATTGTAAGTGACCTTTCCATCTGCCCTTCTGAAGGTGGAGTTAGCACTGTGATCATCGATGTTGGTTTTGGAAGGGCCCTTGGAAATCATCTGATCTAACCTCTTCATTATACTGATAGCTATTGATAAGAATCTATCCTGCTTTTAAAGGTTCCTAGTCAAGGAGATTCCAAACATCTCCTTTGTACTATTTAAATGCCCTATCAGTTAATTCTTTCAAAGTTGTCATAAACCCCCTCATAAAGGTTCACCAGAAAGAGAAGACCTACTAAGGCTACTCTCAATTTATATACTCAATAGACATAGTGAAAAAAACAAATACCTATTAAAATAGATACCACACCAGTATCTTTGCCAAGAAAACCCCAAATGGAGTCAGATATGACAAAAATATCTATTCAAAATATACCATACAAAATTCTTTCTGCTTCTTGTTTATATACATATATACACACATCCTTTCTAGCAATTAATTCATAGTATCGTGGGTCTTCCAGCATGGGCAGCTTTATAAAGACATACTCTCTTTCACTGGATTAAATAATACAAATGCTTCAGTGCCTAGATGCTAAGGCACTGTGGGAAAACAAAATGTGATATTTATTCAACTGTCTGTATAGACTTTTAGTGACAAAAATAACCTACAATTACTTGGGATACTATTTATAGCTTAGAAAAATGCGATAAGATTAAATTAAACTCATTATTTTAGTCAATCTTATGTTTAAAGCACTTAGTCCTTTAAAGAAAGATAGTTTTGGTAATGCTTGGAATTTAAAAATTTTTTCATTTGCTACAATATAATTCTGATCAAATATTTACTATAGTATTTCTCTTGTGTAAATGATCTAGAAATTATCTCATCAATTATCTTGTTTTTCATGGGTTACAGGATAGACAGTAGCATGGAGGTAAGGATAACATGTCTGGTTATTTTAAAGAAAACAGCCTAGTGACCGCCCTGCTTTGACATCTAAAGAATGTTAATTGTTTTATAGGACCCATTCGGATCTTGCAGATCTTTTTAGTAGATCTGAGTTAGCAGATACCCCAATGCCTAGAAGACTTTGTTATGAAGATAAGACCCTCCTTAACTGTGCCACAGGCAAGGATGGACAATATATTTTTGGGGATGATAGGAACTTATAATTTTAAATTAACTCAGAGGAAGAGTTGACTCAAATATAAAGTTAATACAGCATAAAATCAGTTAAACTCACAGAGGAAATATTAATTTTGATTTTTTCACTCCTAAGGTCAGTTTATCATCTGCCTTTGAAATAAATCTGTTATTGACAAAAATAAACACATACTTTTTCTAGTGGCAAAAATAAAACTGAGGATAAATGGATGTCTGTCTGGTGTATGAATGTAAGAGAACATTATGATGCTATGTATCATAATAAATGAGGAATTCAGATAAACCTGGAAAGTCTTATTGTTCAAGTTGATGGACAAACAGAACTACAGAATAGCCATAAGACTGTAAAGGAAAACACTAAAAAACAATCAGAATTTTAATGAGTGTAATGATTGTGATGCCAAAAGACTTATAACAAGGACAAAGTCCTTTTGATAAAGAGAATGAGGCATATGATATTATTCATGGTCACTGAGTCAGTTTTTTGTGCTTAACTGTACCCTACTGAAACCTGAGGGTTCTACTGGAATGAGAGTTATTAGGAAATATCAGTGATGCAAAAATATCCATTTTTTCCATGGGTACACTGATTTTTAAAAAAGATAAATAGATTGCTTAAAGGCAGGAAGATTGGGCTCAACCTAGGCTACTTGAAAACAACAACAAAGAAGGGTCTTTTCTGTAGCTCTCACTTTCCAAATTATAGATCAAAATTACCTGCGATATAATCAACTTTATTTATAATCAAAACACAAAATGGGGATCAACTCAATCAGAGTTCTGTGGGAAAATGGCAGGATTCTTTTCCCTTTGCTCTGCTCTATTTTCCTCTCCAAGGCAAATTATAATTCTAATTAGAAGCAAGTTTGTAATAAGATAATAAATGAGTTGCTAAGGATGATGGGATGCTGTACTATACCAAATGATCTTCACTTGAACTGTTTAATATTTCTCATCTACAATATTTTGATTCATGTTCTAGTGGCAGAAGAGCCATTAGTGATCTTTGGAATCTGGATCAGGAGGCCTGGGTTCAAACACTGCCTCAGACACTTATATTTGGGTGATCATGAGCAAGTAATAATTTATTAGAGTCCCAGTTTCCTCACGTGTAAAATAAGGAAAATATCTGAACTACATACTTCACATGATTATTGAGAAGTAAGTTATTTGCAAACCTTAAAGCACCATTTAAATATGGTTTTTATTAGCAGGAAAATGTAGAGCAATAAGCAATACCATCTTTAAAATTAGTTTATGCATATCACCTTTAGTTATGTCCTACATTTAATTTGTAATCTGATGATAAACTTACTGTTGGGTTGTCATAACTGTCTGATTATTATGTGCAAAAGAAATGATCCCCTGCCAGAGTAACCATGTCAGAACAGTCCTCAATATAATTGTAAAGGTTTTACTTATGGAATTTCCTAGAAGTGCCCATTTCTTTCCATGGTCTTTTTATCATAAACGTTTTCCTGTTTTTAATGATATTTTGTTGCTCTTTTTTCTTAATTGGTCTCACAAATTTCACATTTTGACCACATTGGACAAAACATTTCTTCTACCCTGCCTTTCCTACCCCTCGAGGAAGTGATCAGTGCAAAACTATACCTAAGACTTCAACTCCTAAGCACAACTTTTTGACACCCACTGACTCTTATCTTGTACCTTGTTAACTTTGAGGTATTTTTTTAAAAAAATGTTTAAAATATTTTTCCTTTTTATGGGAGTCTAATTTACATCTTTCCCCCCATCCTCACCTACAATTTAGGATGAAAGGCTATTATCCCAATTAAGGGCATGAATAGTTCAGTCCTGACTAAATAAATGGGGACACACATTGGCTGTATTTTCTCCTTTTCTTTAATTCACAGCTGCATGGAGCTCTTGAATGGAAAAAAAATGAAAAAAGTCAATGCAACATTTCAGAAATGAAAAAGTTTTATGTAAGGGGTTTATTAATAGATAAATCATATACATTTTCATTAAATCTTACTAGATATAACTGAGAAAATGCAAGTTTCTCTTCATGATTATAAAGAAGATTCTTGTTAAGTTATATAAACAAAAATAGTGTGTAGCTAGAGTAGGATTTCAAATTTGGTGACGGTAGGAATTATAGGAATACATAGAGGCAAACATTTGTAAACTGTAAGCCTTTCTTCAGCACTTTAAAAACCAGCCTCACAACACCCCTGTGAGGTAGGGGATTATTTTAATTTTACAGGGGAAAAAACTTAATACAAGAGGATCTTCTTACATGGGGAAAAACAGCTGTACTGCTAGTATTCTTAAAATCATTATTGTTGCCAAAGCCCGCACATCCATAAAATTCTAATGAAGCTTTCCAAAAGGGTTGTTACTCGATGAATAAGGTATAAATGTATTTGAGGTATTTTCCCTTATGAAAGGACTCCCTGTTTAGTGGTTAAATTGGAGCCTTCTGTAAATTTGGTTAAGCAATGCTACTTTTCTAAAGTCACAAAGGAAGTGATAGATTCTTGTAGGTTGCAAAGTTCTTTAAATAAAAAACAGAACAATGATTATCTAAACAATTTGGGGCTTATGCATGAACTTGTGCAGTTAGCCATATTCTTTGAAAATGCTTCTTGGTTCTTCTTGGAATTATATACTGTGATGCTTCTGGCCTTTCAAGTTTTCTTTCTTAATTACTTCCTTTAATGCATGGGCAGCTTGCATCTTGCACAGGGATTTTAAATTCTTCATCAGAGGAGAGCAGTATCTTCATAAGCCGAAAACTAGAATTTAGACATTCTGGGTGACATCTGGTAAATTCTATGATCAGAGCATGGGACATTTACCAAGAGGTCATTCCAGATCATCATCAGCAGGGTCAAATCAATTCTGGAGAACCATTCTTTTTTGAATTTAGAAAGGGCTTGCCATGGATGTAAGATATAAGGAATTCCTATAATTTCTCTTGAAAAAAACAACAAGTTTCTTCAGGTAGAAGATAACTCTTTACTGGAAGGATTGCAATCAGAGCTCAGGAAGAAATGAATGGAGGAACTCAAATGACGTGTAATATTTGGGTGAGAAGAAAGGTGATGCAAGGACTTCTGATGTCCACAAGTGTATTACGTAGGAAAGTAGATTGCCAGACTCTAAAAAAAAGTTAAAGGTATTCAGTCTGTAGGAGACAGAATATGGTGGTGGATCAAATGCTGGACTTGGTGTCTGGAAGATGACCTACCATAGGGGTAGTAACAATCTTTCTGAAATTTGTTTTCCTAGGGATAACAGTCCCTACCTCACAGAGTTGTGAAATATCAAATGGGATAAGGTACGTAAAGTACCTTGTTAACTTTAAAACTGCGTATAGAGGCAATGTTATCACTACAAAAACAAAACTTTCTCTGACTTAATAAGCATTCATTCTAATCAAATGTATTTAACTATCACTTTGTTCATTTTCAAAAGAAGTGGTGTAGGCATAACTGCTAAAATGCAGTAGCTTCCCTGGATATAAAAGAAGCATTTTTTACCACTTGATGAATACTGAATATTCCTTGCTTGGGGGAAGAAGGGATTGTATCTCCCCCCATATAACCTGGAATCTGACATATGGAGTCAACTAACCCTTGAGCAGTCCACTGTTAATTGGTATTTAATTTTAAAGTTGATTTGTGATTGCGTTGGATGAATTAACCTCATTTGAAAGATTAAAGTACTTTTAGGAGTATCAGATTTCTAATCTATATTACAAAATCCTATCAATTAAAATGCTGTTTTATTTTTTTTTAATTTATTTAACTTTTAACATTCATTTTCACAAAATTTTGGGTTCCAAATTTTCTCCCCTTATGTCCCCTCTCCCCACCCCAAAACACCAAGCCTTCTAATTGCCCCTGTGTGCCAATCTGCCCTCTCTTCTATCATCCCTCTCTGCCCTTGTCTCCATCCTATACCCCTTTACCTGTATTTCTTATAAAATGCTGTTTTAAAGAATAAATGTATTAAGCTGCATTTTCTTAAGAAGCAATAATGCCAAATAAACTGCGGCTCAGTGCATCTCTGGTCTCCAGAAACAATGCTGCCTCTGAAAAGTCCGATTCACAGGCTGGAGAGGGATGCTTCTTTGTTTCTCAAAGTGGAGTCTCATTGGCCAGGAATTGGCTCTTTTGAAAAATGGATGAGTTTCTGGTTCTAAAGAATGTCAAGATTCACTAAACTTTTTTTTTTTTGCAATCTCACATTAATTTAAATGTTGCATATAAAGTTAAAACAGTTAATAAATTTGTACAACAGATCTCATGAAGGGTAGTGTTATGTCTTAGGTTTTATGTGAAGCAAAATTATCTAGATGATAATTATAATGACAATAATCATATTTGTAAAGCTCCCACTATGTGCCATGAATTCCGCTAAATGCTTTACAAATGCTACTTCATTTGATCCTCAAAATATCCCTGCAAGATAAGTGTTATGGGATAATTTCAACCTAAAATTTCACTTAGCTCAATCTCAATAACTCTGCTTAAAGTGGTTTTTGGCAGAAATGAGCTGACATAATTTTCATCTTGTATGTACAGGCAGACTATTTAAAATTTTATTAAATACTCCTATGTAAAAGGCAAATATGCAAGTCTATGAAAAGTCAATTTTATTCCTCAAGAAACAATAGAAAATTTTGTGTTATGGTAAAACAAAGTGGCAAATTTTTAATTTGAAAATTATACATCCTTATCACTTAAAATGATCTCACTAATATTCTGTAATATAGTTAGATAAAACAGAAAATGTTTAGCTGGTGTTTCTTATAATAAGAGCGATTAAAGACCAATTGACTCACTTGAGAAAAACTTGAAGTAAAATTCAGAATTTATATTTGCTAATATTTAGTAATGTCACAATAAACTTTTAGTTAGAGATCAACAATAATGTCTAGAATGCATAAAAGTGTTCCAAATATAATCTCTCTCATCCTCTCTTTTCTTTCTCTCTCTACTTGTCCCCATTGACTCTCATTTACTCACATAACAATCCTTTCAAATAAGTTGACTATAGCAGATATGGAAAGAAAGAGAAATATCTTATTTGTAAGAAGGAAAAGTGACACTTAATGAAGTTCAATTTAAGTCACTTCTTACAATTAAAAAAAAATCCCAACGGGGAACTGGCAGTTTAGTAAACAAATTCTTACTCCAAGCATCTTCCCTTTAGAAGACATCGCCAAGTATTTCCCCAAGGGGGGGAAATAAAAAGCAAACATAAGGAAAGCATATGACGACATCTGGGAAGCCACAAATTCCTAAAACTATCTCTAAGGAAAAATGACAAAACAAACCCAGTAGATGTTTGTGACTGTTCAATGGTAACAACATGAGGGGGAAATCTACTAAATTAACAGAATGATCTGAGTTTATAGAATATCCTAGGATTCTACTCAAAGATTTCAATGGATATTTTTTTTCTTTTTAACTGTACCAATTGGCCCTTTTAACTTCTAAAGCAGAATGCTGTCCTTTTATAGGTGGGCCAAACACACCTGAAGATCCATGATGAAGTTATAAGGCAATGCTGGGGCAGAACTGCAATTTAATGAATAATATTTTTCCAGGGTATTAAATACTCTTTAAGATCTATTGTAGCACTCTGGAAAGCAATGGCACTTTCTTTTGGATTTCAAAGGGATCATCTAGTTTGCCAAATTTAGAATCTTCTTCTCCCTAACTCAAAAAACCATGACTAAGTTGGACTCATTTGTCCAGCAATGTTTTACTAGACCTTTTTCCTTGTCACTTTTTTGTAAGAAATTAGGTGGAAATGTGTTCAAATGCTAGTACTGAATTTTGAGGGTAAGTTTTTGATGTTTGCTTCTAAGCTTAGCCCAACTGCTACCTTCTACAGGAAGCCAGTGGTGATCCCTGGGATGCCAGTGACTTCTTCCAACTTAGGAAATTATTTTGTATATAATTTGCATTTAATTTTCTATATACATTTCCCTCCAATAGGACATAATTTCCCCAGGAGAAGTGACTTTCATTTTTGCCTCCCCAGCTCCTAGTATACAGCAGGAGTTCGATGAATCTTTGTTGGACATAGGATGAGGCAATTTTTGTAATGGTCTTCCAGCTTCCAGTCATTGGTTTATGACAAAGAAGCTTCATGGAATTCATGTCTTCAAAGCTAATTATGTATGCATAAATATATACTATAAACATCTATTCTCACACCATTCTGAACTATAATAGAACATTTTATGTGAAATAGAAAATGAAAATTAACAGGCATCTATTATTTGCCTCTTAAAGTGATTTAAAGTAATTTTTAAAAGATAATAACTACAACTAAACCTTGATGCTTGAGGCATCAAAGTACAATGAAATTAAGAACTAAAGTTTGAGTCTGAGGCCCCTTTTCAAATCCTGGCTCTGCACCTTCCTGTGTGACCTTGGCCAAGTCACTTGTGTGACCCCTTGGAGGGGTCTTGGTTTCCTCATCTTTAAAATGAGGGAGCTGGACAGAATGACCTCTGAAGTCTCTTCATGATGATAACCAATGATCTGATGATCAAAGGAAGAGTCTCTGGAGTCAGACTACCTTCTGCAATGCCTCAAAGCAAGTAACTGATCTTTACTAGCATACAATATGGAAATAATGCTTGTTCACTTCTGTTCACAGGCACAGAAATTATGTACTGCAGCTGTGGTTAAATGAAAAATGTATCACTTTGAATTTTTCAAAATAGTTGGATATAAGTGAATATAGAGACAATATATGTATATAAAAAAACACCATAAAATCTTGAATTGAAATTCCCTGAACCACATGACTTCTATAAAAATGTTGGCATTTTTAGAGATATAACTTTAAAAAGCGTGCATACTATTTGCACTATTTTACCTCATACCCTGAAAATTGGCAAAGATAACCAAAAAGAAAGAAAGAAAGAAAAAAGAGGAAACTATGTTAGAGGGAGCACATGTATACTTTTTTTTGTAGAGCTGTGAATTGGTTTAACTACCATAGATGGTCGTTTGGTAGTTATCTGGAATCACTTCAGAAGAGAGACTGAACTGTTCATACCCTCTGACTCAGTGACCTTAGTCCTGGGCATAGACATCCCAAGGAAATCAGAGAGAAGGCAAGAATACCAGAATATTCATAGCAGCGCTCTTTACAGCAGCAAAGAGTCAGTGTCCGTCATTTGGGACCTGGCTAAAAATCTGGGACATTTGAATGTAGTGGAATTGTTACCAAGCAATATGATGACAGAAATGGTGAATTCAGAGAAACATGGGAAGACCTATATAAACAGATGAGAACAAAGTAAGCCAAATCAAAAGAATAATATGTACAAAACAACAGAAACTTAAAGGAAATTAACCTGTGAGAAACTGACAAACCAATAATGATACTAGAAAATGGATACTAATAATAGCTCCCTCCTCCCAGCAGAGAAGCCTTTAGGGAAGAAGGCTCCATATAATGTCAGATACAATTATTGAATCAAGTAATTTTTGCTTCTTTTTCTTTGGTATAAAGGAGGGTTATATCAGTGTGTGTGGAGGGGTGTGTGGGGTGTACTTTTCATTTTAATAATTGACTAATGTAAAAATTTTTTGAAGGGACCAATAAAATATTTTTAAAATTAAATTAAATCAAAATACATATTGTATCCCAAGAAGATTAAGATTAAGATACATTGATGGATAAATATAAACTTGTCAACTATTACAGAAATAATACATACACTACCAATAATGGACCAGTAATGTCATTTTCCTATGAGGACTGATGAAATTATTTTCTCCTTATGATACTGAATATTGTGTTGCATTGTTGTTCAGTCATGTCTTTGTGACCACATTTGGGGTTTTCTTGGCAAAAACACTGCAATGGTTTGCCATTTCCTTCTCCAGCTCATTTTACAGATGAGAAACTGAGGCAAAGAGGGTTAAGTGACTTACTCAGGGTCACACAACTAGTAAGTATCTGAGGCCAGATTTGAACTCAGGAATATGAGTTTTCCTGACTCCTGGACTGGTGCTCTATGCACTATGGTGCCCCGTAGCTGCCCTACTCGCTATTTTAATAGGTATTAATAGTATCAACACTCAAGCCTCTTACAATTCTAAAAAAAAAATGACTCAAACTAGGAACAAAATAAGTTTTTAAAATGAGATGCTTGATTGGAAAACTAACAGGATTAAGGTCTTTTTACTCTGCTTCTTAATTTAGATTTTATGAAACTCCTCATCAGTCTATGAGCTCCCAAGGGCCAGATATGACTGACTTCATACAGCTCCACAAAGAATGCTGACTACAGGCTTCTTTGGGGATGGTGACAGATGTAGGTCAAGCTCAGAGCCATCACAGCTGATGACAATGATCTCTCAGCAGTTGTCATAATTTCAGATGAACAGAGACCTTAGTCGCACAGTTGGTGGAGGTGCTTGGTAGAAAATAATTGTTTTTTTGAACTCATTTATAATTCTTTGTCATCCTCCATTATGAACTCTATAGCTTTGGTTATAAATAATCTATAATTAAATCCTAATGACAAAAACTTCTTAATGAAGTGTCACAGTTCACATCCTGCTCATTTCTTCATTTCTGTTGCAATAGGAGTATCATGGCAAAGGGTGTGTTGGGTGTTGTAATGTCTCAGTGCAGAAACTGACTCCCATTTACTAATAATAAAAGTAAGGAAACTGGTGCAAATAATTGTAGAAAAGAGCTAAAAAAGAGCTTCACACTAACCATTCCTCCACTCCTTGTTTAAGTTAGAACAACAACAGATAATGATGTAATTTAACAATAAGCTTAGGTAGCAGAGTATATGGTATTCACAATAAAATTTTTATTTTAAGTTGCCCCAAATAACAATTAAATTAAGAATTCTTGTCACAAAAACATTTAAATTGAATAATCCAGTTGCAAAGGAACTAGATCTTTCACAGTCCAAAAATGTGAAATTAACAAACCTCCTAAAAATTAACCAGGGTTGTGAGTGGAATGAAACCTAACCTATTTCAAAGCTGTTAGTAAAATTGTAGTTGCATAGGACTAAAGCAAAAACCAGCCTACTAGAAAGGCAAGTTTCTGTGTACATCCTTTAACGAAAACTGTAGGAAACTAGTTGAAAGTTATTATTTTGCTTACAGAATAGAATATACATGCTGCACCAACAAAATGCATAAACTTGAACAGCACCATCTGAATGCACACTGTCTACATCTTGATAGTTAAATATAATCAATGGTTAAAAGAACCTCTGTTCCACTAAGGAAATTCATCAAATTCTTATTAAAACTATAAATACAAAAATAACTTCCTGAATAGGCAATATACACTAGTAAATCTGCTCCAAATACTTGAAATGCTATACGACAGCAGCTTTTCAGTCTATAATACTGCATATTTGAGGATCATAAAATTGCACTGAACAAATTACATGGAAATAGTGACACTGTATGTTAATGCACAAAAAAGTGAAAGATGACAGCTAAGTTTATCACAAATTTTTTTATCACAACTTTCACAGTGTCAAAAAATAACTTTGAACCTAAAAATCTTCCTGTTTGGAAATCTTTCAAAATAGGTTTTTCCCACAGCTTCATAACAGGTAAAGAAACAGCTGCTAGAAATTAGAACATAACTCTTTAGCTCAAGGATTGCTTCGCTTACTCAGCTAGTAAAATCAAAATATATAATCTTGGGGATAATTCTTGTGAGGTGAACAATTGCTCTAATGATAGAGACCCAAGAACATACATCCCTGTTCCTCTATGTTATCCAAGGCAAAGGCAGTCAGACTGCAGTCTTACTGGAGAGTCTGAGCAACAAATTAGTTAAGATTCTCTTTGGCGAGGAAGTCAGACTGCCAGCTTAACCTCAAAGGTAGTAAACCTTTCAAATTATAAGTTGTTTTGAAAAAGATTAGAAATTTAGATGGAATAGGATTCCATGTGAAATTGCTTAGATTCTAGGGGCCATCCCCCTCCCCAGAAAGCAGACCGTCACTTTTCCCCTTCACTTCACCTAGTTATACGCTGGCAACCTTCACAAAGGAATGCACCAGACTAGAGGGACTGGATTTTAAATTACACTGCTGTAAAACACTCTCAGGTGAACAAACTACCTCTAAAAACAGGTAAGTAACTTCTCTGCAATTTATATAGTATTAGAAATATATCTAGCAGGTTTGCAAGTTAAGCAATTTATTCAAGATCACCCAATCAGTCTGTGTCATATATGGGTAAGGAAAGAGAAGAAGCAAAAGTCACCCCAGTTAGCGTAAAAAAAAAAAATCAGAATTGATCATCAAAGTTAACAGTAAACTAAACAGTAACACTAAATAAGGAGTTTTTTATTTGGGGGTTTGGTTTTTTTTGCTTTTTAGGTTTTTATTCTATCCTAAGTCTGGCACTAACTACATGACCTCCCACCTCATTTGTTAAAATTAAGACTTTGGAATCCATCTCTGAAGTCCCTTCTAACTCTGTCCCATTCTATGAATCTAATACCAGCTGTAAGAAACAAAACATCTGTATAAAAAGAATGTTATCTCATTTTTCTAGACTTTAAAGCTAAAAACATTCCTTTTTTTTGTACAGTTTCTATTCTGACTTGTATCAAAACAAAATCAAAGATCATGTCTTGTAAAAGACATACTTGGAAAGTCAGTAAAAAGTGAATTTTAAATTTATTTGTGCCACACATTTAAGTAGTGTAGTCAAATGCAGTCCCTTAATATTAAATAACTACCTGAAGTGAGAGGATTCAAATCTGCCATGCAATGAATTTTTTTATGCTGACACTTGGAGCCATAAATATCAAAGCTTCACTCTAGCCCTTCGATATCTGCAAACTGCCAAGCTTTTTCCATTGACGCTGGACATTCAAAATCAAACATGGAAGAAATATACAGAACACTGGGACTGAAACAATTGAGTGGCCTGTTAGCAGGATAACACATCCATATGACTAAACTGCAGTTGCTTCTAGTTGAGGCAATGCTGTCCTAAAGAAAAGGTGGCCACATGCTAGTGAGACACCCTGGTATATAAAATAGCACTAGAAGAAGACCAATTCTAGCTGGTAACATCAAAAATGGAACCTTGGTAGAACACTAGTAATATTAACAAAACTAGAGGTACATGAAAGTAAGTAAGTGCCAGGGAGCATCTGCCATTGCTGACAAAATTTCTAGCTTCAGAATGCTACAAGTGTTCATTCACATGGCTCATTTAAGTGCCAGTGACAGAAAGCTAATTCTTAACTATGTTTAGGACAGCTAAGTTTACCATGGGCAAGGCTGGCAAGAACTTTAAGAAGCACACTTCAGAGGATCTGGGATTTTCCTCTCCCAGTCATCCTGATTAATGTCCTTCATATATAAAATTTAAAAAACCAGCCCTCTCATATATTAAGAGTGTCTCTCTTTTGTTCATTTCCAATTGAACATTCAAAAACATCACATGACAAGTTAAACAGAGACAGTCAGAAATCAACAGAGAAACTTCTCGTTTTTGCCATGCAACACAATTTTTCTGACAAAAAAGTTGTTTACTGACACAGTTCAAAATATAAAAATATACAACCACTCAAATATGATTTTTGCATGAAGCAAAATTCTTGGCATTCTGAATAATAAAAGATCAGTTTTTCCCCTCAAACCAAATAGGTATTTTACGATCCAACACGTATGACTTTGACTAAAAAAGTGCAAGACTTCTTCTTCCTCAGGTCCTGATTAAGAATTACTTCAAGACGGAGCTACCTAGAGGCTGGGCAAGACAATGAGGCTCTTCCTATGTTATTCTAATTCCAATTTAATCAAACTAACCTTCAGAAAATGTAATTTGTAAAAAGCTTTCATTCAGAATATTTTATTTTCATGTCTAGCCCATTCCATAGCATGCAAACCGAAGTCTTAATGCCATAGATAAGAATTCAATTTTAATGTTCTCAAAAGGACTAATGAGCAGCAAAGCAAAACCCTTTTATAGCACTTCTGTGAATTTTAAATATATTATCTCTTGTAAGGTTTTGGCAAGAGAAGTGCTTCCTTAAAACTGAGATAATCCAAGTGTCTACTTCATATGAACTTCACAGAAGTTCTCTAATTCCCTTAAAACTACCTGCCATATCTGGTCAGTTATTGGTCTGGTACAAAAGTAAAAACTGATCTGATATTCTTAAAACCATTCAATTCTCTTAAAAAGATATTTCAATACTATTTCTTGTTAAAAGACTCTCTAGAACAAAACTAAAAAATCACTATATAATTTATCAGACCTTAACTAGTTTGTTCTTTTCTATGAAAATGACTTTTGAAAACAATGTTATAAATTCTCATTAATCCAGACAAATCTGGACAGACCAGACAATTATAATTTTGTTTTCAAGAAAGATAGTTGTATCTCTTTAGTACATAGAGTAAAACCTGAACTAGGCTAATCAAAGAAGGGCCCTTTGGGCACCATGTTAAAAAACTAAGAGTCACAGTTGTATTCACTGTTTCACTGAAATCTTATATTAATTTGCTCAGCAAATCTTTTCTGCATAGATAGTACAAAAGTAAACTTTAGCTCAATCCAGCTGAATGACTATAAGTTTCAAATTAGTGAGCTTTTATGGTATTTCATTTGTGGGTAAATAGAAACTGCACCTTTTGGGAAAAAAAATTAAGATTCAACACAGAATTTTCACTCAGTGTTATTATACCTTATCAAATGTATGCACAGTAAAAGCACACCACACATTTTTTACTTAATCATGATGCTTGAATTGAATCTGTACCTATGTGAAAATGGCAATGCATTCTGGGTTGGTTCAGCCCTTGGTTCTGAGTTTTGTGTCACTTCATGAGTTCTTTCATCATCTGTCCCATTAATACTTTCTGGTGTTAAAGGAGACTGAAGATCCCCTCCTGCTGATTCCTTTAAAAAGAAAAATTGAAATTCAGTTAAACATCATGTCATATTAAAAGTATGATGCATGTTCATTTATGGTCCATATTTTAACTAAAACTTAAAGGTCACATGAAATTAAAAATTAAACTTGGAAAGAAATTACTTTTATATAAACAAAGCAACTCATACAGGAAAATAACAAAACATAAATATTCTGTTTTTAGAAACAATTTAAATTAATTTTAGAGTTTATCAGTTACTAAGCAATTACTTGTCCATAACTTAAGATATTTAAAGAGAATAGTAGGAAAAAAATGAAAGCACAAAAGAAAATGAACAAGAGTTGAAGGGGAAAATATTAGAGTCCTGGGAATGAGAGACAACTCTTGTAGATTCATCACGTCTCATCTCTGACAAAACCATGTATGCAAAGGCAGATTAAAAAAGACAAATTAAAGAGCTTTAAAGAGAGCTCTCATGGTTATGTTTCTTCATTTTGCCTTTGCCATTCTAGGGTTTCATGCTCTGATCATTTTTCTTCATAAAATTTCCCATCTTTTTTTTTTCTGTCTTTAATCAATGTTTGCATAACAATGCAAGTTTAATTAGTCCCTCTGGAAAATACGGAGAGTTTGTTATAAAGCTCAAAGTCTCACAGTTATTCTTACTATGACAGCTTCCATCATGGTCTCAGATTTGATACAATTTGACAAATCTAGTTAAAGTTACCTAGATGAGGGTGCAGAAAGAATCATTGGATACAAAGTTGCAGCTAGAAAAAAGCAGGGATACATTCCCTCTAGGAGACCTGAACCTACAAAATTCCTGTCAAAGAAGCATGAAAGAAAGGAAGGGAAAAGGCTTTCTTCTGCTTCCCTGCCCTTTTCACCTTCAGCAGTGGATTCCATGGGGCAGGCACCTCTGGACTGTTCCAACCCTTGAAATACTCTACGTGAATGTTCTACTCTTCTAATCCTGATTAACTGCAAATCTGTGGCCTGAGAAATATTTTCTCAGCACAGGAATGTCTGAGGATGAGAACCACGAGAAATCTCTGAGCTTAAATGTTTCATGATCAACAGGATCTTTGCTGCTTTGGCGTGTGCTCTAATTATAGCAGTTCGGAGCTATCCCCACTACCCAGACTGAGTTTTGGTTGCCAAAAATAACTCAAAAAGCAAGTTTTCTCTCTGGCACTAAAGGACACAATCGTCCCTTTTCCTAGGATAGGATAAATCAAACTAAAAAATGCAGATTGACTGGATAACTAGTACCCACAGAGAAGTTAAGAAGTCCAAGTAGGCACAAACAATGGGAAAGTCTCTACAAACAAGATGTTAACAGAACTCTAAGGGAGTAACCCAGGTTCTGTGATTCCTACTTGGCATGCATGTATTTATCCAGAAGAGTAACAGGGAAAAAGTGAATCTGTTACAGATTAAGAGTGTAGGGGGAGAAGACATGAATGTCTGGGCTCCAGGTTCTATCCTCTTTCAACCTCAAGGTAAATGCTACTGAGGCTCCATGGGAGAAAAATCAGGGGCTTGCAGCATGCATGTGGGAAATGCTTCTTACAATCTTTATTAAGAATGAAAATTGAGGGGCACAGAAGGGCTCTAGATTAATGGGAATGGGATAAAGAGGGAATGACAGATATATCTGGACAGCTATAACAGTCTTCTAAATTCAGATAGAAACAAGAGTGTAAGGGGAAGGTGGGGAGAGGAAAAGGGAAGGATCTTTGGAGGCAGGGGATGGCTTAAGTAATAAGAGAGCAAAGATGCAGGTAGAAGTAAAGCAGAGGAGTCAGAAGGGATAGGAAATAAGAGATGCTTCACACAAACGTAAAAGAAGGATCAGGAGCTGGACTTATCAGGGGGGGAAAGCAGGAGTAGTAATCATGATCTCAGTCAAAGTTAAAGCTAAAATAGGTTTAATCAAAAGAAAAACAGGGAAATTCCGCTATTGGCCATGTTAATCAATTTTGTTTTAGCCTATTTAACATAACTAGACAGTATAAGGTTGGAATATTGGTATGGTGTAGGAAACGATGAGGTGGCAGACTTAGAAAAATGTGGAAAGACTTGGACTCACGAAAAAGATGTTATTCATCCTCAGAGAAACAGGACAAACAAATATAGCACTGTCTTCCACAGATGCGATGGATGCATATGAATGTATATGTCTCTATATGAGTGTGATTATAGATATCTAAGTATATATATGTATGTATACACATGTGTGTTTGTGTATGGGTACATGTGTGTTCATATGTATGTATCTATATATTGGTGTGTATATATGTACATGTCTGTATGTGTATATATATACACATACTATATACATATATACACATACCATACACACACACACATATTATAGCCTTCTTGGGGGGAGAACAAAGTTAAAAAGTACACAGCAGAGAACAAAAGAAAACTTACAAGGAAGCACAGAAAAGATGGATAGCTCTGAATGCAATGAGTAGTATTTATTAGACAGGATTTCTTGAAATGGAAATTTATTGCTGTATATTTTGAATCCTGTTACATTCTGCTGTACAATGTCAATACTTTTTTCCCCTTTCCTTGCATAGTTAAGTTTTAATATTTAAGTTTAAAATAAATTAAATTTTTAAAAAGAGTGAAAAGTAAAGGCTGGAGTGAGAAAAGGGAAGATGAAAGACAAAGGAAAGGGCTACAAAATTAGACAATTCCACAAGTGCTGTTTCAAGCCTCCACTATTTGGGGAGCTGCCACTCCACCTGACATGCTGCAATTCCAATTAACCCTCATGCAGCTGTACTCCTGCCTACTCCCACCCCAGATGGTGTTATGCCACTTGCTGCAATTCCCATGAGCCACCTGGGGAGCTGTCATCACTCATGAGCTGAGACTGCAAGATTCTGCCTTACCCAGATAATCTGGACTAGATCCAATATGGAATTGCAGGACTGAGGAATTAAGAGCATCTCAATCCACTTCCAGCCTCCCTAGATACCTCTCATTCTTGGCATATGTTTGTCCATGAAGACAGTGGAAGAAGGGCTGGATTTGGAACCAGAGAACCTGGTCTTGAATCTCAGCTGTCACTCCCTATGTGATGTGAACGTGTCACTCAACACCTTGGGCTTAGTTTCCTTCTTTGTAAAATAAGGAAGTTTAAACAAGATGGTCTCGAAGGTCCGCTTAAGCCCTAAAACTATGAAAATATGTGTCTGATTAAGCATCACCAAAGTTTAAGTTTTAAAAATGTTATATAACTGGACTCTAGAGAGTCGATGGATTGGAGATGTGAAATGAGACGTTCTTTTAGACACAACTGGGAAATCTGTTTTATTTAATTAAGCTTGTTATAAGAGAGGGTTTTTTTTAATTGAAGGCAGAATTGGAGGGAAGAGGAAGGTAGTGATAGTGATGTCTCCCAAAAGAAGAAAGGTATCCTTGAAATTTTTTTTAATGCATCAGATAAACAGAAGGAAGTTCAAAGGGAGATACAGAGAAGCAGGACAGTTTTGAAACTTTGTCAAATTTATTACATATCTGAAAATAAATGCAAACTATACATAACAGAGATTTATAGTTCCCTATGGAATCTTCTTTTTCTGTTCCTCTTTGTATATGGAGACGTTCAGGTTGATATGTATTTTTGTCAGGTTCAGAATAACAAAAAATTAAAAACCAGATCAATGTTTATATGGTTTGTTTTGGTTTTATCTTAAATTCATGTCATTTCTTGGGGATCCAACCTAGCCCCCAAAGCATATAGCTAATCATATAAGTTACAGCTACAAATGTCAAATGAAATGAAACAAGTGTATGGTTTTAAAATGTATGTCTCCTTTAGAATGCAAGGTCCCTATGTGAAAAACATTCATTTTGTAATTAGGATTTCTTAAGCTTATTTAGATGCATATAGCAATTAAGGGTAAAAAACCATTTTAGAAAGTGTGGCTATAAAGATCTATCTGTCTGTCTGTCTGTCTATCTATCTATCGGAATGAAAGCAGTAAAAATTGCATTTCCCCACTCACTGCCCTCACCCCACACTTTCCCCATGGGACAGGAGGAATTTTTTCAAAGTTAAAAGTGAGATTATACAAATATGAAATATGACTTATTATAAAAAAGACATCTGACTATTTCTAGAAAGACTTTTTCCTAATTCCGTAATCAGGAAAGAAGAGCTAGCCAAAATACAGAAAATATGTTGCAAACATCTCATCTTGGCAAAAATCTGGTTGTATTCACAGGTTTCGGGGCACAGATCATCAGAAAGCCAACGGCAACAGATGTGACCACATAATTATTAAAAGAAAGAGGATGTGTCAGAGATTCACCACAAAACTGTGCTCATATATTCCAAGTCCTTTCTTTCCCTAATTCTCTACAGAGTGGTTATAGCTAGAAAAGTCCATCCTTTCTATCACAAATGAAAAGACACTAGACATATGTTGGTCTATACTGCTGGTGAAATGAGGAAAAAACACATTTTGAGTAGTGTAATTTTAATATCCCAATTTTGAAAAGCTTAAACGAAGGTGATGGGGAAAGAGGAAGGAGAGCAGAGATAGAAAGTCTTGTACCCAAGCCTACTGTTATGTTATTTTATTTCACCATTTTGTCTAGGGCTGGTTTTGTTCTTGGCAAGCCATAATCCTCAGAGAGAAAGGCAGGAGGACTGGAAGGTGGAGATCTATCACTGGTACCAATATAAATAACCTTGTATCTGAGAATGACCTTGTACTAAAAGGAGAAACAGTAGAGAATCAGATTTTATGGGGACAGCTACGTGGCTCAGTAGATAGAATGTTGAAGCTGGAGTCAGAAAGACCTGAGTTCAAATCCAGCCTCAGACCCTAGCAAATCATTTAGCTGCTGTCTACCTCTGTTTCCTCAACTGTAAAATAAGGGCAATAACATCTACCTCCAGGATTGTTGTAAGGATCAAATAACATAGACAAAACTGAGGCAAAATGCTTTGCAAACATTAAAACACTATAGAAGTGTGAGCTCTTCGTATTTTTAATTATTGTTGGCTCCACGTGTCAGCAGAAAAATTAATAGCATGGAAATAAATACTTCAGTAAGTTCCAGGAGTTTGAACAATTTATCATTTGGGGAGACAAGGTCACCAGACGCTATCTGATTCTTGAAAAGGGAACTTTCTCTTTTCTCTTTGAATAAGCTCATTTCTACAATTCTATCACCAGTTTCAAAGTTGGAAAATATTTATTTCATTGGGAATGGGAGTGAAAATATCTGAGTGGGAAACAACATAGGTGAATTATAACAGATGGGCATGGGGATGAGGATTTCAGAATTAACTCTCTGAGGCAAGTGTTAAGGACTTGTAGGATATCTTCTCGTCAACCAAGCCCAGAAAAAATCATGGGAGGCTATAGCTTAACACAAGATGGTAGCAGCAGAAGTGAGGGGAAAGTGTTTCTATAACGGTTTTAATGAGACTTGCATTGTTAGAAACAACGGCTTTTGTAGATTATACAAAACCAAGGACCTAACTTCTTGCAATCATTTTTTCCCAAAAACAATTTTAGACATTCATTAAATTTGATTTCATGCCTATAAGATGGACATCTCTACTTGAAACCTTACCACGCAGCCTTTCTTCAATAAAATATGCCCTGATTGTTCGAAGGAAGCAGTCCCACCCTGATGGCTTCCCCTTCGGCTTTTGTCACCTCTTCTCTGTTCGTAGAGAAGCAAAACAGAGTACAAAAAATAAAAGCCATTTGGGGCCAACTAAGACAACACAGCAAGGTCATACTTGAGTGAAGTACACCCAGCTTCAGAGGAAAACTGAGCCATAGATATATAGAAACTGACTGACTCTTAGAAAAAGGAAAGAAAAGAAAGAAGGAAACAGAGAAAGAAACAAAGGAAGGAAGGAGGGAGGGAAGGAAGGAGGGAAGGAAACAGGGAAGGAAGGAAAGAAGGAGGGAAGGAAGGAAGGAAGGAAGGAGGGAAGGAAGGAAAGAAGAAAATGAAAAAATAATTTTAGCCCTGAAAGAGAACTTAAACTTTTAGCCAAGGCTGCACATTTTTACAAATGAAGTAAGACACAGAAAAGTGAAGGAGAATGCCTAGAATTATGACGCTACTTAGTAGCAGGATTCCACTCCCACCCCCCAACCCACAAAAAAACAGCCACAGACTGTCTCCTTTCAACATGATTAGAAAACAAGATTGAGGCTGCTGGCATCTAATAAAAATAATTTATCTAAAGGAAGAATATTAAAAAGGTAGCAAGACTTCCACACCAAAAGTTTGCTTTTATCAAATGTATTAGAAAAATCAAATAGATGGCTGAAGACCTAGAGGGGCTTGTGATTTACATAATGGAGGAAAAGCCCACCCCTGATGAAATCTCTGAGCAAAATAAGGATTATTATGTTAATGAAGGTGGACAAAAAAATTAAATAATTATTAACATGTGATTCCACTTAATCCTGGAAAGGACCTTAGAAATTACATAGTCCAATTCCTTCATTTTACAGAAAAAGAGACAAGCTGGGTTTGAACGCCAGCTCTTCCACTCGCTACCTCTAAGACCTTTGGACAAGCCATTTACTTTCTGGAGGTTTCAGTTTCTTCACTTGCTAAGTGACTAGCTGGCCTCTGACACCCTTTCCATAAGTGTGTAATTGTGAGAGGTGCGCTGCACACGGTCATAGTTAGCTAGTGGCAGGGCCTGCACTCGCACCTAGAACAATTCCCTGTGTATACACTATAGGCACTACTAAGTACTTGGAACTGACTCTCCTGATTCCTAAAGCCCTACCTAACATGGCTGTCATCAATGCTGCCAGAGTTATTTCATATTATTCAGTTACACACATTCTGTTCCAGACTGACTTACTACCTGTTTTCTGGGCTTGGTTTTCCATTTCCTGGTTCCCCCAATCCTAAAAATGTATTCCTCTCCCCTCCCCCCTTGGTTTCCCTCAAGTTCAGGTACCAGCAATTCTCCCAGCTGTCTGCACCCCTCCCCTCCTTGAAGAAGCATTACTTCTGTATGGTATGCATCTACCAGTAAGCTCCTGGAGGCAGGAACTGCTTATATGTTTGTTCTCCCAGTTCCCAGCATCTAGCACTGTGCCTTTTACACAACAGATACTTCCCGGCTAGAGGATCTACATTTTTAACCATAGCATACTTCCCCTAGATAAGACTTTTTCCTTTTTCCCCCAAAGAGGATCATTTAGAAAGGTGATACCAGGCAACTTATTTAAGTTTATTCCTTTAATTAAAGGCATCTGACTAGGAAAGCATTATCTTTGCCTTAAATATCAGGTCCCTTTCAAAATATGCCCATTAAAAGGAGGGACTTTTTTGGAGGCCAAAGCATTTCGTGACTCTCCACTGTGGAATCCCTACATAGCGCTTCTCACATCAGGTAGAATACAGACTAAAGCTTGGATTGGGTTAAACCTTGAAAGTCAGATATTACCTTCCTGGGGTACATTCCTTTGAATATTACGTGTTGCTAAATCAGGTCTTTACTGTAATTGGGGCCTGGGCAGTCAAAAAGCCCTCTGGGTTCAAAATGAAATGGAGCTTAAATGGGAATCCAAAATAGTTTGGTAGCCAGGATGAAAGATGAGTATATTGAGGTCAGAACCCTCAAAATGACCATTTTCTTGGTCCCTTCCATGTAAAATAGATGCATAAAGGCAAAAATAAAAATAAAAAGGTCAATTAGGGACAATATGTTTATTCTCTAAAGTACATTTTCACATGAAAATTTATAGAAGTTTTTTTATAAGAAACAATTTGAAAAGAGGAAAGCAAAATTAACATCAACCTGCATAATTTTTTGAAAGACATAATACTCTCTCTGAACCAGGCCTCTGAGGCAAGTGACACTTTTAAAGGGATTTCTGCTACTACTTAAGCGTATGTGAATATATGAAAGTAAAGGAGTAAATGATTAGGGAGGCTTTCTGAGTAAGTCAATACTGTAGCAAAATGTAATTTGGGGACATTAGAGACCCTTGGATTATGCCTTTATTGAAATTGCTATGAAATCTGCGAGAGTATGAAGTATCAGTTTGTTTGCTGAACTCCAACAATGAGATCAGCTTTAATAACCCAAACTCAACCAGCCCTCTAGGCTGAAAGGGACAAAAATATACAAAAACGTAAAAGGACTTTGCCAGCAGAGAAAGGAAAAAAAGAACTCTCCAAGAAAAGTTTTATTAGAAATGACTCAAAGGTGATCATGAAGTTATTTCAACAAACTACAGACAGACTTTGCTAGTGCCCATGGCCTTGGACTAGGGATCGATCTGAATCAGTCTAAGAATATAGCCTTCAAGTAGAGTAAATATGACTTTTAAAAAAGGCTCCCTTTCAGGTACTTGCAAAAATTTAAGAATTTAACTTTCTACATCCCCAGAGAATCACTGAACCAAAGACAATGTAAGTAGGGTAGGGGTGTGGGATGACAAGAAGAGGACAGATGTGGTTTCTGCAGTTTTCAACCAATATTTTGGCTAAATCACTTAATTTACCTTACCACATATTTTTCCCAGCTGAAAGAGACAGTAGACATTACCAACCATTAAAATTATTTAGCAGAAAATGTTCAAATTATGATGACATTGAAATAAGTGATATTCCTTTATACAACACTGTAAAGACAAATGACTTTGAAAGACTTCAGGATTCTGATCAGTGCAATGACAAATCACAATTCCAGAGGATGTACTAATGATGATCCATATGGCCCACCTCCTCACAGAGAGGGGATGGACTCAGTGTACAGTGAGACATATATTTACATGGCCAGTGAGGGCATTGATTTTGTTTAACTATGCGTATTTCTTACAAGAATTTTTTTCCTCTGGATGGGAAGACAAGATTAGAGGGTGTGTTCAGGGAAGACTAGTACCTCTGGTGTGAGGGCTGCCAAGCCTTCACAGGCCAGGAGATAAGAGGGAGAGAAAATAAATGCTTAATTGAAAGGAAAAAAAATTTTTTTAAATATATGATGCGATTTATAAAGTACTCTTCTTTTATATACCAAAACCAAAAAGCCCTAAGGGTTTAGGCACTAGAGATATGCTATCCCTAACTGCCCTTTTTATTTTTCCTTTATTCATTTATTTTACACATGGAGGGGACCAAGAAAATGGTTATCTGGGGAGTTCTGATCTCCAGATGCTCACCTTTCACCCTGGCTTTTGGATTACAATTTTAAGCTGTTTCACTTTGAACTCTTAGGGATTTTTGGCCACCCGAAAAGCTTGTTTTAGAAAGAAAATAATCATTTCAGAGAAAAGCTCTATTTACCAGATTGCAACATGTCTTAAAACTATTGTTAGAAATAAATTACTTTTAGCAAACTATGCTAATGCCAAAAAAAAGGCTATGGGTTTCCTCTTTAAGTAACAAAATGCACGGTGAACTCTGATACTGCGGAGTGTCACAGTGACTCTGGGTTCCAGAAGACTAGCTCTGGAAAATCCTAACCTTCAAAGACTTGAAGAAGAACCCGGCAATGGCTGGGTTTGTCACATTAGTGTAGGACCTAACTTCATATGGCTATTCTCCAAAAGGGGAGCTCTCAGGTAATAGATTCTTTTGGCCACAGCAGCACAATGAACCACTTAGGAGTAGGAGGGCTATGGTCTGGTCAGGGAAGGGAGGCCATCCACTGATAAGATCCCAAATACTGAGATTCATTTAATGAACCTCATGAACAGTATTCCAGACCTATTTCAGCAAACTTTATTTGGAGTTTGAATTGACCTTCAGAAAAAAAGTAAGATGGAGAGGTTGACAGGCACTAACTCAACCTGCCAGTTTGGGGGAAGAAAAGTCACTTGTCAATGATTCCAATAAAATTATAACTTTTACAATGTGTTGAACATTTCTGGGTTTTAAACAGGCGTAACGAAAGTATCTGCTGAATCACTTTCTCAATCTACAGAACTAGGATCATAAGAAATAACACAGCCATCATATAGTTAACTTATTTTACCTCAAAGTACCTTGTAGACTTAAAAAAAGTTGTTTTGACATTTCCAAGCTAATTTTAATAAACCAGACCCCTTTGGATCAATAGAGCATGGAACTATTCTCCACCGACACAGGCAGAATTGTTTCTATTGCCACTTTGAAAACCACCTTGATTTTCTCTATTATTTTTCCAGATGCAAACTGAACATAAAAGAAAATGTTCAGCACGAGAGAAAAAGAGCTTGCTACCCACCTGGGAGGGAGTGCTTGTGAGCTCCGCCTTCTCTTGGGATTTCTCCTTTGCTAATCGAGCAGCTTCTTTGAACTCCTGAAACTTTTCTGCAAACTGAAGGCAGGAAGAAAACTATATACATTCATCAAACAACAAGCCATTTCCAAAAATGCACTTTGAAAATTTTCTAAACGGATGGGCTTCGAGAGAAGATACATTGTTTGAGTATGTGAAAAAATCAATTAGGCATCTCTGATACTAAAATGGTGACAAAACAAAGCATTAGATGAAACCTCTGAAAGTTACATTAATGTATTGCTAAGACTTCTAGTGTCAGGAAATCTAGAAAATGTCCTAATATTAAGTGGGGGTAAAAATCAACAAGAGAAGCAACATATTAATCCAGACAGGA
This sequence comes from Notamacropus eugenii, assembly GCF_028372415.1. Taxonomy (NCBI): domain Eukaryota; kingdom Metazoa; phylum Chordata; class Mammalia; order Diprotodontia; family Macropodidae; genus Notamacropus; species Notamacropus eugenii. Next base: position 473,480,461 of record NC_092875.1, read on the forward strand.
TCCCCTTCAAATAGACTTTTTTTGATGGCTTATCACCCAGATAATTGGATTTGCCACAGCAGCCACTCTTGAGAAGTATAGTTGGAGAATGCTTTCAGTGTTTATATTATGCAATAAGCTCCTGTATATGGGTTGCTTTGTTATTCTCATCAATACATGAATCCTATACTAATGTTGAAGTGCTTTTCATTTTTGTACTAACCTCATCAATGGATGCTAGCTAGCTATGGGAACAGGTTTTTAGTCAACACTGCTACGATGTCAGCAGAAAGGAAACGCAGCATTCCAGAGTCTATGGAACTGGCAGCACTTACGAAAGCAAAATAAATGAAATGGAATGCTAAGTACCGAGAGCACTTAAGGAAGTCAGGAAAAGTTAGGGTGAAAAAGGAACAGGGTCTCTTCACTTTCTGAAGGTGGCGGCCTACTCGTTGATTCCCATCATCAATGTACGTGAAATTTGCGAAGATTAACCATAAAAAAAAAGGAAAACAACCTAAAGGCTCGCCTTGATGGAGCTGGAGATGGGAGTAAAAATAGAGGGAAGGGAGTTACAGTCAAGCCTGACCAAACTTCCTCTTATGTTCCTATCCTTTTTCCACTTTGGGAAGAAAGAGGGTACTCTATAGCAGCTCAGCCTGCCCAAAGGGTAAATGTGCATCTATGTGTGTGTGTGTGTGTGTGTGTGTGTGTGTGTGTGTGTATACACATATATATATACACATACACACATATGCATATATATACATACACATATATACACACATGCACACATATCTGTGTATACATATATATGCATGCTGCACTCTTATGAACAGTATTATTGAAATTTTTGCAGAATCTGCAAGAGATAGGCCTCAGTTTGTTTCATGAACTCCCAGGCAAATTTATATCAACAAAGTTCTCCGCCAGCTCCATAGGAACAAAGATCATTTCTGACTATGGATTAAAAAAATTGTATACACACGCTATAGATATACACATGCTTACACATAAAGATATGTGTGTGTATATACGTATATATACACATGTATGTCTATATGAGTGTGTGTATTCATACATACTCAGATAAGAGCAAAGATTGCTTTTCATCTCAAGCACTGTATACCACCTACAACCTGATTACTCCAGCATTAAGAGTTAAATCTATTTTTCTCTTAGTTCCTTAAAATTGAAGGTGAGAAAATTTAGAAAACTGAATGAGTTCTAAGTCAGATAAAAAGTGAAATAAAAGCAATGTCAAAACAAATTTCCTCTGATATAATTTATCAGACTATTTATATAAAATACCTTTCCCTCATTCTCCATTAACATTCCAAAGTAAATGTTCAAAAATCACTGTCAACTTGCTATGAACTCCCAATATCTTCTCAACTTTTATTGTCCCAACTTCTGGTGGAAAAACTGAAGTCAAGGTGGAAAGTTACTGAGATTAGTTGCTTAATATTGGAAATTCCTTGCACCTAGAACGGCATCTCCATACTTTCTTTCCACATCTACCTATTAAAAACATGTTCGTCCACAACCCACCTCAAGCGCTATCACGAATCACTAATAAGAAATCCTTCCTTCTGTGTGTCTCACTTTATTCTCATACTTCCCTTCAATTTGTAACGTTCCGTATAACCACTGTATGTCTGTAAATGTCATATCACCTTTCCCTCCATCCCACTTCCCTGGCTAGATTATGAGCCCCCTGAGGAACAGGCCTTCTTCTTAATTATCTTCCTAACAATGCTTTGCCCATTGTAGAAAGACAATTAATAAATGGGTGCTTAAATAAATAAACATACCAGAACTCCCACATCTTAATAGAAAGGACAACAAATTTAATATTACAAGACCCGAGTTCATATCCTGACTCTACAACTTGTTACCTGGGTGACCTTTGGCATGGTACCTGATGTTTCAGAATCCCATTTTCTTCATCTATAAATGAGAGATTCAGACAAAATGCTACATCTATTCCCCTGTGAAATGACTGCATCCTCTTTAGAGGAGTCACCTTAGGAATCTATATATTTACTTCAATAGTGCCCGTAGTGAAAACATTTTTGGAACTTCTCTTTTGAGACTGAAATTTGTGTAAATTACAGACGGACTCCGACGGCAATCATGTTCCTCTATGACTATACTTTACTTGGGAGCCCACTTAGTCAAGTACCTCGTTCATCAGATTTGTCTCTAAAAATGTTTAGCTATCATAAAAAATCACACCCACCCTACAAGGACACAAATTGGCCACTGCTGAGGACATTCAAAGGCAATTCCCAAATAAGAGTTCAAAAATGTATGTGGGTAACACCAGCATCACTGGAATAGATGAGTCTAAGTGTAGACCCTCTCAGAATAACTACTCTGAACAGAACATTCTTTGGTCCATATGAATTGATATGATTATTTGAAAAATAAACTTACAAATTTGTTTTTAAAATGCCACTGCTTAAATTTCATTCATCTTTAGTCAGCAATTCTTGAAACACACCTTAACAACTTGATTACATGGCATGCTCTCGGCCAGATGAAATCTCACTTACAAAAAAAACCAGTCTGATTCACTAACAAAGGGCATAATCCATTCAGTTCGATCAAGACTGATGGTTGAAAAAATCCTCAAAATCACCAGTTCTTGAATGATAAACCTAAGACTTTTTAAAAACAATTCCTCTTTAAAAGAGCTTAAGTGATTTCTGCTAAAGGATGAAAAAAATTGCACTCTTTGCACAAGGTTCAGTATTTTGAAATATAAGAGAGACAGTGTAGCCAATGGGGGAAAATTCCCAAAAGGCACCCCAACAACCATTGGACCTGGGATAAGATGTGAATCCAGATTTCCTAATGCTGACAATTATTAGCTATTTGATTATAGGGCAGGTCATTCCTCATCTGTAAAAATAAGGGAAAGAATATTTGCAATGTTTATTTCACCAGGTTGAAAGGAAAGCATTCTGTAAACTTGAAAGAGCTATATAAACTTAGACTCCAGTTCTATTCCCTGGTATCTTGCACAAAAGTGCTTGTTAATAAATAATACTTGTTAAGAAACCATTATCCTTCTTAACTTGCATTTGGGCAACTAAAATGCTTGAGTAAAAAAAGATCAATTTGCCCCCTCTGAAATGATCTAATCTATAAAATGAGGGAAGCTGATCTAGCACTCAAAGCCCTTACCTACTACTTGTTTACGAACACAATGAACCCAGAAGTCAGGGGCAGAAGTGAGTGGGAGCTCAGACTGCTTAGGAGCACTACACTCAAAACTAAGCATAAAACCTTGGGATGAAAGGAAATATGCTTCAGAATCATGTTGAAATACTTTACAAATGTCAGTTACAGGTATCTGGAGCCAAAGAGCCAGGGACAGGAGATCAAGCTTGACTTGCCTCTCCACTCGACCCACCAAGAGATGAGACAATTCATGAGCTACCATTTGCTAATAATTTTAAAAACTTTCTTCCTTCTATTAACATGTTTTGAGTCAACTAGTTTTGAGCTTAGGGGGAAAAACTAAGGGTCTAATCATATGCTTTTTTTTCTCTTAAGTATTCCATATTAGTTTTTCTTTCACTGCTTCTTTAATCCCAGGTAAGGACTTTCCAGTTGCTCAATGTCTCCTAATGCTTTCATGCTTCTTTCTAATTGAACTTATTTGTGAAATATCTGTCACTTCTCCTGGACTTCTAAAGCTTCATATCTATTCAAAATTTCTGGAAAACAGCTTATTTCTATTCTAAGGTCCATTTGCGAAAATGAAAGAAATTTTAACCGTTTAGGGTCTCTTCCAAAATTTTGACACTGTGGTTGACGGCTGCATTATTCCACTAAATGTGCAGCATTAACAAAGTATTGCATTATTTTTAAAGATGTAATATTACAGTTTAAACAATATAGATTCCTTTACAGTGTGGTCCTTGACCTACCCAATTGACTGCATAAATGGTTAACCCACAGTGCATAGGAAAACTGGATGACTTAAACACTCCATTCTCCAACGATATTACTTCATTTAGATGTTACTGTATTCATTACAGATTTCCATCTGGATTGCACAGTTACAGGTAGCAAGGTAGCTGGAATATTTAAGAAGCAGATTATCTTCATGAATCATGGAGTGATTCATCAATGTTACCTAGCAATTGAAATTTTTTATATCTTTTTGGGCCATTTTTCTTTGATACGTAACCTCCCCCACCCCCATTCAGGATATTTTTACCCAAATTAAAAGCTAAATGTGAAAATCACAGATTTATAAATGCCTACTATATATGCCAAGTATAGGAGATACAAAAACAAAGGTGAAACAGTCTCCAGCCTCAAGAAGCATGTAATCTACCAGGGGAGACCAATAGGAAGACATAAGTATATATACCAAAATATATACAAGATAATTGGTGAGGGAGTCAGGGAAGGCCTCCCGTAGCATGTGATGCTTCCTGGGAGTTTGTGTAAATGAGAGTCACAAGGTTAGATGGGCTGGACAACAGAGTAGGTAGAAAGAAATGATTTCATGATGAATAAAGGAGAAAATGGAAGAATTCTATGCGAATTGAGCTGTTTCTCAGTTAATTCTGCCATCAATGAATCATGATCAGTAACTGCCTTGAGAAATCCACTTAACTGTCCTTCTCAAAAGCTTCTTTTGCAAAATGAAATTAGCATGAAGTAATGAATTGGTGTCTATTTAGACACTTAGTTTGCTTGAAATACAAAATGCAGCTAATCTTCTAACAGTGATTATTTAATTTTTTTGATAGTGAGCTGTTTTAAAAATTTCAGCCCAAAGTCTATAAAGCGTAGTTAAGATTTTGGACTGAAAAATATTAGTTTGGCTACACATGATGCGGTAGAAAGGAAACTGGCTCTAGGGCGGGAGAACTTGGATTCAAATTCTACTTCTGCTGCCCATGACTTATGTGACCCTGGGCAAGACACTTAAGCCCTTGGCCTGTTTCTTCATCTGTAAAATGAAGGGGCTAGACTAGATGATCTCTGAGGTTCCTTCCAACTCTACTTTATGATTCTATGCCTTGTAAATAAATAACTTAAAGCTAAAACAATAACTCAACTTACCTTTATGCAGTATATAATAATAAAATGAAACAAAGGAAGATTCCCTACCACTTTTCTGGAAAAAATAATTAGGAAATTGGGGTGACTTGTATTTGTAAGACTAAGCATCAGCACTGTTCGTACATTTCCTCTGTTCTCCAGTACTGACCATCTTTTATGTGAAGAGTCTGCTCTACTATTTTTCTAATCTCTGCTATCTGTCTAGGCCAGGCCTGCACAACTGAGGCCCGCCAAAGGATTTCAGGCGGCCCTCTATATTGTTCCTGGGCTGCCCAAAATCCTTTGGAGGGACACAGATTGTGCAGGGTTGATCTAGGCCTTGATCACTTTGACTTCGTATTTCTAGATCCAAACTTCACTTTGCAGCTTTAGTGTCCTAACGCTGTGGTTCTTAATCAAGACCCAGTAAACTTGTTCTTAAAAAAAAAGAATAAAAACAAACCAGCTGTCAGTGTAAGTGATCTCCTTCACTATCCTATGCATTTTATTTAATACATTTAGAAACATAATGCTAATGAGATCTCTGGGCTTTACTAGACTATCTAAGGAGAGCCAGCCATGTCATCAAAAAGGTAAAGCACTCTTGTCAACACATTTAGATCAAACTAGAAAACATCTGGCTTGAGTTTGTCCAATAATAAATGATAATGTTTAAGAGAAGAGTTATTTTGATTTCGGTTATTAAATAATTTCGCCATGTGGTAGTCAATTGTCAATTTTTCTTATTAAAAATTAAATATATTGAGTGTTAAACACTGAAGGAGTTCAGAAGATACAGAAGAGAGTCTAGGAGGGAAACTGGAGTGTCTTAATCTACAAAAACACAAGATTAACAGATGAAAATGCATGAAGTATTTTTTTTAATGAGGTGGATATTGTTTTTTTCTCTGTCCTCCGAAGACCCAAGAAGTAGAATTCAAATTAAACTAAAGCCAGCTTTGATTTCATGAATTACAGATTGAATCTTTAGATTCTAAATGAACCTTTAGATTTCAATAAGAATTCACCTAAATATCAAGATGACAAATACTATGATGACACTATCCTTGTTTTATGAAGATACATATTTATATAAACACATACACATATGTATATGTTTACATATACCTAAAAGTAATTAGTTCTATAAATTTACTACTTACCGTATGAAATGATACATTTTAATTTTTCTAAAACTTGCCTCTTTCATGGTACAAAGCAGACCATCCTTGATTTACCTCTGAGACAGTTATTTCACTTTGATACATTGGAATTTTGTAAATAAACCCATTTATCCCATCTACACTTTGAATGGTTCCACAGGTGTTCATTGCTGCCCCTCCCACTTTCATCCTCACAGAATGAACAGTCAGACTGTAAGTGTGCCTCTCCTCCCCCGATCCTCTCGTTCTCTGAACTTTCCCTAGTTTTGCTATAACTTCCTCAAGGAGTGAAAGACAAAAAAGCCCAGGGTATGATAAGCATGGATGTCACACAGTGCCATATAAGGGAAGGATGATCACTTCTTGGGTTTACAATCCTATTCCTGATGGCTCCATGGACTTAGTTGGTCTTCTTGGCCATAACAGCACACAAAGTATGTATTTTCTCAGCTATAATGATTCCTCCATCCTCTTTTCCTGGATCATAAATGAGATGCTTTCTTCTCTAAGTATATTCCTTATGCACAGCTTCCTCTACCATTTCTCTGCCCATTCCCACAACCCCTAAAACGTTATCTACAAACTTGGAAAATTCCATAGTGAACTCTTATTTAAAAGCTTATGCCAACTGAATGTAGGATTCATGTTTAGGTGTGACCACTTAGCCCTGCTTTTTTATTATCTTAGGGGCCAACTCTCCCAGTAACAGTATAGCTATAATATCTCCTCCTTTGTGCGTCAGTTCACCTAGGTCATATAACATTGGCCATCCACAAGACAGTGCAGTGTGACAATGTGATAAAGCCCCAAATTAAAGGGGTCATAAGGTTTCCTTTATAACAGAGAGCCTATATTCAAACATTTCAAGACCTATATACTCTGGAAAAAAACTTCAAGGTGTCCTGTATTTTAAAAAAAAATTATTTTAAGGTCTTTTGAGGATCAGATATCATTGGAATTTTCTTTTTCAAAAGAAGACATGACTTCTAATTCCTTCCTGTCTGCTTCCCGTAATAAGCAATCCAAAAAATCTACTGTTAGGCTGAAGGTCTGATTATCACATGCTGGCTGTTAGACAAATTAGTTGTTGAGAAGTTGCCTTTTTCTAAAAGATGAACAGCAAGTTCTTGCTGGAATAAATCCTACAATGATATTTGTTGTGAAGCTTTGGGGGTAAATGAAGACTGAAAAATCTCCTTGTTGCATTATTCAGAGATCTACTAATCTCCAAGTTTGCATTATTAATCTAGCTGTTTTATAATATATTACACACTTCACTGCAGGAAAAGCTCTATTTTAAAGGCTGTAAGAGGGCGTTTTGCTGAAGAACTCTCCAGCTGGAGAACAAAATGATTTGAGATGAAAAGAAGAGAGGGGTCATCCATGGGTTTCATCCCAAGGAAGAACACACACTAGGCTTCATATAACTTTGACAAGTTAGCCATGAAATTGTCTACAGCCCCCAGGCCAAAACCCAAGAACACTACTCCCCATGATGATTGGGGGGTCAGTCATCTGGAAGGATCCATGCTCAATGCAAGACTTGAGGAAACAAAAAGCTCGGGAAATGAAGGGCTCGGCAAAGAGACCTGAAGAAAATAGAAAAGAAGAACGAACCACAGAATAGATGAAACCACAACAATGCTGAACTTTATCTATTATTTTGCCACTGCTGTGATAACCACAAAAGTGGATTGTCAGATATAAACCATTCTATTCAAAGTTCATTTCCGGCACGTTTTCCTGGAAGTCAATTTATAAAAGACTGTGAAGTTGTAAACTCCTTGAGGGCAAGAACTAGACACCTCAACATCTTTCTAACTCCAGCAGAGAAAAAGTGTTTTGCAGATCAAAGGCCCTGAATGATGATTCAATCTAAATGAATCCTCAACATGTGATAAAACAATCCAAGCCAATGCATTTTTTTTCACAGAAATTAGTTATATTTTCTGGAGGATTTAGATATGAGCTCAGAGAGCAACAGATTTTTGAAGCGATACTTGTATTTTCCATGGTATAGAGAGCTCCCAGGAAGAGAAATTCCCTCTATTCATGCAAGTCAGCACATGGTCTGTCTCCATCTTGTACTTTGATCAGGGAACCAGTCAATCTGTGTCAGAGAAGAGACTTGAATTCAGGTCTTTCTGGTCCCAAGGCCAGCTCTCTATTCAATACGCCACGCTATCTATTGAGTCAAAGAACCAGGATTCACATCCTAGCTCCACTACTTACTGTCTGTGTGACCTTGGGCAAATCACATTATTTCTCTCGCCCTGAGTTTCTTGATTAGTAAAATGAGGGCAATGAGCTATAAGGTCCCTTCCAGATCTACAGCTACGACACTGAGATTACAATTAGCTCTCTAAATGCATTCCAGGGGCAGCGAGGTGGTGCAGTATCAGCCTGAGTATTAGCCCTGGAGTCAGGAGGACCTGAGTTCAAATTTGACCTCAGACATTTGACATACTGTGTGACCTTGGGCAAGTCACTTAACTCCAATTGCCCTGCTTCCCGTCTCCAAAAAAGTAAACAAACAAACAAATAAATAAATGCACCCCCCACAACAGCCTTTCTAAGTTTTCTATTCACACAAGCATCCCAGTCACCACACCCTCAACAGTGAGCCTTACTTGATTTTTTGAAAAAGAGGAGGCCAGGTACCACGAATTCCCTTTTCTCCTCTACTTGGCATCTCAGAATCCTTTGACCCCCATCCCCCACTCTCTGCTCTTTCACTCCTGTTTCTGATGAAGAAGTAGACCCTTTCTTCTTCACTAAAACTGATCTCTCTACCTGTGTCCTTGATCCCAAGCCTGTACCACTCTTGAGTGTTCAGTCTGCCTCACTCTGCTGGTGCTTCCCTACTGCCTACAAGGATACCCAAGATACTCGCACCCTTAAAAAAACCCTCACTTGACCCCACCATTCTTTCAGTCTACTGTCCCTTCAGACTGCTGTTTCATATTCCTCCTTTTGTCCTCCCCTTCCTTTCCTCTCATTCACTTCTCAAACTCTTGCAATCTGGGTCTGGCCTCCCTCCACAGATTAATGTGACCAATCATCTCATAATTGATAAATCCAATGGGTTCTTCATAGCCCTCATCCTTCTTAACTTCCAAAGCATGAGACACTTGGGACCGCCCTCTCTTCCTGAATGCTCTCTGGGTTTTTGGGACACTACTCTCTTTTGGTTCTCTCCTCCTCCTCCACATTCTCTGTTGGATCATCATCCACGTACGTCATTATCCCTAATTACGGATGTACCTCAAGATTTTCATGGGCCCTTTTCTCTTCTCTCTTCATACTCCTCTCAGTGATCTCATTAGCTCCCTTGGGTTCAATCTTCTCTATGCATGTGACTCCTACATTCTGCCCTAGCCTCTCTACTGACCTCCGTTCCCATATCACCAAGTGCATATTGGATATGGCTCACTGGAAGTCCCATAAGCATTTCAAACTCATGGCCCAAACAGAACTTCTTATCTTTCCCCCCACAAAACCCCCAGCTCTTCCAAATTTCCCTATTAAAGGTGAAGGGATCATCCTGCTTCCAGCCATCCAGGTCCACAACCTGAGCCACCCTCAGCTTTTCCTTGTTGAGCACCCCCGTTTGCCGTATCCAAGTCTGGCTGATTCTCAATTCCCTTTTCTTTACTCACATGGCCACTGCCTTAGTGCAAGTCCTTGCCCCTTTGATTCTTGGCTTACTGCAACAGTCTCCCAATTACTCCCCCTGCTTCAAGTACTCTTCCTTTGGAATCTGTATTCTGGGTAGTTGCCAAACAGAGCCTATGATACCCCTCTCAAAAAGTGATGGAACTCTGACTTCTGGGATAAAATATAAGCACCTCTGTTTAGGATTTGTAACTCTTTACCAAAAAGTTCCAGTTTAAATATACATTATTGCCTCTACAACTCCCATGGTTCAAACTGGACTAATCTGCTGTTTCTTGTATACAACATTCTATCTCTCACGTCTGTGCTTTTGTACTGGCTGTTGGTCATTTCTGGGTACATTCATTCCTCACCTCTGCCTTGTGGAAAGCCTAGCTTCCTTCAAAGCTCAGCTCAAGTTGTTGTTCACTCATTCTGATTGCCTCTGACCCTTCGGGACCCTATGTGGAGTTTTCTTGGCAGAGGTACTGGAGTGGTTGGCCGTTTCCTTCTCCAGCTCATTTTACAGATGAGGAAACTGAGACAAACAGGGTTAAGTGACCTGCTTGTGTCACCAGTCTTCCTGACTCCAGGTCTGGCACTCTATCCACTGAACCACCTAGTTGCCCCGGCTCAAGTGTCACATTTTAAGTGAGGCTTTCCTAAGCTCCCCAAACTCCTTTTCCCCAGAATACAGATATGCAGTTTGTATTTACGTCATCACGCACATGCTTCCCCCATCAGAATGCAAACTTGAGGCAGTCGGGGACTACTTTGTTTTTCTCTTTGTATCTCCATTTCCCAGCATAATGCCTGGCACCTTATAGGAGGCATTCGATAAATGCTTAATGATTTTATAATCTTCTGTTGGATACCCCAGAATTAGGACCCTCAAAATATCTGCTGTCTTTGTTTTCTGCATCTTGTAATAAATTTAATATTATGTATTATTTAAATTTCCTAATGATTGAAATAAACAGATTTTCCATTAGGGTTAATGATTTCACTTACTTTTGTGAGATGATGCTCAGAGGAGAATCCCAAACCATAGACAGTATTTGCCCTGCTGTCTGCCCACTGGCCAAATTTCTGAGATGTTTTAGTGAATGTCATGTTTGGGGTGATGGTGCTATTTATTATTGCCTGAAAAAGAAAACAGAATCATCTGAATATCAAATCAAACTTTGAACAAAGTTACCCAAGCACAAGGCGTTTTAATTACTGACTACTACTGCCTTCTCCATCAAATATTTCAACTGAATGATTTTTAAAATAGAACCATTTTAAAGCATCTCACCTCCTCCTTTCCCCTCTGAAGGTCTGACCTGGCAAAGTAAAATAACTGAAACAAGATTAAATTTTAAAAAGCAAAAGGAGAAAGCAAGGGTTATGAACACAAATGGATATCATGTCCTTTGTCCTATATACACAAAGTGATGCCGTTCACCCACCATTAGCAGGACATGCAATCTGAGATCGTTCCACAGCAGTGACTAGTTCCAAAAAGCTCTGTACACATTCTCCATCATTCTTCTTGTATCCAAGCGGATGCATTTTTTAAGACAGCTGCTGGGGTTAAGGGTAAAAGCCTGTAGGAGTATTTTTTTGGGAAGATAACTGGACCATATGGAAGATGAAACCCATAAGCTCATTAGCCTCATATTCCAAAGAACTCAGCTAACTGAACCAGAATAAAAATGAAGGAAATCCCTAAATATTTAATTTGATGTATTTTCCTGTAATTATTGCTTGAAAAAAAAAAAGAAATATACCTTCATTTTCCAGAATGTATTTTAAAAATAATTTCATTACAACAAAAAACTCTATATTTTGGCTTAGTGATATAGTTTTATAGAAAACTCACATTCCTCTGATAACCAGTCTATTGTATGTTAACTGAGTGATGACCCATAGGAGCTCAGATTAATGTTAAGTATATAAGTGCACTGTTAAGGGACCTCATTCCAGTCCTGTAGGTATATAGAATTCAACCGTTTTCAGTCAACTATCTAATTCCCAAATATCCAATATCCAATATCCAAAATCTAGGTTGAAATAATGAACTATGATAAAATGAAAATCAGCAGTGTGCTACTAAGAATTTAATAACCAGCTTTCCAAGGGGAAAATAATGCATGCATGACACACTTTTAAGATTAATCTGATTTGATGATTTCAGAAAAGCCTGGAAAGACTTACATGACTTGAGGCAGAGTGAAGTGAGCAGAACCAGGAGAACACTGTGCAAAGTGACAACAACTGTGAATGACTTAGCTCTTCTCAGTAGTACAATGAACCAAGACAATCCCAAAGGATTCATGATTGCAAATGCTCTCCACCTTCGGAGAAAGAACTGATGGAGTCTGAATGCAGATCGAAGTTTACTAGTTTTCACTTTGTTTTTTGGAGGGGGATGCATTTCTAGTTTTTTTCTACAAAATACTAATATGGAAATACATTTTACATGAGTGAGCATGTCTAACCTGTATCAGACTGCTTACCTTTTCAGTGAAGGAGGAGGGATAGGAGAGGAAGAGAATGTGGAACTCCAAAAAGTTTCAAAAACTGAAAGCTGAAAATTGCTTTTCCATGTAATTGGGGAAAAATACAATTTAAAAAAGATTAATCTGCATTATTAACATTTTCTCCATCATCAACAAAATAATAAATCAAGCCCTGATCTGGAGTCAATTTCAGAGGTATGAATGTTCACAGTCTTACAGAAGTTGACACCATCACCCTCCTGATAAAGGGCCGGATCTACATTGGACTATGAAGAAGGAAGAATTCTGAGAGTGCCCTTAAAGAACAAAGGGTATATCTATGTAGCTGTGTGTGTGTGTGTGTGTGTGTGTGTGTATTCATACACAACACTAAGGAGTAAAAGGCCTTATATCAGTTATATGGATACTAGTAAAGAATATTTGGTAAAGTATACAATAGCATTTAATAAATGCTTGTTGACTTCACAAAGAGAGCATCCTAGATAACCAAGCATGACTACCTTCTCATTTGTTAGGTAAGGGGAATCTAGCAAATAACATTAAAATATTTAAACATATTTTAAAAAACTTAAGAGATTGGAGATTTCAACATAATTTGAAAATATCAAAATATTTCAATATTTAAGGTTCAATTTTACTCAATTTGTGTATTACCTCTGTATTTAATTTCATACATCTCAAATACAAACTGTATTAAGAAAATGATGGTTTATTCCAAACTTCACTAGTTTGTAGGACCTCTATTTTCTAGTTTTCATAATAACAGAAAGGACCATAGAAGTCATCTCACCCAACTCCTTCATGTTACAGAAGAAAACTGATGAACCGGGAAAGTGAAATGATTTATAGAAGGTCAAACAGCTAACTAGGGAAAGGGTCCAAACTAGACTCTCCCAGCACAGGAAGGTTCTATGATACTCGGTAACCCCATCCACCTAACTTAAATACTCACCTTCTTGCATAATTTAAGGTCTTATTTTGAGTTTTCAATTTTAAAAAATCTCTCTTCATTAACATTCAAGAGACATTTTAACTTCCCTAAAGAAAATAAGGAATCTTACAATAGTATCACTTAGGTCAGCCTTATTTTAACTAGAGCTCCAAAAAGCTTAACTAGAGCACCAATAAAAGCATAGATGTTAGAAGGATCATTTATCATCAGCAGATAGATGAAGTAAAGAGGAGAAAAGTACGAGCACATCAGTGAGAGAGCCAGGAAAGCTTCAGATGTGGTTGTAGTCCAGGGCCAGCAGAACACGTTTCTGAAATGTACAGACACAGTATCCGTACTCTTAAGATACTTTACTTCAGGTATATTGTCCAATTGAAGAATATACTTCCAGACCACTGGATAGTAGAGAGAGATCTAAACTCAGACTCAGGAGAACCAGGGTTCAAGTCCTTTCTTTGACACACACTGGCTTTAGAATTAATGACCCTGAATAAGGCACTTAAACCCCAGTCTTCCAGGCAACTTTCCAAAACCATCAGTTGCAAAATCACACTGGTAGGAAGAAGTTTTCTCAACAGAAGTTGCCTTCCAACAACCAAATCAGCGGTCTAAAGTGAATAAAAGGGTGTTGTCACCTACTTTGCCTTAATTAAGCCCTTTGACATAAACAGGGTCTTTGTTTATTCTAGCCTGTGGTAACAAGGAGAAAGTCTTTTAAACCAAAACATTTAATTACTTTCCAATCCTAGGGAAGTTATGAATCAGCCATCTTATGTTCCTTTGGGCTGCTGCATTGTATCTGTATGGGGAAAATTATGGTCTATCCTCAGCAATGGCTTAGACAGCTGGAAGGAGTTCTAAGCAAATGGAGGTAGAACAAGAAATGTGGATAGATTTTCAATGCTTCCTTCATATTCTGGATTTGTTATTTGATCCTCAGAGGCCAAGTAGTCCAACTTCCTCATTTTACAGTTGAAGAAACTGAGACCAGGGAAATTAAGTGACCTACCTAAGATCACTTAGGTACATGTTCAAGGCAGGATTTGATCCCAGGTCCCCTAATTCCAGAACGAATACATTTTCTACTGTACCATAATACTTTCCTTTGAATGACCTAAAAATTGAACACTACCATAAGCACATGTGTGAGAAAAGAAAAATGTTTAAGATTTTTAGATTTTGGGTTGTTCTCCTATTTAACAATGGAAAAAAATGAAATAAGAAGGAAAATGGAAAATAAATTATATGTAGACCATTCGTTTTTCTTCTCTATGGAGACTGGCATCTCTTGTCACTTCTCTTGAAATTCCTTGGCCAAGACCATGGTCCCGATGACTTCAACCAAGTTCACTCTGCAGAGGACAGAGTCTACTTCAAACCACTGTTTGGCTTCACCGAGCTTTCAAGCACATTCTCAAACATCACTATTTTTAGGTCAAGAGAACTAAAATTGTATGTTTTTCTTCTTTTATTTACTCTGCCAAGAACCTTTCTGACAAAGGCTCATTTTGATAATTCATTCTCAGAATGGCAGGGAGAGGATCAGAGGTGAGATAAGGGGGGATTTAAGTTCTAGAATGTGCATAATCTCTCAAAAATAGCTTAATGAAATATACTGATGATAAAGAGAGAGGGAAAGCTCTCTTATCTATATAGATTGATGTTTCTTGGCCAAGACTATGGTGCCATGATTCTCTTCTCTCAGGAGGGAGTGAAGATCTTTCTTACTCCTTCCCAGGAGAAGAGACGGAATGCAGAGGCACCAGGCTGCAAACCTGAGATAGGTACCTTTTCAAACCTAGTCCTCAACTCAGACCTTGGCTACCTACAGAAGCAGATTTCCAATGGCACATTGGCTGCTTCTGGGGTGCTGGACAAAAGTATCCTACCCGGCTCTGCCTTGTGTTTTTATTTCGTTTGTTCTTGTTCTTCAGGCTCTTCTAACAGTCCATTTTCACAGTGCCTTCTTTTTAAAGGATCACTGATTTAGAGCACGGAGGAACCTCAGAGGTCATCTAGTCCAAATTTCATCTTACAGATGAGAAAACAGGTCTGGCTGGATTTTATCAAAGGCAGGCTTTGAACCAAGAGGTGCTCCAACTCCAATGCCCTTTCTAAAAGTATCATATCTCAAAATGGGGTATCATTGATTCCTTTTCCCTAGTCAACCTAAGTCACTGTAGTTTAACATCGTCATTTCTAGCCACCATCCCTTAGTCTCCAACCACTCTTTTTGGTGGTGGGAGGAAGGGAGCATTTTTTTTTAATCCACACTAGTTCTCAAGGGTAGAAATGCAATGAGCAGCAATTCTAGCAGGAAGCAGAGAAGGGGCTCTAGTGGGTGGAAAGAACTTGAACTTTCAATTCAATCTTCACTTTTGACCCTTTTGTAACCCAGCATATCTTGGACCCACTGACTGAATTTGTCTCAACGTTGAAGGAAATTTGGGATGTGCTGATGTTCACATAAATACACTTTGAATTCTTAAACGTCTTCAGACAGTAACATTATAACTTAAAACACACGCACATGCTTTTCCCATTTTTCTATCCAGCTGTTCTTTCCTCTAAGCAATAAATTTAGAAATGCTGTATCATTACAGATAGGAATATAGTATGCCGATGGTGGTATTTAACCAAAATGATGTTTTTACAAGCTTACTAGAAGGCCTTTAAGCATAGATTAGATTCATGGTGAAGTAAAAGGCCTGCAGTGAGAAGAATTTGATTATGTTTTCGAGGTATGGGCATTCTAAGGAGATTGTCATCAGTCAATCAGGTACTTAACAGAGAAAGAGAGAGCTTACACCTTCTTGTGAAAGAAGCAAATGGCGATATCTGTTTTAAAAAATGCAGTCATCACTGCAGTGCTCTGCAGCAGTGCATAGATTTAAAACTAAGAAGAGCTTTAGTTTACAGCGTCCATTTAAGAAACTAACTAAAAGAACAGGATATACAACAGAAAAACAGCCAAATCAACTATTAAAGGAAATGTATTTTTTTAAAAAGGAAATTAAGCCTCTTGTTATCATAAAAAACTACCATACTGAATGATTCTAAATAGGAAAAGGGCTGGTAGGTGGCTCAGTCAATAGTGTCAGGCCTGAAGTCAGAAAGACTCATCTTCTTGAGCTCAAATGTGTGACCCTGTACAATTCACTTAACCCTGTTTGCCTCAGTTTCCTCATCTGTCAACAGAGCTGGAGAAGGAAATGGCAAACCACTCCAGTATCTTTGCTAAGAAAACTTCACATGGGGCCATGGAGAGTCAGACATGACTGAAAAGGATTAAATAACAACCAAACAGGAATAGATAGTCTTTGGCAATATAGTCAAAAGACAGAAGCCCAAGCAGTAGTATCTAACCCTGTTTTCATGTGGCCTCAAGTAGAAAAATGTTCATTTGATGACTGACTCACCAGAACTGCTTTCTAGGTAGGGGCTCCTTGGAAATAAGTCACTGAAGGACTTTTACTCCTCGGGTGAAAGTTTGGGTAACAGTAAGTATATTCAAGATACTTCCATGTGGTTTCTCTCCTTGCATACTAGGATTTCTGTTCCCATCAATGTCTTTGTTACCTTTTAACCACGACCTACAAATGTCAAAGCTCCACAGGTCCATTTAGCAAAACCAGGGTGTTCATCATCTTCAGTTGTGTCTAACTCTTTGTGATCCCATTTGGGGTTTTCTTGGCAAAGATACTGGAGTGATTTGCCATTTTCTTCTCCAGCTCATTTGACAGATGAGGAAACTGAGGTAAATCAGGTTAAGTGACTTGCCCAGGGTCACATGGATATTACATACCTGAGGCTGGATTTGAACTCAGGAAGATGAGTCTTCCTGAGACCCAGCCTGGTGCTCTATGCTCTGTGCACTA
The DNA here is from genome assembly GCF_028372415.1 of Notamacropus eugenii. Taxonomy (NCBI): domain Eukaryota; kingdom Metazoa; phylum Chordata; class Mammalia; order Diprotodontia; family Macropodidae; genus Notamacropus; species Notamacropus eugenii. The sequence continues at coordinate 473,497,661 of NC_092875.1, forward strand.
TGGCACCACCTAGTGGCCCCAAAAAACCAGAAACCTACAGATCTACACAAGGGGACAGTCCACCTGTGTGTATCTGCTCGAATGAACGCCACGTGCAGAATAAAGACCAAAGATAGTGGCTTAGTGAAACTTCACAGAAGCTAACTAGTAGCTATCTCCACATCATGTTACCAATGACCATCCACTAAAGAAAAATTAAAGTCAAATCAATTAATAAAAATACTCATTAATTATGTTCAAGTCACTGGGAAGTATACAAAGAAGTCTCAAAAATTCTGCCTTTAAGAAGCCTATAATCTAGTTCAGGTGACAGGGCATTTAACACATAATACAAGAGTCACACAATAAAGGGAATCATGAAGAAATGATCGGAAAGCAATAAATATACGATCTGTTTCCAGAAAAGTGATGTAAAAGAGAAACGTTGATGAGGTTAGAAGACGACAGAAAGGTATAATGGGATTATAGGATTTTAAACTGGAAGGGACCTTGGAAAATCACCTGGTCCAACTCCCTTTATTTAAAAGATTAGGAAACCAATTCGTCCAAGGTCACACTGGTTGGGATTCAACTCGTTCTTTTTACCGTTAATCCCAGTTCTTGGCCACAACACCCCATTACTCTAGGCTAGAATAATCTGGTAAAGGTTCACTGAGGAATCACCTGGAGACACCTTCCCACCAATTTTATATAATGTTATATTGCACATTTGATATTCAGATATGTCACACAGCTCTAATGGAAATATACATAGTATAAACTTTAATATTCTCAGTGATAGAGAAACTGACAAAAATTAACCAAAATACTCTGAAATTTTGCCTTCCTGCTTCAGACATTAGGTGTGCCAAGTATAGAGTAATCAATTACAAGGCTCTGGGACAATCCCGGATCCTTTCAGACTGTTATATAAACTCTGCAAGTTTATCTGAAATAAACCATCTTAAATCTACTGAACGTTCCGGTATACATCTATAAGTGCAGTGGGTACACTGGCCAAAGGAACTTCACAAAACTTTTTCATCACCTAAAGAATCAATGATGGTAATATATTTAAAGTACCTAAAATACTTTCATACTTAAATGCTTCAAAATACTTGATAAATGTTTAACACTACAGTAACAAGAGCAAGACAGAGATATTAAAAGAAAAAGCGCTAACCTTGGAGCCATCCAAACTGATTATTCTGTACACGTTTCTTGTGCTGTCATAGAAGTAAGACACCGTAACTGCATGCTTGCTGGTGGGAACCCAGTTCTTCTTCGTGTTTGGGTCAATCTGGAAGACATGAGCTCGAGTGCTGAAGATGGGTTGTTCCCTGAGGGACACAAAGTAACAATAACCAACCCGATTAGAAGCAGTATTAAAAAGAACTATGATATCATATGTCCCCAAATCTTAACATAGTCTGCTGATTTACTGCAATTTAAGATTGTACAGGTAAAACATCATCTCAAGGGGAAGAGGTCACCCATGTAATCATTGAGAGTGCAAGCTGATGCACTGCACAGACATTTAAAATACCGTTTCTTAAAATACAGCTAAATACATATATGCATTATTATAACCTACTTCATCTCCAGGCTGAGAGTGTTGAATTTGGTGTGAGAAAGACCCGAGTTCAAATTCCGCCTCAGACCCTTGCTAGTTTTGTGGCACCGAGGCAAATCTCATAAACTCTCTTGGCTCCAGATTCTTTGACAGTGAAAACGGACAAGGAGATCCCAGTGACACCCATCTCACAGGGTTGTTGTGAGGATCAGATGAGATAACACACAAAGCAAATCTCAAAAGCGCTCTGGGAATGTTAGCTGGTTTTATCTATCAACGTTCTTAGTGCTGATGGGCGATACAGGGAGAATATCAGGGGATCAAATGGAACAGAATTCACACGCTGTCTTTTTCTTTAAACTTTAATATTCTGATTTTTAACTTCTGAGCTACAGTCTGAAACACTTCTACTAGTTAAATTATAATTTGGCTCACCTTCGGTGACCAGGATACGTTTAATTCACTCAAAGCTCTACCCACGAAAAAGCTTAAAAAGTAATTTGCATTTCTCCAGCATAAATCATATCCATGATTTATTAGAATCATAGCATTCGTAATTGGAAGAAATCATATAATCCCCACCCCTTCATTTACTGAAAAGGAAACTGAGGCTGTGAGAGGTCAAGTGACTCCCCTCAAATCCCAGGGAAAGTACATGAGGAAAGATTCTTCTAGGTCCATATCCGGAGTTTTTTCCCCTAAACGTGCACTAATTAAGTAACTTATAAATAAATAAAAAGTTTCACATTCTCAATCCTGTTCTCAGAACGAAACAAAACAAAAAACCATGAAATACCATTGACTTCAGTAGACTAGCAGTGAAAGACCGGACAGCTCCCTCCATTTGACAGAGGTCATGGATTACAGGTGCAAAAAGGGATGTGTGTGTATATATATATATCGTCAGACATGGCCAAGGTGTTCATCTGTGTGCTTAATTTGTTCCAAATGAAGGTTTGGTTTAAAACGGAAGGGGCGGGTGGTGGAGTGGGATGGGAGGAGCTGTCCATGGAAAGGGATGGTGATATTTAAAACAAGAGCATCAATAAAACACCATTTTTTTTTTTAAACAATGTAGAACAAAGCTGCTCAAATGAAGTCACTGGAGAGGATAAGTTGGATCTAAAAATGCTGTCTGTGTTCTGACAAAGTCTAGTTTTTAAGTATTATTCTAAATAAACATATACAACTACAATTTTTAAACATTACAAATTATATTTCAAAAAAGAACTATTGCTCTATTATGGATTGCCAAATTCTACCATCATGAGATTTATCTGTACATTTTTAAAAGGTTGATTTCCTTTGTGGCATATTGTCTCTTATCCAACGAAAATCTAGAAGGTTAATTTTTAAAAATCTGAGTGCAACACTTCTTTCTCAAATAACATTTTTAAGATACTTTTTTCTAAAGTCTAAAACTGTTTTTTATTTGCTATGCATAATAGTTTTCTTTCTAAAAAACTTAAGGTCTTATGAAAAGAATTTTATGTTGGCAATATTTGATGCTTTTTAAAAAAATGTACAAATGAATGAAGAAATGCAGGTAGTAGTAGGGCAAGAAAAAAGGAAGGTAACAGTTAAAAAGAGATTAAACAAGTTCAATTTCTAGGCACATGGCTTTCATTTCGGGTCACTGAATGGTCCACACCTCCTCCTCACTTGCTTCAGCCTTCAAACACGTCACATAAGGAGTTTTCGTTGTGGAAGTGATGGTTGGGAAGGAAGATAACTCGAGCACTTGCTCTGTTCTTCAGTAATAGCCTGGGATTCTTTCAAATTTTTATTTCTAAAGGCTTCAAAAATACTTTTCAGGGTGCAGAAGCTGTTCGGAAGGGCTGAATTGCCAAATACACACCAGAGAGCAAAGCTACCATTTTCCTTTCTCTCTTCAACGCAAACTTAATTGCCATTATCAGCATATAGGTGGCATTTTCTGTCCATTTTTATATTGTCTTTTTTTGCTTTTTACTGAGAGGAAGTGTAGTATAGTCGATAGAGAGCCTGTTTTAGAATCAGGAAGGTCTGGGTTCAAGTTTTGACTCTGACTATAGTGGTCATGTGACTCTAGGAAAGTCATTTAATTATGTCAGTATTTCCTTTCACTACTTAGATGCCATGTCACTCAGTACATGCATATATAGACATATAAATAACATTGATATTTTTCATTACTTATATGTACTATATTCTTTTAAGTACAATGTAATTTCAATGGTTATCTCTTTTACCCACGTCTAATTTCATTGTCACTGTCTAAAATAATTGCCACCCCTACATTTTTTTTACTCACCAGTCATAATAAATTCAGCTTCAGCCCTTTATTTTAACTGTGTGATTCTTCATATTTCAAGTATGTTTCATATTTTTAAAAAAAGAAGAGAAAGAATATGTTTGAGTCTAATTTCTAATCTATCTTGTAAAACCCTACTTCACTTTATGGGTGAATTCATTTCATTCACGATCATTATGATTATTTATTGTGTTTTTCTTTCTTCTATACTCTTATTCACTTGTTCTCCTATCCCCTCCTCCCTCCAAGAAAATCTCTCTATAAGTTAGTGAATGGTATTCAAGAATTACTGTGGCCAAAACATCTATCTGATGAGTCTTTCCACACTTAGCTAGACTGGTTGTTAACAAAAGACACAGAGTCTAGAGAAGATTCTTGACTAGTTTTTGAGGATTAGTGGGACCTGCCTCAGTTGGCATAACCTTTGAAAACTCCATGCCACAATGAGACATTAGAGTAGGACTTTTGAGGAAGAAATGTTTATGTTAAAATTTCACATTACTCTTTAAAAAGTTTATTTTCCCTAATGACATCTGCCTTCTTTAAATAATCTCTATAGACAGATTATTTCAGATCTGTAATATAAATAAATCTAGACAGTATAAAAAGAAGGAAACAAGGATTTATTAAGTGTCTTATCACATGTCAGGCACCATGCTGACCACTTTACAAACATATCTCATTTGATCCTCACAACAACCCTGGAAAATAAGTGCTAATATTACCCCTGTTTTATAGTAGAGGAAACTGAGGTAAATAGAGGTTAATGACTTGCACAGGGTCACACATCTAGTAAATGCTTGAACTCATTTTGAACTCAGGTCTTCCTGACTCCAGACACAGCACTGCAACCTCTAGTAGACTAGAATGTACGGAACATAGCTTCACATTCAACAGCACTTTCACTCAATCAGCTTTCTACAGCTACTTTTGTGATTAGCACAGAGTATGTTCATAGCAGTCCAATGGACTGGAGTTACAGCAAGTGTACACAGAGGCCTTTTTACATCCAGCTTCAAATGGCTGTTTTGAGGGCCAATAATAGGAAAAAGAACCATCAAATCTTGATAGATTTCTGTGGTGAACCACCTGTACCATGTTTCCTCATAGAAACCCTTTGCCAATAAAAATCAGTGAAAATAATCTTTCTGGACTTCTTTTCAATATCTCTTTTAATAGGAAATGCTGTGGGTTTATTGGACATTCCTATAATAGCCCTGCCTTATAAATTGGATTTTTAAAAGCTAGTAGCAGATAAACTACGGGGAGACAGCTTGGTACATTAGAGCCTGAGCTCTGGAATCAGAGTGTCTGGGTTCAAGTCTTACCTCTTACTTTCTGATTGGGGCTAAATTATCTCACCTCCCTAGGTCTCAGTTTCCTCATCTGTAAGATGAAATTGAAATAAAATATATGGTCTCTGAGGGCCATTCTTTTTCTAGATCCGTGCCTGGAACCCTACAGTGCTAGGTTATTCTGCATTGTTTCAGGTAAAAGTTTATCCTAATTGTGAAAGTTAAAATCATTTTATGTAGTCAGACCAACTAGTATCCAATTATAGATACTCAATAAGACTAATCTTAGACATTATTTTCTTTTCTGTCACTATTTATATTTTATTATATATTTCTTACATAAAAATAGTATATTATATATTTATGTTTTATGCTAGTTCAATGTTTTAACAACCAACATTAAAACTGAAGTCCAAGTGCAACCAAAATTCGGAGGGATGTAGTAATTTGGGAAAGAATTTTTATGGCTAAGCTAGGGGATAAAGGCCTCATTCTAGAGAACTGACTCAAATGTATAACCATACAAGTCATTCCCCAATTGATAAATGGTCAAAGGATATGAACAGGCAATTTTCGGAGGAAGAAGTACCACATCACACCTATAAGATTGGCAAACATGACAGAACAAGAAAATGATAAATGCTGGAGAGGATGTGGGAGAGTTGGAACACTAATTCATTGTTGGTGGAGCTGTGAGCTCATCCAACCATTCTGGAGAGCAATTTGGAAGTATGCCCAAAGGGCTACAAAAATGTGCATACCCTTTGACCCAGCAATATCACTTCTAGGACTGTATCCCCAAGAGATCATAAAAATGGGAAAGGGTCCCACATGTACAAAAATATTTAGAGCAGCACTTTTTGTAGTTGCCAAAAACTGGAAGTCAAGGAGATGTCCATCAATTGGGGAATGGCTGAATAAATTATGGTATATGAATGTAATGGAGTACTATTGTGCCATAAGAAATGATGAACAAGAAGACTTCAGAGAGGCCTGGAGGGACTTATATGATCTGTTGCTGAGTGAAAGGAGCAGAACCAGGAGAACTTTGTGCACAGCAACGACCACAGTATGCGAGAGTTTTTTCTGGTAGACTTGGAATTTCGTAATAACGCAAGAACTTATTAAAAAAAAAATATCCCAATGGTGGTTCTCAAGGCAAAATGCCTTCCACGCTCAGAGAAAGAAATAAGGAAGTCATTCACAGAATGTAGCAGATCATGTTTGTGTGTGTGTGTGTTTTTGTGTATCATGTTTTGATTTGTTATATGATTTCTTCCATTTATTTTAGTCTGACTACATAGCATGACTATGGTGAAAACGTACTCAATAGGAAAGTATATGTAGAACCTATACAGAATTGTATGCTGTCGTGGGGAGGGAGGGGGGTAGTGGAGGGTAGGTGTGGGGGGGATAAAATCTTAATTTTATGGCAGTGATTGTTAAACATTAAAAAATAATAATAATAAAATAAAATTTAAAAAAATTGAAGTCAAATTTAGTAAAGCTAGAAATTCATTAAATAAAACATTGACCAAGTCAGTAATCATGTTTCCATTTTTCTTGAGATTAGAAAACACAGAGATACCCAAGGGGGAGGGGGGACTTTCAAGCCCAAATACACAACTTATTGAGTTCTGGTCTGTATTCTCTACCAACTGCTTGACAGTGACATAGTCTCAGTACTGAGATGGAAGCTGTAACCAGTCACAGAATCTCAGAGCTGGAAGGGTCCTAAGAAATCATTTCAATCAATCCCCTGCTCAGCAAGAATCCCCTCTAACCACAAACTTACCAAATGCATATTCAGTCTGTTTAAAGATTTTCTGGTTGTAGGGGTGGGGGTTTGGGGGGAGAGGAGACCCACAATGTCCAATTTTTGGATAATTCCATTTATCAGAAAGCATTCACCCGTTGCTCCCAGTTTTGCCCCTTGGGATCAAAGACAAGTTCAGGGCTTCATGATAGGCTTCGAATACTTTGAGACAGCTATCATGCCCAGCTAGGATTTCTCTTCTTCTCCCAGTTCTTTTTAACCAGTCCTCATAGGGCATGAAATTGAATCCCTTCATCATACTTGTAGCTGCACTGTTTATCAATGCCTTTCCTAACACTTGGTACCTAGGACTAAACACGGTACTCCAGAGTTGTTCGGATCAGGGTAGAATGAAGTGTAACTATCACATAGTCCTGGGCACCGTGACTTCTCAACACAGTCTAAGAACACATTCATTTTTCTTGACAACATATTACACTGTTAATTCACATTGCACCTACAGTTTACGAATACATCCTGAAATTTTTCAAACAATGTGCTGTGTAGTCATATTTTCCCTATCTTGTACCCATATGGCTAATTTGTACCTATATAGCTAATTTGTACCTATATGGCTAATTTGTACCTACATGGCTAATTTGTACCTATATGGCTAATTTGTACCTATATGGCTAATTTTGAAGTTCAAGCTTAAGATTTTACCTAGCCCTATTAGATTTCAGTTTCATTAAATTCAGTAGAATCTTCTAACCGGTTAAGACTCTTGGATCCTGGCTCTGTGATCTAATATGTTACTTATCCTACCTAGCTTTGTGCCATTTGAAAATCTGATAAGAGTGAAATCCATGCCTCTATCCAAATCACTGACGAAACAGGGTCAACCACAGATCCTGCATTAATAAATTAGTATAATTTTGTACAAAATTTAGGTTTTATTTTCTAGCTATAATAAAAATATGCACTGCCATTTCACAAGAAAAAAATACATCCTATTTCACTGAAACCACTAAAAATCCCATTCAATTACATCTTTAGATGACCACATATAAAAGCCCAATAATTCATTTAGACATTATTTAAGACAGAGGAGTTTTAACCAAAATGTAAGTCCAAAAATTATTTAAACTGCCATACAGGGAAAAAAAAAACCTCTTGGAAATGAACTCTTTTGGCTCACCTTCTAATCTTTTGCTTCTCAAATAACAAGACATAGACCATTAACTAATTAAGATACATATCAACTGGTTCCAGTTACCAAGATGCTACAGGAGAAATCTCCTGTAATACTTCCCCTAATAGTTCCCAGATGTGAAATGTAAGAGGCTGCCTGTAAGAGCACAGCATGTAAGAACCATCCAATTCTTCACACTTTCACTCAACTTTTGGTGTGATGTGTGACCCTATTATTTTATTATAGACTGTTGAATGAAAGAAAAAGAATTAGATGAGCCTAGTCAAAAAAAAAACCCCTTAAGATGTAAAAATGTGTCTATCTACACATACATACATATGTATGTAGATATATCTAATTATATTAATATGTTACACATTGTTTATATGGACACATATGTGTATGTGTACACATATGTGAATGTAAACACATATGCACTCACATTACACACGTAATCTCAGGGCTCCCTGAGCTAATGCTGAGCTAATAAAGAGCTAAACTTCTTTATTAATGGAAGGAAATGCAATATATATAATTTTTTAAAGACTGAAGACCTTGCTAACCATTAAGACTTAGAAATAAAAATTAAATAATGTAAAAATGACATGTCTTTTTAAAAAGTATCTATGTTCAGATGAACCAACTTAAGTCACTTTCCATCTCACCTCTTTTGCATCCTGGTCTCTAAGTGATCCCACCTCAATTTCTTACCTTAGGTCAGACAGAATGAGACACTGGAAAGGTCACGTATCTAGCTGACTGACAACAACAAAATCCAGTTTCATAGAAATGAAAGGAAGGGGGAAAGCTAAATTGAAAATATAATACACATGACCACAAATATTACTAACCCTCTTATGTATTTCCTGTCAATGACAGGCTGTACAATCTCTAAGAAGATGTGCGTTACGTGCCTCCTGACAGAGAGGTAATGCCCCAGGATGCAGAATGAGACGTATTTTGGACACGGCCAACATGGAACTTTGTTTTGCTTGACTATGTATATTTTAAAAGGATTTTATTTTTCTTGAATGAAGGGAAGTAGAATGGGAAAAAAAATAAAGGCTTGTTAATTGGGGGGAATTAGTATTAAGAAGAAGACCAAGGTGAGGAAAGTATTAAGGAAATTAGGAAACTCTTATGGAAGTGGGTAGTGGAAGTAACCTTGATGTGTAAGGATGAGAGAGAAATGGAAGGTGTGAACTTCAAAAAAGTTGACTGGGGTAGTTATATATTTAGACCTGGAAAAGATCTTAGAGGTCATCTACTTAAATGAGGAAAATGAGACCAAAAGGAATTAGGATTTGGGAAGATGTGATTGAATTCTTATCTTCCACCATCCTCTCTCCACTGCACCATGCTTGACCAGGTTGCTAGTACAAGAGCAAGGGTGTGAGGAACAAGGAACATGCTTCCCCTTCCTCCTCGAGGGCTTTAGAAAATTGAGGTTAGATGATCATCTCCAAGGGAAAGGCAGGTTTCAATCAAGTGCCAGGAAGTGGGTGTATAAATGATACAACAGACTATAATCCCTACAGTTACATAGTTGGTTAATAAAGACTCAATTAGTAACAAAGGGCTGAGAATTCCTTGGATTCCATATAAACACCCACTTTCTGTAGTGTAACTTGGCTACCAACTACCTAATAATACCAGTCTGGCAACATCGCCATCTAGTGAGAAGCCAAGTTCAACTCAAGTGTGAATATTTCAATGAACGTTTGATGGATGTGTATTTAGTCTGAGTGGATGCAGCACAGAAACCAAGAGGAATTACAGGAACGAATGTATGTTTTTTATTTAATTGGATATTCCATACATGTATAGCCAATATCACATTTCATGCTGTCATAGGGAGAGGGGAATGGAGGGAGGGGGGAAAGATCATATAAGATTTCTTAATATATACATCTACAACATAACAGCTTAACAACCTTTTGACTGTTAATAAAAAATTATTAAATTAGCACAATTAAAGCTGTAAGGACGGATTAACTTTAAGAGAAGATACTGCAATGCATAATTTTGAGGGATCTGGCTTTGTATCTATTTATATAATTTCTCCACTCAAGTATGAGCCATATTCTAAATAGTTTCTAAGCTGTAACGGATCACGATACTCAATAGCCAGCATTGGCAGAGGTTAAACGTTTAGATTTCTTTGGGTTCTATGATGCACGATTTAGCCAATTTCATAATAAAAAGTCTGCATAAATACATATAAGAAATTGAAGACAATTTAAAATTAGATGCCCCTCATTATTTGCTCAAGGTAAGGGGGATTTGCAGGGGTAGTTTATTTGTTTGACATGGATAACTGAATATTCTATTTCAAAAAATATTTCCATAATGCTAGTCAACTTGTTTCTCAAAAATTTTCCATGGAGATTTTTTAAAGTGTAAAAATATGTTAAATAAAATTGCTCAGCTTAAAAATGGAATATATAAAAGTCTTCTAAATTTAAAAAGAAATAAAACTCTAAAGGGATAGGGAGGGGGGAGAAGATAAAGAAGGGATGTTTAGAGGGGTGAGTGAGGGAATAGGTCAAAAGGGGAATACGGAAGGGTCTTTAGACTTAGGGAAATGGGAAGATAAGGGATGGAGTTTTAGAGGGGGAGGGGGACAGAATAGGTCATAGGGATGTATAAAAGGGTGTTTAGATTTAGAGAAATGGGAGAATAAGGAAGGGATTGCTGGAGAGGGAGTAGGTTAAGTAATAGGAGCAGGGCAAGGTAGTAAGTAGAAGTAAAGTAGAGGAGTTAGGAGAGATAGGAAAAAAGACATGCAGAAGTGTAAAAAACGAGATTAGGAGTAGAATCACTTAAGTAAAAAGTATATGTTTATATACGTATGCATGTCTATATGTATGTATATGTATATATGTACTCCTGTATGTATATATCAATACCTAAATATAAATATATTGTTGCTCAACTGTAGCCTTGGGGTGGTGGGCAGGGAGGAGGAAGGGAGGAAAAAAGAACAAAGTAAAAAGTGCACAGCAGAGAACGAAAGAAAACCTCCAAGGAAGCAAAGAAAACATGGACAGCTTTCATCTTAACACACAGTATTTAATATGTAAGCTTTCTTAAAATAAGTTCTTGCTATATATTCTGAATTCTCTCCTAGGTTCTGCTGTGCACATGACAGGTTTTTTCTTTTTTCTTTTATATTTAAGTTTATAATGTTTTTCTTCTTTTATGTATTTAAGTTTTCGTATTTGTCTAAAAGAAAAAAGGAATATATAATCATAAATATAAAAAATTTTAAATCCATCAGTTTTTATTTACCTTGTAAAAATAAAAACAGTATGTAAGAAAGATGAACAAGAAGTACTACTAAATGATATGATTTATACAGGGGTCCCCAAAGTCTTCATCAAGGTTGAAACTATTAAAGCTTAAAAATACACTGAAACTTTTCCTTGGATAATGTCAAATTTATGCAACTCTAAAGAAGTCAGAACTTCTGCGGTGGATACACAGGTTATCAAATGATATGTGTTAATTAGAAACGATTTAATTAAATTAGACTTTTCATGTGCTAATTTACTTCTGTGATCTTTCTAGGTCCAAAATGGAAATCATCTTCTCATAAATATGCCCCTCCTTCTGATTTCCCATTTCTCTTAGCGTTGGTGAAAATATTAGTGTTACCGACAGCACTAACATCCTCTCAGTCGCCATCTAAAACCCTCCCATCGTTCCTGGTGCTTGTCCTTCACCACAACCTATCCGTGGTCAAATCCCATCCTAACGCCACGATTTCCCTCAGGTCATCTCCCTTCCTCCCCAGTCACCATGGACTGTTCATATTCTTATCAGCCCCTGCTTGGACTTTAATACCCATTTGGCAAGAGTTTATACCTCCACCCTAATTTCTATCTATGATCCATCCTCACCCTGCCAAAGTAATTTTTTTAATGCAAAGATTGGTCCTCACATTCCTTTGTTTAAAATTAATAATAATAGCTAGTGTTTCTATAGCACTTTAAGGTCTGCTAAATTTTATATATGTATATATATATATACACACACACACACACACACACACACACACACACACACACATATATATCCATATATATACACACACACACATATATATGCATAAAAGTAAATAAAATATAATCCTCAGAACAACCCTGCGAGATAAGTAGGTGCTATTATTATCTCTATTTTACAGATGAACAAACTGAACCTTTGTGAGGTTAAGTGACTTGTCCAAGGTCACAGAGTTAGTGTCTGAGGCAGGTCTAGAACTCAGCTCTCCCTGACTCCAAATCCAGCACTTGTGCCATGTAACTCCTCTCAGTGGTTCCCTATGCCTACGGCAAACCTCTCTTCTGGATATTCAAAGCTGTGTACAATCTGGTTGCACTTTCATTTCCCGGTATTCCCTTTCAAATGTTCTTTCTCCTGGCCAAATACCCATTCCCAGATTTCATTCTAGATTCTCTTGCCTCAGCACCTTTGAACATACCTGTCACCCACACCTACAAGACTGACTTCCCAAGTCCTCCAATCTGTGCCCACTGGAAAATTACTTCTAATTCAAGACCCAGATCAGGTGCTACCATCTTATTTACAATACTTTCCTCAATCCCGGGGTTAGTACTGATTCTTAGGATTACAGATTGAGCAACAAACATTTCTTAAGAGCTTACTATGCACCAAACACAGAGCTAAGAGACCATGAAACTCCATCTGCTAAATGGAGATTGTGCTCCTGAAATGGGCCATGGCACAATGCCAAGAGATAACCAGAGAGTGGGAAGTTCACTCACATCTTCCCTCCCTACAACAGTCAATCTCAGGGCTTGTCTGGACAGGACTACACCACTCCCTTCACCTGTTTTCTGTAACAACATTTTCCCACTATGTCTCCTCCCTTAGATTTGTTTCCTATGGCTGTGTTAAGCTCCCATCCTCTCCCCTTCTGTATGTTAACTGAAGCACTCATGACAGTTATGGGAGTACAGTTGGGAAAAATCCCCTTCCCGCCTCAACATACCCAGATGATTCCCCAGGTGCTCTTGTGGCTGTATCTGGTGTGTCTCTCCACAGATTGGGCTCTGAATTTATGGGCAGTAGATGTTAAGAGCCCCTCCCCTTTTCATTTTCAATGGAACACTGAACTGTGGAAGATAATCTCAGAGATTCCTCCTAAATCCTTGAAACAACTTTCCAACTTCTGTCCTTATCATTACTATCCTAATCTCCAAGATCCTCTTCCTTTTACCCGTCCTTCATTCATCACTCAACTGCAACTGCTCTCTCCAAAGTTGCCACTGATCTGGTGACAGCCAAATCTGGTGACCTTTCACCTTCCCCAATCATCGCTTCCTCCAGCATTTTGACAATGTTGACCACCCTCTCCTCTTACTCTTTTCCACTCTAGGTCGTTGAAAACACACGTAGCAACCTACTAAAAACTCTAATTATCTACATACAAATTTAGAGACAGAATTTTCTATCTAGATGAATTATCTCCCTAGTGAAGAACTTCTGTAGATTTTGAAACCACTTGTTAAAAATACAAAATGCTCTGCCGTCACTTAGTTAGCTAGAACTGATTAACATCAGAGAAGATGTAAGTTGAATAGCTGAATTTTAATAGAAACCTAGGAATAATCAGTAGATAGGACTGAATCTGGGAGAGCCATGATTCAGTAAACAGTCAACAAAGCCCCATTGCGACCCAAGTGAAGTACCAAGAAACCAAGTATTAAAATAAGAATAAACTTGGAATCAAACCCTCAAATTACTTGGATTAATAAGTCTTAAACCACAATAATGAAGCATATTAAATCACACTGTTCTCAATAAAATAATTACTCCTAATATTTTACTCAGCAAAACAGGTTTTGGGGATTAGACTGGAATTCTATCATGTATGTTTTTTACTTATTATTATGTATTATATTAATGTATTCAATCTGTTATAGTATAACTATCACATGACACATTATAACTGCTTATGGTGATATTAATAAACCAATCATGTATAAGTATACATTAATTTTATTACCTTTATGTAATTCTACTAAGACACTCCTAGGTAAGAAAACTCCCTCCACCAATGCAAGTCAAGGCCATCTCGGCAGTTCAGTCATAGATCACCTGTCCTAGACTAGAGAGCACTGAAAGGATCACAATTGTTTTGTTTTATGGTTTCTCCCATTCATTTTAATTCTTCTTTTCAACGTGACTATGGTGAAATTGTATTTGATAGGAATGTATGTGTAGAACCTATATAAGAGTGCAAGCCATCTCGGGGAGGGAGTGGGGAGGGGAAAAATCTGGGATATATGGAAGTGATTATAGAACACTGAAAACAAATAAAATAATTATTAAAAAAACAAAAAAGAAAGGATCACAACAACATGTATGAGAGGCAGGCACCCAGATCTTGCTCATCTGAAAGCTAGTCCTCTTATCCACGGTGCCACGAATTTCTAATAAATAAAATGTCATTTTCAAAGCCGGCTCATTCACATCACACTCCCTGTCTGCACATGCAGCATATTATGCCCATCCTCTGAAACTCCCTATATTTAACTGCTTTCTATAATTTCCATTTATTAGATTTGTATTTATTAAATGTATATGTAGGCTACATGTATTTTTTCTTGCTTGCTATCTCTTCCATTAGAATGTAAGATCCTTGCAAAGAGGAATTGTTTTACTTTTTGTGCCTACCTAGCACAGAGCAGACACTTAATAAACGCTTGCTGATTTATTGATAGATCCTTTTGTTAATAAATAAAATATCATTCTGGTTAAAATGCTATTTCGGCTTTTAAATTGTTGTTGTTTTGTAGCAGGTATCATAATTAATACAATAGTACGTGCATATTATTTATAAATAGGCAAACATACACAGATGAAGGTGTGTGCTAAAAGTATCTTTATGATAGAGGCCCACGATAGAAAAAAAAATTTTGTAGGCCACTGATCATGTAATTGATTACTGGTCTTTACTCTTTCTTTGGATCTCTCGAGCCATCATCTCCTCTCTCATCCAATGAACTGCTCATCTTCTAATCAGTATTAATAATAACAAGAGTTTTATAGCACTCTAGGTCTCTGAAACACTTCAGATAGGTTACTTCACTCAGTCCTCATAACGACCCCATCACTGTCACTATTATTATCCACTCTTTACAGATGAGGAAACTGAGAGTAAGGCAAAGTCGAATGACTTGCCCAAGGTCGCAAATGGTGGAGGCCCTCCTGACTGCAAATCCAGCACTCTATCCAATGGGCCACCTTGTTATAATACAACTATCATGATTACGTGTGTGTGCGTGTGAGTGTGTGCATGTGTTTCCTTTCCCCTAGAAGACTATAAATCCCTTTGAGGATGGAGACCTATTTTTGTGCCCCTGTTGCCTAGCACAGTGTCTTGTACTAGCTGAGCACTTCATAGTTATTGAATTTGAACTGAATAATTTAGTAGGTTTTTATTCACTCCAGTCTTTTATTAGATCATGGGTACAAGCCACACGTCGACGTCTTCACTGAACAGAACCTTTCTTTTCACTTAAATTCTTTTTTGCTTATAAAAATAAAGCAAAATTTTTATTAATGAACATAAGACTTCAAAAGATATATTCTCAGACTGTGCTATTAAACACTTTCTCTTATGATTATATTTAACAATAACTACCTATCAAGTGATTTTTCCCCTTCAGTAGGTAAAAATAACTTCATCCAAAACAACAGATTTTTAAGTACTTAGGCCTGACATCTCAACTACTCGAAAAATTAATTTGAATTTATCACTTCTGTTCAAGCATCAAATAAAACAGGCTGTTCCATTTAATATGCAATTTTGAGAAAAGACAATGAAAGCTAGTTAGCACCAAGGAAAACATAAGCTAAGCAAGCCTTAAGCTTAACTTAACATTTGCTATTGCTTCTGAAAAGAGTTATGTAAAAGGATTTTTAAAAATACGCCATCATTTGCCAGTTAACTTTCCAGAATAACTTGGGAGATGCACAAAATTAGAAGCATAAATTTTGGCATTGAGGGGGACTAGGCTCCCTGAAGAACCTTTCACATTCAAAGAGCACTTGGTTTTAGTCAGGGTGCGATGTGCAAACAGGAATTCTTCCATACATTCTCTACCATGTCAATCAAAAGAGCACACAGTCTCCATGATCTTTAGACCCCCCCCCCCAAAAAGCCCATATACCTAGTACACTAAAAACACAAACAGGCAAACAAACAAAACCACACAGTACAGTCAGTCATGCTTTCCTTCCAAGCAGAACTGTGGCGATAAGATTAAAAACTGTATCCAGTGTAGTAACTGTAGCCATGGGGCTAATCACCAAACAAATTCCTATGTGCCATGGACAGCAGAACTTTCTAGTATGAAACATAAACGTTTATCTTTTAAACTATTTAAAGGTATCCCTCAGTAGAATAATACATATACTATATATCTGTACATACATATAAAATATACCTAACATATACTGTATACATAAAAAATACTGTTAAGACAGCTCATTTACTGCTTGAGTTTTTTAAATGTCTTTTTTCATCTTTCTCAAATTTCTGTTAACAAATGAGGAGGGATATATTCAGAAATGAATATGATATAAGGACAAAAGGTACCAATAAAAAAGAAAATTAAAGTCAAATACAGGAATTTTCCACCCAAAGTCATTCCCCCCCTTCTAGCGCACCCATGGCTATTTGGTGTCTACCCTGCTTCACCTTAGTCTGATTTAACTGGGGACCTCACGTGGACTGAGTGCTCTATGGAATGTTAGCAGTTCCACTAACTAGGCCATTGTTCCAGCTCACAGCTGAAGTCATCACATGAAATGTATTTCCCATGACCACTTGGGCTGGACTAGTTCACCAGTCCTGTTCCTGTTTATTGCACAACTTCATTCACTTATCAAATGCTCCCTGGTACAGAGTGTCACATGGGGAGGGGGGCGGGAGCTTCGTCAGTTCACTGGTTAAAGTCAGTCAACAGTTTTGTCAATTTCAGTAAGATTCGATAAGTACTGTCAGCACAAGCGCTAAGTGGAGAGAGGTCTGGAGTCTGTGAGAATCCAGGGCTCCTGCCCGCACGGCTGAAGCCCCAAAGCCCAATCACTTGTATGGTTTAAGCTGCTGGGTTTGGAGGTTTGGATTTTTTAAGAGCCTGATAAAGAACTCAGTATCGTGAGACATGCACATAGGTATATATCTATACCTTACCAAATGCTTCAGGTAAAATATATATGCAAATAAGACTACTCATATCTCTAACTTCTAAACTGAATGACATTCATTATTTTTAAAAAGCAATGCTAGATATTGGAGGACCAATATTCCACTAGTCAATTTATAGGTATTGTGTGTAGGGAGATATTTAGCTCTCCTATTTTTCTACCCAAAGAAATGTCTATTTCTATAGAATTGCTACCTTCTAGAAGATTTTATTTAAAAATCCCATTATTAAATCTTAATATTGACCTTAAGTTTTACTGCTGATGGTTCCATATGATCATGCTTCACTGAAAAAACAATGTCTATACAAACCACAAAGATTAAATCAGAACTAAAATAAAAAACATCAGGTAATGCTAAATATTTGAATGACAGGATTGAATACTTAATCATGTAAAAAATAACTTAACTCTAAAAACTGTATTAGAAGAGAAGTTGAAATGCCTTGGTATAGAAAGTTGGCAAGGCTCAAACTTAGAGCAAGACGACATTAGCAATGTTTGACAATGACCAGGAATACTTTTGGACATAATTTACAAGAGGAGCAAAGACAGATCGGTATGCCACACTTCATCATTCCCAGCTGCCATGCTGCCTCTGACTGGCTCCTCCCAAACTGGTCCATAAAACTCTGGTGGAATGTGATATGAGTAAGGGAAAAATCGAAGACAAAATATTAAAGATAAAATCAAGTTTCTTCTGAAACAAAAAACCAAACAAACCTCTGTCTTTTGAACAGTGATTCTTCTGGTGATGTACATGACTGAATCAGGTAATAACTGCAATCTCCATCATATCAAAATGGGGTTCACCCGAAAAGCCATAGAGAGATGCATGACCAATATGAACAAAATGCAACATGTAGCCAAGGATAAATCGCTTGTAAAAACGAACAGAAAACAACGAGGGGCCAACCCCAAAACAAGAGCATAAGATAACAAACAGCCTGAGGGTCGTATTGGTATCAGCCCAATGTCAAGAGACTCAGGAAATCTTCACTAGGCCCTGAAGTTTTAAAAGTGCAACTCATGAACAGGCATGTAGTAAGTAGATTATGTTGCAGGCACTCTGCTAGGTTCTGGAGAAGAAATAAAAAGTGAAACATTTTATGACCTCAGAAAACTGACATGCCATCCAGGGAAACAAGGTGTAGACGCAGAAGTAACTGTAAATACTACACATGCAAAGAAAATACAAGGCAGTTATTTGGGGGAAGGGGGAGAATGGGCAGATGGGGTAGGAGGGAGGGAGATTAGGAGATTAGGAAAAGGACTCTTAGAAGGTGGCACTTAAACAGAGCTTTGAAAGATGCTAGGAAGCCTAGGGGGAGGGGAGTTGGAGAGCAGAGACTGCATTCCAGCCATGGATGGGGACAGACAACTTGTACAAAGGTCCAGAGATAAGAGCTAGAATGTTGTGTGTCAGAACCTGCAAGAAGGTCAAGTCTAGTGGGAATGAAGGGTGTGAGAAAGGCAGTAGTGTGTAAAAAAGGTAGGCTGAGGCCAGACTGTGAAGGGCTTTAAAGGCCAAACAAAGGACCTTGTATTTTCTCCTGGAAGCCAATGGAAGCCAGGGTAGCCTTTAGAGCAGGGGAGTGACATGGTCAGTCCTGTGCTTTAGGAATATTACTCTGGTAGAGAGATGTGTGGGGAAGCAGCTGCACTGAGGTATGGAGACCATTGAGAAGGCTATTGCAGTGTCCAGGGGAGAGGAGGAAGGCCCAGACTAAGACGGTTGCTGTGTAAGTAGAGAAAAGGGGTTGCCTGTGGGAGATGTTGTGGAGGTAGAATGAACAAGGCAGCAGGTTTAACTGTGGGGATGGAGCCAACATGAGGAGTCAGAAGTGACTCTAAGGTTGTGAAGCAGAGACAAAGAACAATGGTGCCCTCCAAGCAAAGCTGTTAAGAAGAGTGGATTTGAGGGAAAGATACTGAGTTGTTTTGGACATATTTACCTTAAGACGCTTATGGGACACTTGTATGGGAAATGTCCAGTAGTAGGGGGTAGGTGGTGATTAGGAGAAGCCCTAGGACTTGATTTATAGATCTGGGAATTACGTACATGGAGACAATGATTAAACCCACCAGAGGTGACGATCAGTGACAGAGAACACAGGGAAAGAAGTCCCTGAGACCAAATCTTGGAGCATCCCAACTGTTAGGGAGTGGGAGACAGATGATGACTGAGGAAGGATTTGGCCACTAAGAGGCCACTGGTAACACTAGAGAAAGTAGTTTCAGCTGAGGGATAAGGTCAGAAACTAGATTTCAAGGGGTGGAGAAATGAGTAACTGCAGAGGAAGTGGAAGCAGCTTTTTCTAGGATTTTGGCTCTTGAAAAGGAGGAGAGATATAGAATAAGTTGAAGCAATGGTAGGGTGTTTTAAGCCTAGGAGAGTCCAATAAACATTTGTAGGCAGAAGGGAAAGACCTAGGGAGTGTGCCAAAGAGTTAATTAAGGAAGAATAAAAAGTATGCCCTGTGGCAAAGAGGGTCTAGTTCAAAGCTGATGATAAAAATTTTAGCGCGTTCATTAAGCATGGCTGAATGATATCCTTTGGGAGATCTCTCCAACAGGCAAGCAGATATGGAAAGTGAGTACAAATGTAAGGTAATCCAAGGCAGAGGCAAAGGGGAAAGGGATTCACAGGTAAAGGACAATGTAAATTTGAACTGGTTAACCCTAGGGACAAGACTGGGAAAGGAGAAAAGTAAAGCCAGCTTCAAAGTGATGATGACCTGGCAGAACTGAGAGCTGAAGGAACTGAAGGTCACTGGGAAGGACAAGGAAGTTAAAGAGAAGTAAGGCACATGGAAAGATGAAACGATTGCGTATAATCAGAGAGTAGGATTTCAGAATTCTGGAAAACTGATGTAAGGCATTTATGTGTGAAAGTGACATCAAGGGAATGAAAAACCCCTGTATGTCACTGGGCAACTACGGTGACATGAAAACATATATCATGGAAGAGAAGAAAATTAAAGTACTGAGAAATCTGGGTCTTTGAAGGGAATATGAACCTGCTCTAAACTATAAATTATCCTAAGTTGTGGTTTTTTGTTAGACTCCGTGGCACTTCCCACACTGACAAAATCTCAGGTCCTTGACCTGCTGACCCCAATCGACAACAGCCTGCTGGCTTGATCTCCCCGCTCCAAGTCTCTCCCCACTAAGCTGTCAAATTAATCTTTCTAAGGCACAGATGTGACCACATCACCTCCTACTCAAATGCCAGTGGCTCTCTATCACTTGCAGGATCAAATATAAAAACTTCTGTTTGGCATTCAAAGATCCTTCACAATCTGGACACTTTCTATCTTTCCAGTTTTCTTACACACACTCTCTCCATATATTCCATGACCCAGACTCAGTGACGCTGGCCTCCATGCTGCTCCTTCAACAAGACACGCCATTTCTGCCTCTTTGTTGGTCATTTTCCATGCCTAGAATGTCCTTTTCATCCCCACCTCCTGGCTTCCCTGGCTTCTTTCAGTCCCGCTAAAATCTCATCCTTTTACAAGGTCTTGCCTAGTCTCCCTCAATGCCAGTGCCAGCCCTCTACTGATTATTTCCAAAGAATCCTGTACAAATCTCGTTTGTACCTGGTTGTTCTCATGCTGCCTCCATAGACTGTGAGCTCCTTGAGAGCAAGGATTGTCTTTCTCCTTTCTTCATATCCCCAGGGCTCAGCACAGTGCCTGACATATAATAGGTACTTAATAAATGCTTAATGACTATTGATTGATTGTTTATGATCTGTCCTTTCATTAGAAAAAGATGACAGATTCAGAGAATTTTAGAGCCAGGCAGTTCGTTCAGGGCGTCTGTTCCAGGAAGAATCTGGAGGGGTTTGGAATCCTCAAGAAATAAGAACCTGACATGCCAAAAGGATGCTCAACAAGCAGTTTGCTGACAGTGTAAAGAGGTAGGGGACATGGCTGGAGGTCAGGAACAGGCAGTACCCTCAAGGAAACAAGCAACAAGGACAGAAATAGGCAAAGTTACATGGTCATAAAGGGAGAGGGGTGCAGTCACACGTGACACCAAAGTCATCCATGTCTCTGGGGATGGCCAGGATCTCCAGAGGACTTATACCTGCTTTGGCTGCAAGTGACCAAAACTACCTGCAAGAGGGTACCTCCCAGTAGTGCTAGGAATAGCTGAGCTCTTCCTCTGAGAAGCAGGAACAAACCTGCCAAAACTATTTCTTTATGCAACATAGGGTAGATTTACAGGACCTGGGGGAACGTGCAGTTAGGTGCCAGGCACACATACTTCCACAAAGGTCAAGAGACTCAAGGTTTTTAATAACTTGGCATCACAGTATGGGTACTGATCTTTCTGAGAACAGCTTGGTATACAAAGATTGTTATTTCAGAAGGCACAGGAGGTGGACACAAAGAATATGTAGTTTAATGGGATTGGGAGTCAGGGCCTTCTAATAATTTTGTATTTTATATCACAGCGTTCTAAGTGTTCTACCCTATTTCTAAGCTATCAGGATACCTGTCTACTTTGCTTAGTTAAGATGGATTGAAATCTATAAATGCTGATTTGTGGTCTGGCTTCAGGAATGATTCTACAGACTAAATGGGGGGTTTTAGAGAAATTTGAACAGCGAAATAAAGAAACTTCTAACTACTGTCTTTGAGATCCCTAGTTTCTTTCAAAATTCTGCCCAATTAACTCCTTTGACATGAAGACTTCCCCGACGGCCCCCAAATTTACTTTGTGTTGTTTATATTTCATATGTTTATTTATCTGTGTATCTCCCCTGATACAACACCATTTCCCTGACATTGGGGACCGTTTCATTTTTGCCTATGTACGGTAGAATGCCTAAGCACAGTTCTTGGAATATATTAGGCTCTCAACAAATAAACAGGTCAGTAGTTCAGTGACATCATTCACGTGGATATATTCAGTATGGCGGGAGGAAGCCACAACCCATTTGTTTTTCATCTTGTGCTACTCTTGACCATGGTTCCTCTGTTTCAGGTTCTCTTCTCTTCTCACTCTTTACCTTCACTTACATGATCTCATTATCCCCCATGAGTTCAGTTATTTCTATACAGTTGACTTCCCTACCTACATATGTGGCCCTAGTTCCTCCATCAAGATTGGCTAGTGTATTACCAACTGCCTAGCAGATATTTTGGTTTCACTTGATGTCCAGCAGACATCTTCAAAACAGAATTCATTATCTACCATGGACCCAACTCAAACTCACGCTTTTCCAGACTTCCCTGTTTCTGACAAAAGAAACCACCACCTTTCCAGGTCCCAGATTTAAAACCTTGGAGTCCCTCTCAACTCCTCGTGTTGCCTCAATCCCCATAGTTAACCCACTGCTATGCCTTGTTGATTCTGCCTCCACAACATGTCCCAGCCAACCCCTTTTCTCTACTTACACAGCAACCATCTTAGTCTGGGCCTTCCTCCTCTCCCCTGGACACTGCAATAGCCTTCTCAATGGTCTCCATACCTCAGTGCAGCTGCTTCCCCACACATCTCTCTGCCAGAGTAATATTCCTAAAGCACAGGACTGACCATGTCACTCCCCTGCTCTAAAGGCTACCCTGGCTTCCATTGGCTTCCAGGAGAAAATACAAGGTCCTTTGTTTGGCCTTTAAAGCCCTTCACAGTCTGGCCTCAGCCTACCTTTTTTACACACTACTGCCTTTCTCACACCCTTCATTCCCACTAGACTTGACCTTCTTGCAGGTTCTGACACACAACATTCTAGCTCTTATCTCTGGACCTTTGTACAAGTTGTCTGTCCCCATCCATGGCTGGAATGCAGTCTCTGCTCTCCAACTCCCCTCCCCCTAGGCTTCCTAGCATCTTTCAAAGCTGTGCTTAAGTGCCACCTTCTAAGAGTCCTTTCCCCAATCTCCCTCCTACCCCATCTGCCCATTTCCCCCCTCCCCCCAAACAACTACCTCGCCTTTTCTTTGCACACAGGAGGTGTTCCAAGGGTCCACAACTTCTGGAATACCCTATTTCAGTGGTTTCTTCCATGTGCTTGTTGCTTCCCTGGTTAGGATGTCAGTTTCTTGAGGTCAGAAAATATTTCATGTTTTAAAAAACTCTGTTCCCCCAGAGCCTGGCCGATCGTAAGCATTTAATAAGTACTAATAAACGATTACCATCTTACTGAATACAGCCCTCGATATCTGAGATTGAGAAGAGATTAAGGGAGTGGCTTATGTTTTCAAAGCCAGCACTGTCCGAGCCTGGAACTGAATTCGGCTCCCCCTAACTCACAAGTCAGCTCCCTACTATGTCCTGTCTCTGCTAAACATTACTGACCAATAACACGCATGACATGGACACTGAGCAGTGGTAGAGGGCTGGTCATACACAGTTGGTGTAAGTCACTCCTGACCCACGCAGGCTGTGAGACCCGGGGCAAGTCCTCTCAGGTAACACAGGGATTCATTCTGTGAAAGTTGCCCTTGAAGGCCTAGAGGCCCACATGCAGCTTCAGGGCCACAGGCTCCCCAAGGTTAGAGAAGCTGCAGAGCCCACGCTGGCCTGTACCAGCAGAGGAAGCTTCTTACCTGGACTCTCCAGGTGTGGTCCACAAGTCGTCATAATGGTGATAAACAAGAAGGCCCTTCACTTGCCCCTCACACATGAAATCTGGGTGATATTTAAACCAACCCCAAGGTACTTATTAAACATCTCTGTGCTGGGCACTGTGCTGGGTTTGAGGGATGCAAAGAAAGTATAGTAAAAGCAAAATACAATACCATTAAGAAGATATTTCTGGGCTAAATGGTTTGGATCATTTTTCATAATTCGAGGCTCTCAATATTTCAAGGTTTTTA
This sequence comes from Notamacropus eugenii, assembly GCF_028372415.1. Lineage (NCBI taxonomy): Eukaryota > Metazoa > Chordata > Mammalia > Diprotodontia > Macropodidae > Notamacropus > Notamacropus eugenii. The sequence goes on from NC_092875.1 coordinate 473,521,819, forward strand.
TTGTAGTAGAGTAAAATAAGACTAATGGGAACAAATCTTTTTATTTTCCTCAAAATGGTTTACTAACAATGGTAGCAGATTTAAAAAAATAAATCTAAACAAACCTCTGTAGTTTAAAGGGTTTTTTTATCTCTCAAAAGAAAAATAAAGAGCGAAAAGTACAGAAATCCCCAGCCACGTCCCTGAACGCAGGAGCTGGTTCGCTGGCTGATGTCTTAGTCGCCGTTTTGCGGTCCTCACGTCTATTCAGCCAGCTACTATCATAAAACATGTGACAGCCCAGGCTAGATAAAGTATGAAGCAGAATGGGCATGGCAAAAATGCAGTATGACTGTGAACGGGATGGCCGCTTCTCCAGAAAAGGCTCACACCTCACTGTGGTATGGAGGTGACTGGCCACCCAGTGGTTATGCCAGGAAAGGGCAATAACTCTCCAATCTATTCTCAAATATTATCATTTCTGCCTTTACAACATCTCTCATAGAGGAGCCCTTCTCTCCATTCACAGAGTTCATTGCCGAAGAAGACCATGGCATCAGAGAAATGATGACATGACTTGCACCTGACTTTGTTTTGAGTGAGGGAGGGCTGTGCAGGTCACCAGCCTCACTTCTCCTCCTGAGCCATCTGGATCCAGGGACCAGATATTCCTCAGGATGACTGGAGATGACCCAGGATGAGGCAATTGGGTTAAGCGAATTGCCCAAGGTCACACAGCTATTGAGTGTCAAGTGTCTGAGGTGAAATTTGAACTCAGGTCCTCCTGACTCCTGCATTGGTGCACTGCCCACAGAGCTTCCACCCTAGCACAAAATCCCATCACGTCTCCCTCCCTCCCCACCCCCTCTCTCAGTGTCATCTGGATTATTGCAACAGCCTGCTTCTGGTCTCCTTCCTCCACCCAGCTTCCCTCCTAAAGCATAGGTCTGACCATTATCAGCCCTATAAACTGCAATGGCTCCCTATCACTTCCAGGACCAAATATGGAATTCTCAGCTTGGTCCCTCTTCCTGATTTTCCAATCTTAACCTTTACTCTGCACACACTGGTTCTTCCTCTCACAAGGTAATTCGTCTCCTGACACCTTAACATTACACTGGTCAAATGAAAAGTCTGTTCTCTCCTGCCTGAAATGCCTTGAGTCAAGGCATAAAATCCTTTTATTGATGGGACTTATTCTGTGAGATCTGGAGTCAGTCAAAGGTCACACTTGAGGACCTAGAAGACCACATGGAGCTTTAGGGCCACAGGTTCCCCACCCCTAGCCTTGACTGTCCTTCCCTTCCCTGCCTCCAGCCCTCCCCCGATGTTACCCCCATGTTTGAAATGCTTTCCCTCCTCACCTTTCTTTCTTATTTTCCCTGGCTTCCTTCAAGATTCAGCTCCACAGCTCAAATCCTACCTTCCAGTCCTCCTCACTGCTAGCACCTTCCTTGGAAATTATCTTCCATATATATTTAAATGTACATAATTGTTTGTTGTCTCCGCCATTAAAATATGAACTCCTTTAAGGCAAAGATAACTTTTTGCCTTTCTTTGTACCTCTAGCACTTGGCATAGTAAATGGCACAGACTGCTGTTATCCAGTCATTTCAGTTGTGTCCAACCCTTCGTGCCCCCATTTGGGAGTTTCTTGGCAGAAACACTAGAGTGGTTTGCCATTTCCTTTTCCAGTTCATTTTACAGACAAGGAAGTTGAGGCAAACAGGGTTAAGTGACTTGCTCAGGGTTACCCAGCTAGCAAGTGTCTGAGGCCAGATTTGAATTTAAGTCTTTCTGACTCTGGGTCCAGAGTTCCAGCCATTGTACTACCTAGCTGCCCAATCTAGCACATAGTAAGTGCTTTAACAAAAGTTGATGACTGACAAGCTGAAAAGGCTAGGTGGTGATAGGTCGTCTGGCTCATTGAAGGATGGTCCACATAAACTTCAAAAATGCTCCACAGCACAGGTTTGGTCATAGCAACGCATTAAGATGATCTCCGACAGCAGCAGTACAAGGAAAATCCACACCAATGAAACAATAACTCTTTTAATGAACAAACGTCAATTGCTGCTGGGAACTGTAGAAAACAAAATCTTCTGACGAACATGTAGTACAGATCATTGAAAACACCAGAAACACCCTGGAGTGACAATAGGAAAATACTTCATTTAACCAACTCACCCCAAAGCCTCAAGTAACATTCTTTTCCAACTGAGAGTTAAAGAGCCATAATCTAAACCTCATATGACATTTGAAGCAGCACTACTATGGGCTGGTTCACAAAGAGCACAGATTTGGTTAGTGAAGAGCCCAAGTGACCACAAGGAGAGGAGTTCCAGAAAGTAGATAAAAAAGAACAAGGAGAGGGCAGTTAAGTGGCACAGTGGATGGAACACTGGCCCCGGAGTTAGGAGGACCTGAGTTCAAATCCAACCTCAGCCACCCACTAGCTGTGTGACCCTGGGTAAGTCACTTAACCTTAACTGTCTCGAAAAGAAAAGAAAAAAACGAGGAGAAAAAAAAGAAAAACCAGGGAGAGTTTTTTCTGTTAAGAAGTATACTCTATACTATCAAGTCTCCTTTTTTGTGCAATAAATCACACAATCTCCACTAATAACTCATCATGGGAGAAAGAGTGGTATAGAAACTCTAAGACATGTAGGGAAACTCTTATGCAAACCTGATGAAGAAAATACAAATCTAAGAAAGAGCTCATTGGCAAGAACTTTTGACCTTTGTGTCATGCAAGTAGAAGGTCATCATACTCACGTTTTTTAGTCACACTTCACCAAAACCAAATCAAGATACGAAGAACTGAAAATTTTATTTAAAGGACGAAACAGTTTTCACGTATGTAAAGCCCCAATTTTATCCAAAATATGTAGATTCTTTTCAACATATGTTTTCTTTCTCGAGAACACCATCTGTGATTAAATCTGGTCATCTGCGTTAATCATATAGTACATACTTTAGAACGGTTGACTAAATACTGGTCAAACAGAACGCATTCACCCATGCAGAGAAGCTTGTTTATTTTTCTGGTTTTGGTATTCTGTTGCAAAAGTAGACTGATCATTATATTAATTTATAGGTAATAATAGCTGTATATAGCATATAGCACCTGTTATGTATTGGGCACTGTGCTAAGTGCTTTACAAATATTATCTCATTTTTATCTTCACAACAACCCTGGGAGGTAGGTACCATTGTTATCCCCATTTTACAGTTGAGGAAATTGAGGCAAATAAAGATTAAGTTTCTTGCCCATGGTCTCACTAGACCTCAGTCTTAAGCCAAATTTGAATTCAGGTCTTCTGACTCCAGGCCACAGTTCTTTCTACCTTGCCTGCAGAACAGAGATAAATTTCCTAAAAGCGAAAACTTTCAAGACTAAAATAGTACTATGACCAAAATCTGAAACAAAAAATCTTAGAATACTTGGGGCTAAGGATGCCACCCATAAGGAAAACTTTTACTGCTTCACCACTGAGTAGCTCTAATGTTTGAAAGAAGGTTAAAAGTTATATAACCTATATCTGATCTGGAAGGGGAAAGAGGAAGGAAGGAGGGATAAATTTGTATGTTCAATTATTTTAATGTTAAAAATGTTTTTAAATGTTAAAAAAATAGTTTTAATATGTAATTGGGGAAAAAATAAAATACATTTAAAAAATAAAATTTATATATATGGGGGAGAAGAAGAAGCTGCATTCTTATACTTTCTACACATTTAGTTCTAGAATTTTTCTTGCATATGAACATCCTTAAGAATCTGAAGACAACTAAGGTAATTTTAGACTACAGTAACAGAAGGACTATATCCATAACAAAGGAAAGAATTGTGATGTGCGAGGACTTCTCAAATAAATAATGATGCTGATGGCTGACGTTTACACAGTATTTTAAGGTTTGAGAACCAGTTTATACATATTTTCTCATTTGACTGGATATCACAACAACCCTCTCAGGTAGGAGGCATTATCATTCATTTACAGATGAGTGAATGGAAGTTCAAAGTCACATAGCTAGGATCAAAGGTAAGCCTTGAACTCAGGTCTTCCTGACTCCAAGACCAGCACCGTATCCATCCTGCCACTTGACTAAGCCAAATGGCTGAAGTTCTTTCCATACTCCTCAAGGGGTATTGTTTTCCCTGGTTCTTAAAATAGGAGACCCAGAACCTAAATGCAGTTCTTCAGATCATCTGACTACTATGTAGTACAATGGAATAGCCTTATTCATTCTGGGCATCATATTTTAATTAATTCAGTGTAAAATTTCATTAGCTTACTTTTTGGCAGGAGGCTATACTATGGGCTCACGCTGTACTTTTAGTCAACTAAAGCCTCTGAATCTTTTGCCTATGAACTCCTGATAAACCAAGTTTCCTGTTACAGAATTTATTATTTTAACCCAAGTATATGGATTTATATTTAAAACATATATCATTATTCCTATTAAATTCTGAATTATTGGTCTCCCATTGTTATAGTCTATGTGCATCTTTTTAATCCTGTTTCTGCCTTCCAACCATCTACTGACTCTCCCACCTGAGAGTCTACAAAATTTTCTCTTTTTTTCCAAGTCTTTGATTAAAAATGTTGAGTGAAACAGGCCCAAGGACAGAGCCTTCAAATATACCACTCTGAATACTGACCAAATTGACACATTGAATGATGACATTCAACAATTACAAAATCCTCCATCTTATTTAAAAGAGTGTCACAAGAATTATGTCAGAAATACTGCTAAATTTCAAATATATTATAATCAAAGGTATTCCCTTGACATGGCCATCATAAAAAAGGAATGGAGGTTTGGTCTGACTTGTTTTTAGGTCGCCCATGCTTCTATCCTGCAAAGGTCCAAAATATGCTTGCAAAATTTGCAAGGAATCTACAAATCCACTTATATTTCTTGGAAATGCTTCCTGCCCCCACCTGCTTTTCATAAATTAGATTTGCTTATATCCAGTCTCCTGTCAGTTCGCAAGTACCCTCAGTTCCTTAAGGATTACCATTACTGGTTTCATGATCAGGTTGTCCATGGTATACTTCACATGACCCTGGAGACATATTTCATTTCAAACAGCTATATATGCATACTCTTTCTACCTTCTTCACCTAACTCGGGCTTTAGTTACTGCTTAACGAGGTTTACTCTTTCAAGCCTAAAGATCACCCTCCTTACAAAGAAGATGAGTACAAAGTGGTTCTTTTTGTTTTCTATCATCAGTTAACAGTAGGTAGACATCATTGCCTGTCTCAAGGAACAAGTTTACCCTTTCTTCTTGGAGAATATCTTTCTAAAAATAATTTGTTGCCCTTGAATTTTACTTGTAAGTTAAATTCATTCTGAAATTGGCCTTCCTAATGCTGTACTTATACATCCAAACCACTTCAGTGATCCTCCGAAGTCACAGGCACTTCCTCCCACAGGTCCTTTCTAAAGGCAAGTTCAAAAGAACACTTTGTGTTGCCCCAGAAATTTTAGAAGTCTCAATTCCCCCTTGTCTTCTACATCAGAATCATTAGAGACTAGAATTAAAAGTGTTTGTTTCAGGGGTTGTTTTCTTCCTTTTTACAAATATTTGGTTACAGTTTCATGTGTTTGCCTTTTGTTTGAACTATCTGAAATCTGCTGTATTAGAGGTTCTGTTTCTAGCAGAATTAAGATTTCCAAGAGCTGTCTGAATGGCTGAAATATATACATACTGCCACTGACATGAAGCCTGGCATGGAGACAAAACAAAGCAATCCGTATTACACTTATATACAGCACGAGCAGTTAGACAAAATGACCTAAGAAACATATCAGCAGCTTTCACTCTCCACCTGGCCAGGCAGTCTATAATGTACTCCCACATCAGCTTTATTTTTTACTCTTTTGACCTATATCCACTTACTTCTGACCATATTTCTACACTAACTTTATATACTGCATGAAATTTCCATAGTTGTGTTGATCTTTGCTACTCCCTCAAATCTATAAGATCTGTTTCTCTTAAGCAGTAGAAGATGCCCAATGGCATATGCTAGTCATGAGACTGAACCCCAACCCCAGGGAGTACCATATTCTGAGATAAGACACAATCCTGCCCTCAAGGAACATGTAATCTAAAAGGAGAAGATCAGCACACAAACAATGTAATAGCCACAAAATAAGTGGCATAAAACATAAGAAACGGGAGAGATCTTTATGAGATTCCATTTCTCTTCCTTATATTAATTTCACATTCACTTTATCACCCACGCTTTGAGTATTGGTATAAGCGCATTTTAGAAATTACATTTCTTGGTGCTTCTAAATCTCATTAGGAGATGAGAAACTCTTCTCCAAGCCCAATGAGGTGTTACAGTACCAATCCATTTTATAAGACGACAAATGATGTATCCAGCCAATCGATGCAATCTGCTTCCTTATAAAATCAGCTAAGCACACTTATCTTTGATCATACCATCACTTGTAATGTAGATTAACCATAGTTCTCCTAGCCTTTTTTGCTCCATTTGTGTCAATTAAATTATCTTACAGAAGTAATGAAGAAGGTAAGTCAATAACTTACGTTCCACTCCCTGGAAATGTATTTCTGCTATTTAATCAAAGGGATCATTCTTTCAGGGCAGCTAGGTGGTAGATAGAGACTAGGCCTAGAATCAGGATGACATCTTCCTGAGTTCAAATCTGGCCTCAGACACTCTCTAGCTGCTTGTCTCAGTTTCCTCACTGTAAAATGAGCTGGAAAGGGAAATGGCAAACCACTCCAATACTTTGCCAAGAAAACCCCAAATGGGATCATGAAGAGTCGGTCATGACTGAAAGACTGAACAACAAAAAATTCTTTCAACTTGTATCTACTGAAATAACATGCCCAGCTCAGGGTGGCAACAAAATGTCCAAGCCTTGATCTACTACAGATGTACATCACAATCTAGCTTGTCTTTCTGGATGGCAGCTCATAAAACTTCCTTAGAATTCAACCACTGAGGTTCTTCCTCCACCTGAGATTGCTACACTTGTTACTCACCACTGTCTCATGCCTTCCCTTATGCAAAATGGAGAAATTGACAAGGTAATTAATGGTACAGCAGTTTCATCATCAGTTAGCTTCTATCATCACTTAGTTCAAGCCAACGTTAGGTCATGGGGATCCGTCCTCATATTTTCTCTTTAGTCAAGTTAAATCTTAGTCGAGTTTTAAGCACTCCATTTCTAGCAGGAGTAAATCAAGCTATTAAAGTTCTAATTGCCAAAAACTGCACTAAAACTTTTAGGACACCCTGATATTGTCAACAGCAGTTTAAAGATTATAATGCCATTAATATCACCAGCCCACCAGAAATTCTGTTCTATTCAATAAGCATTTATTAAGAGTCTACTATATAGTATGCAATGGGAATAAAAGACTGAAAAATAAAAGTTCTTGATCTCAAGAAGTGGGATAAAGCGAACAAGGACCATAAGAGGCAGTCTGAGTCATAAAGGCCTAAACAACTTGCTTTTTTAGCTTGGCTCCATCCAACAACTCTAAGAAGATTATCTGGATGACAGAAGTATGTCCCTGATCAACCCTCCTTAGGCCTCACTTCCAACAAAATGCAAATCTTCTCTACTAAGACTGTCTTAATTTTCAAGTGTAATACACATGCTTAGTCATGTTGAAATGGATATTTGGGGAAGCTGGACTAACTAGATATCATATATAAATCAAATTACATATATGTGTGTATGTACATATGTGTATATGTACATACATGTACACACACATATAATTTGATAGAAAAAACACATAAAGCTCTTCACAAACTTAAAATTCTATATAAGTGCTAGCTATGATTATATTTTATAAAAGTTTGTACCATTTTGGTACTCAGTTCATCATACTTATGTACACACAGTATTCCCAGACCTTGCATAATGTCTTCCACGTTTGTCGTTGTTCAGTCATTCCTTTGTCATGTCTTAGTCTCTGTGACCTCATTTAGGCTTTTCTTGGCAAAGATACCAGAATGGCTTGTCATTTCCTTCTCCAGCTCATTTTACAGGTGAGGAAACTGAGACAAACTGGGTGAAGTGACTTATCCAAGGATCCTGCATATCACAGATGCTCACAGAGGTTTTACTGAATTGAACTGAACACATCATGGCAGGAAAGGTGGTCTGAATAACATTTTTCCAGAAAAGGTTTATATTACAAACCGCCTTTTAATGCCTTCTCATAACAATGGTATTTCTAAATTAGATGGTAAGTTTTCGTTATCTCTTTTCTAGTAGGAAATTTTCTTTTGTACCATCATATATAGGCAATTGGCTATTTGTGATATAGCTGCCTTCTTTAAAGCCTTAATGAATAGACTAGTTAACGGATGGTAGAACAACACGGTAGAACCAACAGTATAGTGCAAAATAATAACAACAATCCCTATCATTTATATAGTACTTACTATGTGCCAGGTACTGAGCTGAATGCTTTCCAGTTATTATTTGATCCTCACACCAACCCTGGTAGGTAGGTGCCATTATTATCCCCATTTATCAGATGAGGAAACTGAGGAAAACAAGGGTTAAGTGACTTGCTGGGGTCACACACAACTACTGTCTAAGGTTGGATTTCAACTCCAGTCTTTCTGACTCTAAGCTCAGCACTCCATCCACTTCACCACCTGGTGTCCCAATATTAACATAGCAAAATGTGATGACATTATAACAGACAATCTGTTGTAACTGATAAAATGGTTCATACCTCAAGTCGGTAAAATTGGGATTATTTTAACACAAGACTCAAAAGAATGAGTTTTTGACTACAAATTGTTTCCTCAGTCACGATAGAAGTTGTATATAACACTAGTAAAATACTCTTAAAGTGAGCACAGTAACAGCCACATTGTGTGATGACTGACTTTGGTGGGCTTAGCTCTTCTCAGCAATGCAAAGACCTAAAACAATTCTAAAAGACTCATGATGGAAAATGCCATCCACCTGCAGAGAAAGAATTATGGCATCTGAACGCAGATGGGAGCAGACTATTGGCTCTTTTTTTGTTTTGTTTGGCTTTGTTTTTCATCATCCCTCCCATTCATTCTAATTCTTCTATACAACATGACTAATGTGAAAATATGTTTAATAAGAATGTATATTCTTATATATCAAATTGGGCGGAGGGAGAAAATTTTAAACTTATGGAAGTGAATGTTGAAAATTAAAAATAAATAAGTTTATTTAATTTTTAAAAATGCTTTTAAGCATCAACATTAAGCTTGCCAACTAGAGAAATTCCTCTCTCATCTTTGTTGTTAGGACTTCCACTGCTCCCTCCAACCATCAGACCCACAGCAAAAAAGCTCTGGGAGACAATTTACTCAGCTTTGGAACCATGGCCCTGGGGCCATGCTATTTTATTTAATAAATGAGGCAACAGCAAACACATATGGCCCACTCTAACTAGCCTTCCCCAGATCATATTTCATGGTCCATTTGTCTACCCTGGCCATCTCCTTCCCAGTTAACCTGCCACCAGCCACCATCCCTAGCCACCCCCACATTCCACCTTGGTAATTACATCACTGCCACCTACAACCGCTCCTCAAAAGTACATGACAAATGACTACCCTTTGGCCCCAGTCTCTACTTCTGTGACTCCCCAAACCAAGTCACAACACCTTTCCTTAGCTACCACTCCCTCATCCCCCCATACTGAAAGTCTAGGGATTGTCTGGCTTTTGGATTTGTATCCACAGTAAATGACACATAGTAAGTGCTTAATAAACGCTTTTCATTCCTTCATCTTATATCTCTACAATTTTCTAGGAGGACATGAGAGATCTTCAAATACTAGAGGAGGGACATCTAGTCCCCAAGACTTCTCTAGTTTAAATATTCCCGGTTCCATCATCCTATCCCTCATTGGGCCTGGTGGTCTTCAGTTTTCGCACCATTCTGACTGCCCTCCTGTGGGTGGATTACTTCTAACATGTGGGACCCCCACATGAGCCACAACTCCAAACGCCCTATGAGGACAGAGTCTGGTGGGCCTCTAACTCCACTCCTGACACTCTACTTCTCTCAGAGTCGTCTTAGATCATCTTAGCTTTATGGCAGTCGCCTGACATTGCTCAGCTAGTAAAAAGTAGACTTGAACTTCTAGGTCTTTCGAATGAACTGCTTTTTAGCTTTCTCCTCTATCCTACATTCACCCTCTAAGTTCCATCGCCACAATATCTAACATCTTTCCCCTAATTTCTACTCCCACAGCCAACACCCTCATTCAGGCCCTCAGCAGCCCTCACATGGAACAGAGCCTCATTTGTCTCCCTACCCAGTTTTCTCCCACCTCCAGTCTCTCTTTTACACACCTACCAACATAATCTCAACAGACAAGCCTGGTCACATGTTTCCCCTGGCCCAGAACTATCTGTTGTGGCTCCCCAATGACTGTAAAATAAAACACCAACTTCTTAGCTTGGCATTTTAGGGCCTCCCACAAACCACCTCTAGTTTATTTCACAGTATTCCTTTTCACACGTTCTGTGTTCCAGCCAAACTGCTTGTTGTACTTAGCATGCCATCTCCTGCCTCCCTCCAATGCCCTTCCTCAGGCTGGCTCCCATGCCTAGGATGCACTGACTTCTGCCTCATCCTTCTCAGGTGCTAGGAAATGTCTTCCTTATTAGGCTCAGCTTAGGAACTACTTCCTCTATGAAGCATTTCCTAATCTTCTCAATACAGAATAGCTTCTTCTTCCTCTAACCTGTCTGGATCTCTGTTTTGTCCTATCACACTCTACTTTACTATCTCCTTATTCATGTGTATGTCGTATCCTTTTGAGAGCTGGTACGATGTCACATTTCCTCTCTATTTTCAGAGCCCAGAACATTCTAGGGGCTTGCTTATTACGCAGAATCCCTACTGAATATCATCATTCCCTTCAGCCCACTGTTCAGCTTGTCATGAGCTTGATGGAAGCCAATTCTTCTGTCCACTCTATTGGCTATTCCTCCAAAATAAATGGCAATATTGATATATATGAAAACACCACAGATTATAATACCGAACTTTGGGGTGACAATTATTGAAATGCCATAATTTCCAAATGATAATGCTGTTTTATGGAAAAGCAGAAGTGTGTGTGTGCATATATATATATATATGTATATATGTACGTATGTATGTATGTATTGCTCAACTTACCAACTTGTGGAACACGATCCATTTTTAAGTTGAGAAATGCCCATCTAAAAAAGCAGCCATCAGTCCACTACGGTGCTTGTGTATATCTAATAAATGGCTGCTTGAATCAATGAACATGAGTTCGTTTACCTTCTACCATCAGCAAGAGAAAAAACATTGGACACATAGTGAAAGGAGGCTCTGACACTAACTAGCTTGGTGACTCTGGAAAATGAATGCTTCTTAAGAACTCTCATCAACACAGTTACTAACTCTATGATGTCAGAGGACTGATGAGGAAGAATGCTGCCCAGCTCCTCAGGGAGAATGAGTGACTAACATGAAGAACAAGACATATTTCGGACACGGCCAATGTGGGAATTGGCTTCGTTTGCTTCTGCATACTTGTTTTATCTTTCTTTTTTCTCCAGTGAAGGAAAGCGAGGAAAGGAAAAGAAAATAAATGCTTGCTAATTGAAAAAAAATAATAAAAAGGCACGAGGGAGGAAGAAAAAAAGAAAATGAGTGGTTTGATAGAAAAGAGAGAAGGTACTTTTCATTATGGCTAAGGGAAAAATTCTTAACTATATAAAGGAGGTAAGAGATCATAAGAAGCAAAAAATAATTTTGATTACATAAAATTTAAAAGCAAATACATATGAAATCAGTGTACTTAGGATGAGAGAAATTAAGGAGTGCAGAAAACATTCACATCAAAAATCACCAATAAATTGTGGTATCCAAAACATATAGAGAAAAGACACAGATGCTTATTTAATACTAAGAGCCATTCCTTTCATTTTACTGGGCTTCAGTTTCCTAGACTGTAAAATAAAGAAGTTGAACTAGACCTCTGAGACCCCTCCCAACTACAGATCTTGGATCCTACTGGATCTAATTCAACTTCTTTATTTTACAGTCTAGGAAACTCCAGAGGCTTCCCCTCATACCCAAATCAGCCAACATGATAGGAAGTGGTTAACAAGTCGATGTTGGAGGGTCTGTGGGAAAAGAGGCACATTAAAGCACTGTTGGAGGAGTTGTGAATTGGTCCAACCATTCTGGACATCAATTTGTAACTATGCAAAAAACGAGACTAAATTGTCCATACTCTTTGACCAGATAAATGAATCAAAAATGGAAACAAATGTTTGCTATATATCAAAATATCATAGTGGCACTTTTTATGAAAAAAATCTATGTTATATGTAGGTAATGGAATATTACTGTGCAGCAAGAAATAATGAATGTACAAAAATATTAGTGGCAGCAACTTTTGTTGTAGCAGAGACCTAGAGGCAAAGGAGGTACCCATCAATGAATGGCTAATAAAATTATGATATATAAATGTGATGAAATATTACTGTGCTGTAAGAATTGGGGGGAAAGGAATGGATTCAGAGAAACTTGGGAAAACCTGCATAAACTGGTACAGAGTCAAATGAATAGCCCTTTCCCATCTTAGAACCCATTCAAGAAGGGCTGGGCAATGCAAAGGCCTGCTACCATTAGGAAATCTCTCTCCCTCGTGTCTTTGCTTAGAGCCCATTTAAGATTGTTCACTAGGCTTAGATGATGTGGGAGTCATCAATTCTATTACTTCAGTTGAAATGGAAGACCACCAAGCTTTACCATTTGCCCTGTTGCCTACCACTTCGCAAAGTCCTCTAGCTCTTATCATCTGCCCTGCCTACCCCTAGTACTGTCAAATGACTTACTAATGTAACCTACAGAACCCTGGGCCTTGCCCTCAGCACACAGGACTTCTGGTTCTTTGTACGTGCTCTCAAGCTGAACTTTGTTTTTTCTGTCATCCTTGTCTTAATTAGAGAGGGCATGGGCTGCCTTTACATTTAACTCTAAATTTATCCCAAGCACTCACCTCATGTTTGGCACATTAAGTGGTAAGCACTTAACAAATACTTTTTTCATCAATTTATCAGGTTGTAAAATGATTCCTAATGTAACGGACAACTATCATACCTAAGGATCAATGACGAAGGAGGCCACCCCCCTTCTGACCAGTGATGGACCAGAGGTACAGAACGTTCAGGCAAAGCCGATGTGCAAATCTATTTTGCTTGAATATACTTGTTTGTTATGAGAAATGAGGGGGAAGGAAAGGGAAGGGGTTGTGATGCAAAAAAAAGGAGGACGGTCCTTCAAATTTTCAGGTGTGGTTGGCATTAGCAAATAAAGCGAATGTTGTTCAAGAGTTGGGGGCAGTTCTGTTCATAAAGGAAGGATCAGTTCTTACTGTTGCCCAGGAAGAAAAAAGCATTTAATATGAGTTGAAGCATATGAAAATCATGATTACAATGATGAATATAATACGAAGAACTTACAGGCTGTCATCTATTAATTTGTCCACTAAAAATAAAGTTTGTATTATATCAGTATAAACACTATTAGGAACATAGTTTTTATTTTTACTTTTCAATATATTAATAAGATTTTTTTTCCCTCATAACCTAAAAACATCCCAGAAAACCACAGAACTGCGAATGATTCGTTCATTCATTTAGCACTATCAGTACCATGGTAAGCAAACAAGGCTACGTATGTCCCTGGGCATACTTCCTCTGGAAAAGAATGGAACAGGAGCATCTGGGGCACAAGAGAGGCAAAGGCCATCTACTGTATATTGCTTAGGACAAAAGGCAGCCATAACAAAGAAAGCTGCACATTAAGAAGTTGTGAATGTTTCTAAGCATATAGTCAAAGGTGTGAGATAATTATGTTCTTATGTTATTTAGGAAAAGAGGACTTTAATTAATTTTGAATCCAATCCAAAATTTCACATTTTAAATGGCTGGAGACTCCTAGTATTGAATTATCTCTTATCTTTCTAACATAAAGAAAGGATCAAGAAGAATTTTAGAAACCGAGGCAGCAGCACTGGATTTTTAGTCAAAGGATCTGGCTTTAAATCTCAACTCTCCACTGATGCTTACCAGGCTTCAGTGCTTTTGTTTATGAAGTCCCTTCTAGCTCAAACTCTGATGATTGTAAGATGTTAACTCAATTACACCACGAACTCTGTGAGGACAGGAACGTCACATTCAAACTTTGTATTCCCCCCCCCCAAAACAGTAGATGCTTCAAAAATATTAATTTGATTGAGGTAAGCGCTTTTTGATCATTAAAGACACATGTACTTTGTACACAAGTCATCCAAAGGGGAAAAAAGGAGGTTCCTAAGGACACACAGCAAATTAACAAGCTATATGTTCCGTTTTCTTACTTCTAAGGCTTCCCTTATAATGGAGCCTGCTGAAATGCTTTCCACAATAAGAAAAGTAAAGAGGGACATCACAGAATAATGAGCACAGGATGAATCTCAGAGGAAGAAGCAGATGTGGGCTCAAACCCTCCCTCAGCATATCCTGGGGATGTGCCCGCAAGGGAGATCAGTCATCTAACCTTGCACTGTCCCAGGCAATTCCAAGGCTACAAATTACAAGTGAGTGGTTTTATCCACATTGGAGGAAGTTTCTACACTAGATTTCCTCTGACCAAATGAACCCACCCCCCCACCCCCCATGCTCAAGAAGAATGAAGATGGCTGCCTGATTCGCTCACTATCCGCCTGCTAAATAAGAACACAAGACAGCACACGGTCATTTTTTCAGGCATGTCTAACTTTTCTTGACCCCTTTGGGGGTTTTCTTGGCAAAGACACTAGAGGGGCTCTATCATTTCATTTTACAGATGAGGAAACTGAGGCAAACAGGGTTAAGTGACTTGCCCAAGGTAACACAGCTAATAAGAGTCCAAGGCCAGATTTGAACTCAGGAACATGAGTCTTCCTAACTCCAGGTCTGGCATTCTATCATCTGTGCCTTCTAGCTGCCCCAAGACAGCGCATAATAAAGTGCTAAACTATGTGAAAGAAGTAAATATTATAGGAATTCAGAAAGGGGGATCTATGGAAATGGAAGTAGACAACTAGTAAAGACTTCATGGAAAATATGTACATTAAGTTGGATCTTAGAAAATAGGAAGGATTTGGACAGGTAGAGGGGACAACACAAATGCACATGCTAAGGTGTTAATGAGCATGGTGTGTAGACTCATCGACTAATGAAGAGAACGGACTGACATGACATCAAGTAGACTCTAAGACACTGGGGTGGGGAGGAAGGTAGATAGGTAGGTCTGGGGGGCATATGGAAAAGGCATTTTAAGGAAGGCAGGAAAAGCCAAGCAAACGTCAGGCACTCAAATACCTTATTAGAAGTGTTGTGAACCAGTTCAAACATTCTGGAAAGCAATTTGGAATTAGGGGAAGAAAGTGACTAAAATCTTAGTCCTACCCTTTCATCTAAAGACTCTACTGCTAGGTATGTGTCCCAAGGAGGTCACCACCACTACTCTTTCAGACTCTGATGGGGACAGCCCAGAACCTTGAGCCCAAAAACCTTAGGAACAACAATACCCCCACCCCCAGACTACGGGACCTGCTTCCAGCCCAATCCCCAACTACATCCCTCTTCACAGCAGAAGTGGTACTCTCCTAGGGCAGAATGTTATATACACTGTCAGACTGCTTAATTATTGGGTAGGGAGAAATCATTACAGAAAGGAGGCCTACCTTCCTCATCACAACTGCTGACCAACAATGCCATCAAAATGCAGATAGGTTCAGGAGCCCTCAGAGTGGCAGCACCTTCCTAGACCACTGGTCCTGCCTCCAGGATGGCCATGACATCCTCCATATGGGGAGACAATTCCTGCGGAGAAGGGCCCAGCCATCCTTATCAACTGCCAACCAACTGCCACACACAAGCCAAGCAAGCTAGACTAACTGAAACAGCAAGGTACACACTGAGGAAGAGACATGAGGCAAAATGTGCTAGGGAAGTCAACCACCTTGACCACACTCTCCCCTTACATCTTGATGGAGACAGCCTAGGATCCTAGACCCAAGAGCCTTGGAGCAATGCTTCCAACCCAGTGTTCATAGTCATCATTTTAGGAAGCAACCCCTGGCAACTGCTCCTGCAAGTGTTACAGCCATATCTGCTAAAGACCCAGAAAAGAAAGTTCTTGCCACCAAAGTCCTTGGCACTGTCAAAACATTCAACATAAGAAATATATACTTTTATCAGTAGAAATGGCATGAAGGAAGGGGCATTACCATCTGCTTTACTGTGTACTTGGAGATCCACAAGACCTTTCTCTGTAATTTGCAGATGAAATATTCCATATATGTAATCTCCTCTGCTAGAATAGCTCTTTGACTGCAGGGATGTCTTACTTTTTTATTTGTTTCCCTAAGGTTTAGCAAGCCACCTTGCACATAATAAAAACTTAATGAATGCTTTATTCATTCAATGATTTTTTAAAGGGTCCCACATACACCAAAGTACTTATGACAACATTTTTTGCAGTAGCAAAGAATACACAGAAAAAAAGTAGATGTCCACTCACTAGGAAACGTCTAAATAAGTTTGTGTTACATAAATATAACGGGATAATACGGCAGCGTGAGACTTGATGAATACGGACAATCACGAAAGCTGAGTGAACCATCACAAAAACACAGCCTAAAGACTACATTAAAGTAAACTGAAAGAACCACGAAACAACTGAAACTAAATGTTATGAAATTGTAACGGTCAAACTGGGCTCTAAAACATACACAAGAGAAGAAACCTCCCTGCTCGCTTCTCTGCAGAGAGCCGGGGGAACCATGGGTGTGGAACGCTACAATGCTTGACTTCTTCGATGTATCGGTTAGTGTTGTCCAACTGCTTACACTGGGAAGGGATGATGTAAAAACAACAAAAGACGTCGATCACAACGTGCTTAAAAAAAGCCAAACAAAGGCATTTGGAAATCACAAGAAGTGGCTAAATTTTTGAGCAGAAGAATAAGGGTTGGAAACTAGATCTGGGATGCCACTCAAATAGAGAGCTCCCAGTAAGGAATTTCCTATGCCAGTGCAGGTACAGGCACCATCTCCGTAACCCAGAAAGCTGCCTACAGCACAAAAACATTAATTAACTTTCCCAGGGTTACGTAGCCAGTACATATCGCAAGTAGGAGTTCAACCTAGGTCTTCTTGGCTCTAAGGCCAGCTCTCTTATCCATTACACCATGTTGCCTGCAAAAAGAATAACACAATGAAATATTGTTTCATGATAGTAGGCAAGATTCATTGGGGAGCAAAAGAACCTAGACTCCAGAAGGCAAGTTCCAAAGCTGTTTTAGTAATCTAGCTGGGAGGAGCTGAAGTTTATGTTACAGCTATGGCCATGGGAACGTAGTGGATGGAATATGTAAGATGTTTATAAGGAAAAAAATAAGACTTGAATAATGACCTGAAAATCCATGCTAAGCATTCAAAAAACATGAAGCAAAACAATCCCAGATGGTAACATGAGGGTTCCATATGTGAATTAAAGTTTGTCTAAGATTAATTTTGTTCGCAAACATAACTAAACAGGCTTGGTTGTCTTTGCAATATAACTTAAAAGAGAACTACAGAATTTCTTTAGGGAAAGAAATTTCCAATTGGCATAGAGATGGATGGAGTACATGAGAATGAGGCACAAGATTAATGCAAATGACCACAAACTGATCCACACAGTCTACATTTTAGACTTTTTATGTCCTTTGGCAACAAGTCTAGGATATTTTCCCCACTTTTTTTTCCCACTTTAGGGAATCTCACATACCCAGATAATAGATATCAGGGATGTGAAAGTCAATAAAATGAAGGGACAAGAGATAATGATTTCTCTGTAAACCAGTGCGAAAGTCAACAACCATGGTTTCCCAAAAGGCCATTGAATCAGATAAAAACTAGTACTGAAGGCAAGAGAGCAAACAAATACTGTGTAGATTATTTAAAGGTTGTTTGGGGGGAATATGATATGCAGTAATACGACAGAATAAGTCATAAGCTAGAAAAAAGCTGAAAGGCAAAAAAAGGAAATGAGATAAGAAATAGACACTTTTTTGCTATTGGTGACAGTAGGAATAATATGAAGTAAATGAAGCTAAATTTAGCAGCATCTTTGGAAATAACTACTAAACTACTCATCCGTGCTTGGTTTAAAAGAAGGTATATTTGTTATCGTGTACAAGTCTAAAATGGAGCAGATTTTCTTCCATTGCCCCAAACTGTTCTCTTCTTGTCAAATTTTGTCATCACTTTTTGTGGCTGGCCTATCCCCCTGGTATTTCGGTCTTTTCGGTCACCTTTAATTCCTTCCTCTCCAAATCCAGAATCTCATTAAATGCTGCTGTTTCTCTCTGAGAATGTTGCTCAGGTCAAAAATGGCATGCAACCAAGTTACTGCCACCATACTTTCCTCTCCTCTCCCCTACCCCACCCCTCTCTTCAACACAGCTATGGAAGCTCCATCATCAAACATGAGTCAGACTGAAAGAAGCCTCTTCTCTCCATCAAATCTCAGTTCAAGAATGTCACATTTTTCAGCAAATTACCTCCCCCTGTCTAAAACTGATGTGCAGTCACTACCTCCTAACATGCCAGAAAAAGGGGAGAGGGTGAAAACTTGGACACAGCCTTTCTGAAAGCTGCCAACTCTTTCACTGGCCACTCACAACCGGGCAGCCTTGTGACCACAGTTTTGTGCTAACCTGAACCATTGCCAGTCTTGTCTACAATAGCATCTTCCTCAAAGCATACTTTTTATTGCATCACTGTCCTCAGAAGACTCCCAGACTATCACTGAAATCAAATTGAAACAATCCATCATAGGGTTTGATAAGATCCTTAATACACTTCCCCCTCTAACATTATTTCCCATTATTTTTGACTTTGCATTCCCCAATTCTTCTAAGCAAATCCCATGCAATGTTCCCATCTCCTAATTTCCCACTTTCACCTCTAAGATTCCAGTTTCCCACTTAATTATAATGACCTATATCCCTCCCCAACTCCTCTAAACAAAACCAAATCTTATCTGTTTCTTCTTCAATACACCACTCATAAAATAACTGTGCCCAAGACATTTTCTCAAGTTAGTTTCTCTTGGTTCCAGTCACTCTGGTAACAGTTTTGACACCTGTTCATTTCTCTATACATTTACCTACCATGTATGGTTCATTCAGTTTTGTTCATAGCATCCTTCCCTGTGACATCAAGAATTATATGAAAGCAGTAATCACTGTGCCCTCCATAGTGGCTGCCTCACAGGCCTGCTCTACGTGCTTGATGTTTTGCACCAAACAAATATCAGAGCATGACTGCATCACAAAGTTAATGGAAGTTGATAATAACACATGATAGTAATACAATGGTGGCCGCATAGGAAACTTTTTGCAGTTATTTAAGGTTAATTCAAGATCCCGAAAAATGTGAAGTTTCTCTTTCAAAAGACAGTTGGGGAAGAAATATTAAATAGTAGCCATGTAAAGGTAACATTCACAAAATACCACCATGAAACACAAATGCATCATTTAACATTTTCCCATGAAAAGTTCATTTTCAAACATCCATCTAGAAATATCTATGACACCCAAGTCGCTGCCCACTCACTACTGATGGGATTTCAGAATTTTACTTTGATTCTATAACTTGAAAGGTAGGGATCAAATACAGTATCTACCAGAGGCAACTCTGGTTTAAGAAAATCTGACAGACCACAGAAACTTCCATTAACTGACATGATTGATTAAGGAAGGCGATCTTCTGGTTAACTAAGACAGCCCAATTAGGAGGTAAAAAATAATTCCAATAGAAGTCCTGCTTTATCTTGTTTTCTGAAAACTTTCTGGTGTTGATCACTTAATTCAATAAAAATATTTAGGGGACCTATCATGTTAATAAGTCACCCTACTTACATGCTGCCATTTCTTTTCAGTCCATGAAAAACAGAGATAGTTCAAGAAAATTTTCATTAAAAATTTAAGAAATTATGAATCTTTTTGTCCAAAATGACTAATATGGAAATGTTTTACATGATTGCACATATATAACCTACATCTGTTTGCTTACCATTTCAGGAAGGGGAGAGGGATAGAATTTGGAATTTAAAACTTCCAAAAAAACCCAAATGTGAAAAAAATTGTTTGGAGAAAAATAAAATATTTTATATTTTTAAAATTCAAGAAATTAGAAGTAATTCTGACTGCCAATGAAAAAAATTAGAAATTTTATTTCAAAATAACCAGGCTTTACATGTTAATGACAAAATAGAAAGCTTTATTAGAAAGTAGAAGGTAAAAAAAAAATAGTCACCAAGGATCCTAAAACAGGGGTTACTGACTGGTGACTTAAATTATAAGAAATGTTTCCAAGTGACTTCTGAAGCTTTTTTCTTTTATCTGAAACTATCAGCTCAGCAAGTTTTACCTACAGATCTTCTTAGCAGCTCGCATGGCAATATTCAAGGGTACCCTCTCCCCAGAAGTGTTAATACATTGGAATACACAATATGACCAGCAGCAATAGGTTTTGCATGTCTGACAAATGCTACAATATAATCATTTTTCATGAGAAAGGATTCCAGTGTATTCAAAAATCTAAAGAAATTCCTTTTGTAGAGAATCTTGATGATACCTTTTTATAGACCTCTGGACTTAAGAGTCAGGAAACCTACAGGACCCCAGGCAAAGCATTTGAACTCAATCTCTGCTTCCTCATTCTATAAGAAATGGAGATAATAGCACCTGCCTGAGAGTTAGTTACCCTAACCCTAAGGGTGATCACTTATGTAAAGATAAAGACTGCAGAAGGTGCTTCTAAGATCTTAAAACACTACATAAATGGTGGCCATTATCATCAATAAACAGTATGAAAATTATGATCACCATCATATTCTACACTCCTTTTAGAACATAAATTCAGAGAAGACAAAAGTATGTACAACATTACTGAATATTACTTTAAAATTTCATGAGGGTTCTGAAAAACAAACAAAATTCATGTTTTTCCATACATTTAGTATGTAAGCAACTAACAGGCTTTTATTTTCTCTTCTTAAATGCGGCAATCCCATGAACGTGTCTCCTATTTGTCAGAGACAGCATCTTTTCTAACAGTGGCTAATCCTCTCCCAAGTGAAAGTTTCCTTAAAAAATTCATTTAAAATAGACTCAGTTTTAAGACTAAAACCCACTGATATAAATCACTTGTGTGTTAGTAACTTGTTCACATGATAAACTGGGACTGTGGCTGCCAGGGGACTTGATGGCTTGGTCATTCTTTCATTGTATCCCTGTCCCAACTCCTCATCCTATATCTATGAAAACACAGCACCATCTGAAGTCAATATGTATTTCATTAACTCTCCCTGCTTGCTCACAACTTTTATTTAAATATGCAGAGAGTAGCAAGATTAAGCAGTGATCATGTACAGCATTTTCTATAATAGGGACACATAACAAAATCAAAATTGTCACTATTAGGAGGTAAGCAAGTATCAAAGATGAACTTCTAGAAAATAGAGGCTGAATAGAAAAAAAAAATACAAACAAACGCAGCCTAGATCCAGACCTGAAAAGGAATGAAGTTCTATTAAAAAATAGCTTGGCATTTTCCCTGTTCTTGACATCCACACCCTCAGCTGTATTGAGTAAACAAGACGGATAAATACATTGAGGTTGGCAAGCTGATTAAGCAGAACACATGAATTTTAATCATGGCACACTGCGTGACACTAAGGTTCAAAATACCACAGTAGTAATACCATCACTAAAATAATGTTGACAGAACCTTTCTTCCAAAGATAAACATGTATTATATAGTTCAACTCATTAATGCCCAATGGGAAAAAAGCCATAGCCCTCTTTGACAAACAGACTCCTAGAATGTTAAGGTTGGAAAGATCTTAAAAAGAGACTACTAGTACAAATGACCTCCTCATCTTAAATTGGAGCAAAAGGACAAAAGGTCAAGTACATATCAAGCCGCACCCACAAGCCAAGAGACCTGGAGGTTGAGTCTGTGGCATATACAGTGAACGTAAAGAAGTAGGAATCACCCTTCGCTTATCTGTTCCATTCAAGAACCAGTGGCTGACAGTCACTGGACTTCCTGGGCTGGTTACTCTGAGCTCTTTAAAATCAAGTTCTATTACTATGCAAATACAGTACACCCCACTGAAGAAATTTCAAGGGACCATTATGAAGAACTTAATTTGAAAAACAGACTATAAAGTGGACATAAAAATTTGAATGAAGCAAGAAAACGAACTTGAAGAGTATTATTCAGTAGAAGGCATTCTATAGAGGAGTAAGCCGTTTGCAAGATTTCCTATGGAAAAAAAGTGTCTAATTCCAGTTCATTTGAAATTTCTGATTGGTATGGTGATTCAACATTTATTAAGTGCTTCTAATATAGAAGAGATGAGGCACCAGGGATACAAAGTCCAAAGTGAAGCACTCTGTCCTCAAGAAGCTAACATGCTCTTGACATGTTCAGCTGGAGACCACAACAGGATGGACAAGCAGTAGCATACGTTTAACAATACAGTACTGAAGTTCAGGGGCGAGGATTAAGACTGGATAGACAAATCTGGAAGTCTTCTGAATAGAAGCTTTCCATGGATAATTACAATCATCATGGAAGATAAAGTCTAGAACAGAGCCTTGTGGGTGGACAGACACATGCATAGGTGGCAGATGAATGACAAGCCAGCTTAAGAGACTCAACAGCAGTGGTCAGACAAGGAGGAAGAAAACCAGAGGACAGCAATGTCACAGAAGCCAGGGAGGATAGAAGTGGAAAGAGAGGAGGGTTAAGGGGGATGAAGACTGAAAAAGGCTCAGACAGAAATTTTAGTAGAGGCAGCCAGTCTGCAAAACAACGCACCCAGTCTGTTCCAAAGTCTGGACCCACATTTTGACTATGCCTCCTAGCTCCTGTTTTCCAAGCCAGAGATCTTCCTCTGCTAATAGAGTGACTCTAGTCTTACTGCACAATCTTTGAGGGTTTATTCCACAGTCGGATGAGCCCGGAGGTTCTCTGTTCTCATAAGTCAAAGGATAGATGACTTCTAGGGTCACTTTAAGGTCTAGACTTGCGAAGTCTCTGAGTAGGAAGGCAGTGCTGGAGCTAAACATTGAGCTTACCTGGAGCTCTATCAGAAGAGGGGACGGCAATGGTACAAAGAGCCAGAACCAGGTATGATGAACCATTCCAAGTCCATCATCAAGTCATTTTGGACAACGAAGCATTGCCTGTACACCTGCCACAGTTTACTACATGTTTCTTATATGTTCAGATAAACTGATCAAGTGATGCTAATGGATAGACCACTTCATAAACAATGTTTGATTTCATTCTAAGTATATTTTTGCTACATCTTATTAGCTGCATGTCTTCACTCACACTCACTACTCTACAAACAAGAAGCCCAGATTTCGTTGTCTCCGTCAGAGGAAGTCTAACCATACTGCTCTAGACAAGGAGGTCCAAGAAAGGTGAGAAGGCAAGGAGCAGAGGGAGGAAGTCAGATATCATGCCTCATTCTATTTATTTTCTCTCTCTCTCCCTCTTCCTCCTTCCCTCCCTCCCTGAAGGATGAAAAATTCACTTGGCTTTAAAATCTGTTTACTGGCTCCTAGAATCAGATTAAATTTGCTGAGACTGCTTTCATTTGCCCTCATATTTTTAAATCTTATAGCACAATTTAAACATATCTAAAAAGTATACGATTATACCTTCTTCCAAGAGTCTAGCTTTGTCTAAAAGAAATCCATTTCTTTCCAGTTGTAGGAAGCATTACATATTCAGGAAAGCTGCTAAATATAAGGAACTGAGAACCACAATAACAAAATGATCTAGAGGACTTGATGAAGAATGCAGCTCATCCTCCTGACACAGACACGATGGACTCAAAATGTAGAACAGGAAAGATTCCAGGGCAAGGTCGGTGCCAGGATTTGTGTTGCTTGACTATGCAGATTTGTCAAAAGGGCTTTGGGTTTTTTTCCCCAGTAGAGGAGGGAAGGAAGAGGGGGAAAAAAATTCTTAATCAGAATTAAAACTTCAGAAACCACAAAGAAAAGGAGGGGCAGTTCAGCCACCTTGTAAAGGAATGCCCTTGCATTTCAACAAATTTTTCAGAGTGATCACCAACCTCTAGAGGTAGAAGGGAGGTCCTATCCCCTCATTTTACAGAAGAGGAATCCAAGGCCCTATAGAGGTAAAATAAATTCCCCAAGGTCACACAGACAACAAGCAGAAAGTAATGCCAGGATTAACAGCCAGGATCATGGACTCCCAAAGCAGGATGCTTGCTGCTACACCCAGCTGCTGATGTTCACATTCCTTAAGCTCCTAACACTAGTAAGGCACTGCACTAGGTCCTGAAGCACAAACACAAATGAGTAGCTTACAATCCAGGCAGGGTGATGTGCTGTAATAGGAAATAACTATTGGAGCTCATTCTTAAAGGCCAGGGAGATTTTCAACAGGTGGAGATTTGGTAAATGGGGCAAAGGGGAGGGGAGGCCCAGGAAGGGTGGGCATTCCAGCCAAGAAGCATGGTATGAATCAAGGAAAACCTTTTGCACAAGGGAAAGGGCAATGTACTGAGAGGTAGAGAAACTGCAGGAAATGAGGGCAAAGAATAGGTTTAGGAGGGGTAAAGTGTAAGAAGAAATGGAACAAAAGGAGATCATAACTGAAGTCAGGAAACACCTCTGCTGATCACTCCCTTCCTTGGGATGGGGATGGGGGTGTTGGACCAGACAACCTCTAAGATCCCATCCACCTCTAAATCTATGAGCCTATATTCCAGAACATTGAAGAGTCCATTTGGCTAGAGTATTGAGCAGGAAGGGAAGTAGAGAAAAAGTGAAAGATAAAGCTTGAAAGGCAGTTGGTATCAAATGACAGAGAGCCCTGCACAATAGACAAAGGACGTGGATTGATTCAGTGGCCAGTAAGGAATGGCTGATGTCTTTTGAGCAGAAGAATGATGTGAACAGGCCTGGGTATTAGAGAAGATGAATCTAGCAGTAGGGAGCCCCAAGGTACCAATATCCTGCCTCTCCATCTTTTCCATTTGATTGAACTAGGCTGCAAACTGACCCTGGAAAATAAGAAGCCCTCCCTGACTGAGACAATTACCAGAAGTTATTTATGAGGGAACAAAAAAAGGGAACATTTCTGTCTATAACTGTTCCATTAGCCATTCTTTCCACTGGGGATCAGGTTTGGGATGGAAGATAGGCGTGAGTGAGGCAATTGATGTTGTTCTGCATGTGTGTTGGGGGAGGCAGAACCCAGAATCACAGAAAGTAAAATTCTCACCTAGGAGGATAGAAAATCAGGCTAAACACTTTAATGCTGCTCATCTTGGAACCTCTACACACTAACACCTCCCCCATAGAGCTTACTCCCCTTGCTTCCCTTCTGTGCCTTCTCCCTCTATTCCTACCACTCAGCAACCTCTTCCTTTTGAGGGTCTATGGACCCTTGGGACATTTTCTTTCCCTTTTCAATGAGCCCAGTACCTGATGGATACTCTCCTTCTCTATCCCAACTCATGTCCTCATACTACGAGACTTGAGCCCACAGAATGATGTTCCTTGAAATACAGGAAGCTTCCAACTCAATCAGCTCAACTCACACAACTATTCCTCCATTCCATCTAAACTACAATGTTGGCCTTGCTGTCACTCACAAGTGCTCCCCTTCCATGATTATGAACTCCAAAATTCTTTAATTCAATGATTGTCTTTCATTCCATTTCTCCTTACCCCTTAACTCCTCCTAAACCTATTCTTTGTTCTCTTTATGACCTGTGATCTCTCTGTCTCTCAGTACTTTGCCAGACTATTACCCCTGCTCTCCTTTCCTAATCTTAACAACTCCCTTGCTGAGCCAGTTCTACCCTAAGACATCACCCGTGACGTCACTATTCCTCTTCAAAAATGAAGGATGAAGAATGACAACAACACCAACTTCTACTTTCAAATCCCTTGGTCACTCACCCCATTGCTCCTCATGTCATGCTCAAACCCAACCCTAGGTTACTCGCACCATTTGCGTCCAGACCAACTCAAAAGCTGCCAAACAGAGATAGAAGTCATGAAACCAACTGGGTCCTCTACAAATGTGTTATCTCTTTTCAGCTAAGCCCTCAATGAAGCAAGGCAATTATTTTATTCCCCGCTTATTCTCTATCTCATTCTTTACAACTGGCCCAAATATTTTCTTTTCTCTTCAATCTCCCAGCAGTACCTCCTCCCCACACACTCAGGAGACCTTATTTCATATTTAACAGTAACAACAATTGAGGTCCTTCATTAAGAGCTTCCTTTCCTCCCCTAATTTCACAACCACTTCACATAATTCCCACCATTTCCTCATTGCCTCAGGGCACTGATGAAGATGTCTCCTTGACAAATCCCCAATCTTTAAAAAACCTTCACAAGTTTCCATTACTTCTAATTATTGGTCACTTTCATCTCCAAACTTGACAAAGGAGTTCTTAGCCCTTTATAATCTGGCCTCCAAATCCATCCCTCAGATAAAACTGTTCTCTCCAAAGCTACCAATCATCTCTTTCTTCACTGCCAAACTGAATTGTTGTCATAATCTTTATCCCTCTCAAAGTCTCTCTTCTAGAGAAACTCTCTTCTTTGGGTTTGCAGGACACAGGTCTCTTACTGGTTGTTTCCCCTTCTCAGTATCACTTGGTCAGCCATCTTCCATGTCACACGTACTAATGGCAGGCATAGCATAAGATTGTCCTGGGATGTTTTCTTTTCTCTCTATACTAATGTGGTGACTTCATGAAATCCCAAGGCTCCAATGGTATCTATGAAGGTGACACTCAGATCTATAATATAATATAAACTTTTTTCCCGGGGTCCCTTTTTGTATCACCAACTGCCTACTGAGCATTTGTCCCACTGTCTCCCCATTCCTGGAACACATTTCCCTCTTACTTCCACCTTCTGAAATCCCTGGTTTCCTACAAGATCCCTCTAGCTTTCCTGATCCCTCAAGCTATTAGTGAAACTCTTTTCCAAAACGACCTTCTATTCACTTTGTATATGATTTTACACACACACACACACACACACACACACACACACACACACACGTTTCCTCTATTAGACTAGAAGTATCTTGAGGGCAGGGCCTGTTTCATTGTTGTCTTTGTATCTCCAGCACTTAGCACAGGACATGGCACATATCCAGCATTTCCTAAATGCTTGCTCATTGATTAAAATATATTAACACTATGGTTATATAGCTCTTTAGTAAAACTTGAAATATTTCCAATTTTGAGGAGTTAAAATATGCTTATATCAGTACTGCCTGACTGTTTCTTTAGAAGGGAGCCTTTGAAAATGAGGCAGACTATTGCTGAAACCTGAAGTATCCTGAGACTCTGAAGTGAACTCTATGAAGTAAATGAAAGTCTTTCTGAGCATTTAAAACATCTTGTTCATTCCACAAATCTAATGAGCTCTATAAATCGCAGAGGCCCTTGACTGTACAAGTCATGGGTCATAAAATAGATCAGATGACAGACTGTGGAATAGCAGGTATATAAGAGAGAAAAGAAACAGACACCATATATTATTCAACTAAAACACTGCTTCATTTCTGAATAAGCTATTTTCAAGTGGATGGATATTGTAGATACCTAACTTTTAGCAAAAATTTAGACAAAGTCTTTCATACTACTACTGTGGAAAAGATAGAGAGATATTAGCTCAATGACAGTATAATTAGATAGATTTAAAACTGGCTGAACTGGAACCAAATAGTGGTCATTAATGGTTCAAGGTCACTTGGGAAGGACATTTCCAGTGGAATGAACTGAGAATCTGCTCTTGGGTCCATGGAGTTTAAAATCTTCATCAAAGACAAAAGTCAAAGATGGCATGTTTATCAAGTTTCTAAAGGACAAAGGCAAGATTCAAAAAGACCGTGACAGGGTAAAAGTCTGAGTTGAGATACAATTACTAGACCAACACTCCAAAGAAATCCCAATATGAAAATTCTGAAGAATGTTATTGCCAGAATTCAGAATTTCCACACAAAAGAAAAAATAGTTCCAAGTATCCAGAAAAATAATTCAAATATCATGGAACCACAACCACAATTGCTCAAGATTTATAGCTATCACTTTGTAGAAGCAAAGAACATGGAATAAAATATTTACAACATCCCAACAAAATAGAGTATCATCCTACAAGGGAAAAAAAAAATGGACCCTCAATGAAATTGAGCAGGGGCAGGCAAACTACAGGCAAAGAGCAAATCTGGCCTGAAACCTTTTTTTTGCATGGCCCATGAGCAAAGAATGGTTTTTCATGCGTTATCTTTTTTACTCTTCATAATAATACTCCTTTGAGGCAGATGCTCCATAGAAGAGCCATGATTGTGGGGAGGAAGTATCTACACCAATAAAATCATAGGTTTTTTGATCATACAGAAGTTTCCATTATACAAGCCAAGTTACAGCACTAAGTTGATACAATATCATTTGCTGCCCTGTACAGTTTATGCTCTATTTCTAGGGGTAAGGCAAAGAAATGCCTTACTTGGGGGGCATCCTTCACAAGAGCCTCTTCCATCACCCAGTTTGTTTTCCCCAGTTGAGCTGTTAGAAGGCTTAAATAAAAGGGTAGGATGCTTTGGCAAGGAGGAACTAAGAGAGGGGCAGGCCATGTGACAGTCACATGACAGAGAAAGAAGACCTAAAAGAGAGGTTTTTAGACAGATTCTATCCTTTAGAGTTACTTCATCTAAGTAGGCAAACAAGCACTGAACTGAATTCTGTATTCTACTTTCTGAGGAAATAGGAAAAGGAAGAGAACCATTTCTGTTCCTAAGTCCTGCCAGCATCACAACCAGAAAACAATGGGTAAAATTCACACAGCAGAAAAGGAGAATGAAAGATCAGTTCCATTCATACAGTATTCATGGGGCAGGTTATATATGTGAGAGAAAAGGGGCACTGGAAGAATCTGATCTTACCATGGGTAGTAAATTATTGGGAAGGGTGCAGGAAGAAACTAACTCATGGAGAACATGAAGGTATCAGTTGTATACTACACTGAAAGAAGATACTAAAAGCAGGGCTATCATTCACTGCCACATATGATTCAAAATTAACCTGACTTCAAAATACAAATAAATTCCTTCCTAGCCATTGGTAAGCTCAGACCTGATATCTCCTCTAGCCTCTATACCTGACATAAAAGTCTTCAATAAATATTGATGTGTAACTGTTCATTCTGGAATATCTATGCTACAAAAATCCATACTGCATTGTTTTTGGTCTTGAACTATATTTTATCAGTGTAAGCAACTCTCAGTGTGGAAACTTCTTCCACTGATACAATATATAATTTTGGATAGGCAGCAAGGTGGCTCAATGGATAGCATGCTTAGCCTGGAGTCAGGGGCACTAAGCTCAACTATGGCCTTCAAGACACTATTTCTGTGACTCTGAGCAAGTCATTTAGCCCTGTTGGCCTCAGTTCCTCATTTATAAAATGTGCTGGAGAAGGAAATAGCAAATCACGCCACTATTTTTGCCAAGAAAACCCCCAAATGAGGTCACAAAGAGTTGGCCATGACTGAGATGACTTGACAGCAACAATCTGGGTAACTGCCTTAGAGATCCATCTATGACACCGTGAGGTTGAATGATGTGCTCAGTCACAGCCAGCATGGGTCAGAGAGCCAGGCCAAGTGACAGCAAAGGAAAGGAAAATAAGGCGTCTTCTTCTAAGAAGGGAAACCAGGGGCTATTGGGAAAATGCTACTTAAAAGGGATCTCACTGAATAGTGATACACTCGGAGTCTAGGCCTGAGAGTTTAGGGATATGTTTTCAAATGTCCTCAACAGTGTAATTCTTATTTCTGAACTGAATGGCAGTACTTTGAAACAGCCTACATTTTACCAAATCGTATTGTAGATAGATGTCATGGGGAGGGGAGAAGGGGACTAAACACATAGTTAAATTAATCTAGATTTAAAGTCTGCACCAAAAAGGTGTAGACTGCCCAACTCCAGCCAGCAGTCCTTTGTCCGCTAAACCAGCTGTCTGTGCTCGAGCTGCTCAGGCTACAAAAATCTAGTTTCCAAATCTGACAGCCAGATTATCTAATGGTTGTCTGCTTAATTATTTGCTTTGTTGACACTGCAGATCATTCTTATTCTGCATACCCCAGCAAGGAAGCCCTTATAAACATGTCAATGTCAACGTGGGACTTTTTCTTTTTTGGGGGGGGGGGGGGGGCGGGGCAGAGAGGAGAAGGGCGGGCTGAGAAACAGTGGCTGTGCTTGGCCAATCAGGAGAAAGGCTCATTTATTCCTGTCATCAGGATGGGTCCTAAGGAAGATGTGAACAGAGATATGGAAGGAAATACTTGACAGCTGCCCAGCTACTTCTCAGTCAGGTGCTCAAATCTTCATTATCAGCTTAACAGTGAGTTTGTAACTCACACAAACCCAAAATGGAAGCATGATTTTTAAAAAAAAAGCCCAACACCACAATCTAATCAAATATAAAATGCCTTTTGATGAGCTCCATGTAGCTTTAGGCACACCTGTGGTATACTTCATGAGAATCAATAATCAAGATTTGATCATTAACAGACATGGTGATTGATAAAAACACAAGTGGTTTCAAAAAAGGATTCCTCCTCAGTAACAAATGGACATCCCTGCAGAGATGGTTTTCAAGGGAACAAACTCCCTTTACTGCCACTCTTAGAGTCATGTTTTTCACTCTTGAGAACATTCTGTCCTAAATCTGAGTTCAGTAACATGAAGGTCCAAGGAATTCCTTTAAGTAAGCTTCCTGATCCCCTTGCTTTTTTGTACACAGCCATAAATCTTGTGGAGTTGGAATTAAGCTTCAGCAAAGCAGGGAAGATGCTGTCCCAGGGGCCATAGCTTCTGGCAGGTTTCAACTGTTCCTCCCAAGTAAAGCAAGAAACCCACAACCAAAAGTTCGAAGCGAGAAGAGGAGGTTTCCAGATGTAAACCTCAGCACAGTTAATACACTGAAAAGATTCAGGGGTCTACCCCAGGAAAGGGGAATGAAAAGGGGAAAGTAAGAAGAATGAGGGAAGGAGTTTCTGTAATACAGCATAATGGAGACCCAAGCCTTGTCATCATTCTCTATGGCAGTCATCTGTTGAGATGATAACTTTGTCATATGAAAATCTTCATCCCATACCAAAAGCAACAAATTCTCCCAAAATATCCCTTGTGTAAACTGTGAACTTGCACATGAAATAAATAGCAAAATTTTATTATTTTTTAATTTTTAAGTCAACTACAGTTATCTATATTTTCTTACTGGAAAAACACTATTTCTGTGTAAATTGGTAGACTTGCGTCTACTTTGTGTTCTCATGTTTTAAAAGGAACTCTTCTGAATTCGCTCTGGTGAAGATGAGGTTTTAAAGGACCTACCTAAGAGAAGTCTTTATTTTTTCTTTTTAAGGAAGGCACAACACTTAAGCACTCACAAATTAAAACTTTCAATGCACCTAAAGCAATAAAAAACCACCATCTTCTAGGAATTAAAATTTTCTGCAGAAGCCAAGTGAAAAGTGATTACACCTATCTTCCCTTTTTCCCTCTTTCCCTTTCTGTGTTCTGCTCCCCACCACAAAGTTCCATTTCCTTTTTTTTTGCCAAGTTTACTTTGACACACAGAAGCCTTCATAATTCAAATGAAGATTATAGTCATATTAATCTTTTAACTTCATTTACAAATTATAACCGGGACAAACAATATGAAATGCTTAACTCACATTAGCAAATCTAGGTCAAAAGAGTATCATTTTTGCATGGATTCAAAAAATTGTGAACCATCAAATTTAAGGTGTATAACTTTTAGTATGATCCATTACTTTCACTCTCAGTTCTAAGTTTACACCTACCTAAGTACAAACATCTACATATTCTAGCTACGCAAAATTTGAGAGCTGAAAAACACTCTGGCCTAAGTCAACTCAGACAAGAGACAAAACTGATGTCTGGAATGTGAAAAATGACTTGCCCAAAATAAAAATAAGAGTGCCAAAGCCAGGGAGACAAACTTTCAAAGCAAGCACTCCCATCTGTCCTTTTTACCTTCTTGGAAGTTTTAAGATCATTTATTGCAAGCCGTTACCCTCTTTGAAACTGACCTGACTTAGAATATTATCACATTTAAAATTATGCTGAGGACATAAACAGAAAGTGCAAAATAAAACAAAATCAAAACTGACTGCCGAGTAATCGTAAGGACCAAACTGGAGGCTTCCACAAAAAGATATGGGAATGAAACCTGCTTCCTCTCTTGGCAAAGGTGGGATACTGTGGGTGCAGAACACCACCTACACCATCTCTCTTAGTTAATACATTGCTTAGTTTTGTTACATTTCATTGTCATCCTCTTTTTACATGGGATGGCTCTCTGGGTGAGATATAAAAACAAAAAGCAGCAACACAAAATTTGTAAAATAAAAAACCACAGCATCGAACTTCATATTATGTCACTATGTATCATGTGCTGACGGTCCCAAGAGTTTAATCAGTAGCAATGATCAATATTCCGTGGAAAGATTGTGCCCAATTGACTTTTCTTAGTGCACTTGCACTCCTTAGTCTAATATGAGGATGCAGTTCTCAGGAGAGGAGCTGCCACTCCATTTGTCTTCCAACATGCTTCAATCAGAAAAGAAAAACTGAAGCTATTTGAAGGAAGCCATTTTTAAGCTTTCATTTTCAAGAATTTGGAATACTAGAAACACAACATTAAATAAGACCACTTTCACAAAAATTTTAAGCTGTCATTACTTCCCAATTACTGTTGTTAAAGTGATGAAAAATGAGATTTTGGAGAAAATAACTATCTCCCTCTGAAGGAAATACACTTCAGGAAATCTCACTAAGGAGAACAAAAACTGGAGGTGGGATAAGGGGAGAAAAAGAGAAAAAAGCAGAATAAACAATTATAGGTGGAAAAGGCCTTAGAGAACATCTAGTCATTAAGAAACTGAAGTCCAGAGAGATTAAAATGGTTGAAGTGATTGCCCAAGGTCATCCAGGTAACAACAGCAGCGCTAGTGCTCTCTAGATCAGAGCTAGGACTCTCAAGATTCCCAGTCTACTCGTTTTTTCCATTAAGCGTTGCTCCTATCACATAAAAAGACATTTTCCCTATTACTCACACTTGTAAGTGAAAGTTTTAAAAGCCATTACTGTTTCCAAATGAATGAGGAAGTCACTGAACCCAAGAGAAAGCTGTTTAAAATGAATAAATAATATTTAAAATTCTAGCTTTTAAAAAGCATGTCCTGAAATCTTTCCTTAAAGATGAACATGCAGTTTTTTAAATATAAACGTTTTTACAAGATGCAAATCACACTGCTAGAACAAGTTTTGAAAGTCTTTGGCTAAATCCCTTAAACATACATATATTCCTTACATAGGAACATATTCCTTGCATATCTACATACTCCTTAAATCCATATGTAAATTCCTTAAATACATATTGAGGCAGCACCAAAACTTCAAGTCAAAGAATTTGGTTCAAAGTACAGTCTCTGCCACTACCACTGGAGCGACCTTGGACAGATCCTCACCTGTCACATCAGTGAATTTGACTAGGTGACCTTTAAAGTCCCTCCCAGCTCTACATCTATGAACCTATGTTTGAACAAATTAGAACAGAAAGTTCAGGTCCACACAATAATCAATATCAAACACAACCAAAGACTGAAATAGTCAAATAATAGATTTCATAAGTTATTCTAAAACACTGACCCATTTATATGATGGAGAGTCAATAACAAATGGCATACATTACTGTCAGTTCCTACACCATAAAGCTGGCAGTATTTGAAATCGTGTTTCTGAAATTATTCGAAAAATATGCTTAAATTTATACTAAGTATTGATTCATCCTCCTATCAAGATGATTTAAAATGAGAAAACATCACCTATCATCCATAATTTAGGGGAATGTGGGCAGCAAAGTCTGAGAAGTTCCCCATTAAACAGGGTGGGGGAAGAGAGAGATTGGAAGGTTTTTTCATTCAAATTAAAGCCCTTAAATGAAGTTGCAAAATAAAAGACATTCTACCGCAGGAGAAACTCCCCAGAAGCACCTGAAGCTCATAGATACCCTATCTGCCTTGGATTTCCACTTTCATGCCCCAAGGGACAAGTTAACTCTTTCCAACTCAAATTCTGGGCTCCAGAGCCTAAAACAGAAGTCTCGCTCTGTTCCAGCACAGCAGAGTTTATATTGGGGATGCACTTAATTTCCAAATAAATGCCTTTATTACTCGCTAGCAGCCATGAGACAATATGCGGTAGTGGAAAGAGAGGTGTAGTCAGGAAAACCAAGAGTTCAAATCCCACCTCCTGTTACCACTAGCAGGACCCACAAGTCACACAAATATAAGGCTCAGTTTCTTCATGCGTAAAATGAGATTAAGGACAAGCCAGATACCTCATTTACAGGACTGTGGTGCTAGATGAAATAATGTATGTAAACTGTTTTACAAACCTTAAAACGCCATAAAACATCAGTTATTATTATTGTCGTTATTTCTGTTACTTTTACAATTACTTTTTACAACTAACCTTTACAAAGCAGAAAAACAGAAAGAGAAATCAATCTTCTCCCTTCTCCCCCCTTTTTTGGCGGGGGAGGGGAGAGAAGGGGAGAGACTACGGTGAAAACCAAACCACAGAATTCTGTAATGACTGGTACTGGAAGATTTCAGAATTCTAAGAAGGATTTGTCTGGTGGAACACTAACATTCAAATTGTGATTGCATTCAAGAGACAAACTCAAGGTCCTTCAAAAGACAACTTCTTAGGCCTTAAGTCACCTTTAAAATAAGACGACCCTATAAAGACGATTCTTACACCTGCGGACTTTCAAGCTCCATAATCAGGAATTTAGCCAAGGATAGGAAAGTCTTTTGTTTAAAACATACCCATTCCTCACCCCACCCCCACCCTTATCTTCTACTTAGAACATTCGAAGCCCAGTGCAGAAATTCCTTACCCCATTTTGCCCAGTGCAAACTTCTGCCGAAGTTGCTCTACGGAAGAATTTCCCAAGGAGTCTTTCCAGTGGCTTCAGCGCCGTCGATTCCCCACGTGATCCGCGCGTGTCTGGAGGTATTTCAAGGATGTTTCCTCAGATAAGTGAATGTCTCGCGTGGAGATCCCGAACCGTTCAAAGCAGAGGAGGTGGCATCTGCTTGCCAGAGTTAAAATGCCGCGCCGGGGAGCAGCGGAGGCCAATGCTCATTCCACAGCGCGAGTCCGCGTGGGTCGGTGCACGATCCAGGTTCATGGAGTCCTACAAGAAAGCAGTTCGGCGGACGCTGCTCGCATGTCCTTTTGCACAAGGATGCAGTCCCCGCGCCAGGAGCTGGCAGGAGGCTCGCCTTCTTTCTCCGAGCTGCAGGGAGAGCGAGCGGCGCGTTCAAATCTCCCTGGCACCCTGCAGGTCTACCGGGTGGGGAGCGCGACACCACGGGGCATGCAATTTAAAAACTGGTAAAAACAATGGAAATCAAAGCCCAAAAATGGGGAGGAAATGCAACGGTTTCTGTCCCCTTGCAAATAGAAAAAGATTTTTTTTTTAAATAGAAAAATCTCAAAGCGCAAACCCAGCAGCTCCCAAACGTGCACGATACTCCTAGGAGGCGAAATCTTTTCCCTCCCCCTCCTCTAGGACTCAGAGCATGGAGGAGGTGGGGAACAGGAAGAGAAGGCTGAGGAGGATCGATTCAATCTCCAGAAGAGAATAAATGAAGCCATTTCAAGGCTGGCAGCAGGAGGGGAGAGCGGCAGCACATCTCGGGGAAGGCGGCCCCCCAAATCTCACCTCCCTCTACCTCCCCCCTCCTTATTCGGCTGAACACAATGGAGCCTGGCCTGCGCTGGTCCCTTCATTCACTGCTCTTTTTTTTTTTAAATTAAAAATATATTCTTATTCCTCTCCGTCTCTCTGTGTCTCCCTCTGTCTCTGTCTCTATCTGTCTCTCTCGTTCTCTCCCCCTCTCCCCCTTTATAGCCAGAGGCTGCGAACCTCCCAGCCAGCGGAGAATGAATGAATCAGAGACAGCCGAGCCCCCCACGCTTCTCCCCAGCACCGAGCCCCCAGCAGTACAGTGCGGACTGGAGGCAGCCAGAAGAGAGGGAGGGAGGGATGGCTGGCTGGATGGATGGATGGAAGGATGGATGGTGGGGGACGGAGGGGAGGGGATTTCAGTATCAATTGGCTGCACCGGCCCGTCAGAGGATGCGATCGGTTCTGCCCACCCGCGGGGGCCCGGGAAATGTGGCTCCGGGGTGCTCGCTGGCAAGCTGCAGCCGAGGGAGCCAGCTCACATGCCTGGCCAGTCCTCCTTCTCCCCAGCCTCACACCTCCATCCTCACCCGCCCCCGCCTCGATCTCTCCTCGCTCTCCCGCGCTCCGAGGAGGGCACCAGCCCCGGCCCGGGCCGGCCCCGCTCGCTACGGCCGCTGCCTCCTCCGCTGCCGGGCTCCGGGGCAAGCAGGCGGGGAGGCTGCCTACCCCACCGCTGGCTACCGCCTGGGAAAAGGAGGAGGAGAAGGAAGAGGAGGAGGAGGAGGAGGAGGAGGAGGGAGGGAGAATGGCAGGCAGAGCAGGCGGGAGGAGGGAGGAGGAGGAGGAGTGCAGCGGGGGGCAGGGAGGGTGGCAGCGCGGGTGGCAGCGCGGTCTCTCGGTCCCTCCCACTAGCAGCAGAGGAGGCAGACAGCGCCAGCGGCCGCGAAGGAGCAGCCGCTCCCCGGCCTCCCGGGGAGGAAGGCGACGGCCCGGCCGGGGGCGATGGGGCGCGGGGCTATGCTCCAGCCGCTCCAGCCGCTCCAGCCGCCGCTGCCCGCGGGGCCCTCCCCCCGGCCTCCCTTAGACGGCCCCGGCCGGCCGGCAGCTCCTCGGCCCAGCCCCCGCCGCCGCCGCAGCCTCTGCCCGTGCCCACACCAAGCTCGTTCGCTGTGTCTCCATCCTCCCCTCCGGAGGACCTTTAAATAGCAACGTCACCGCGTTCCCCTCCGCACCCACGTCACCCGCCGCTCACGTCACCGAGGTGCGGGGGATGACGTCACGCGGCCGGAAGGACTGCTAAATTAGGGAAGAGTGGGGGGGAGGAGGAGGCGCTGCCAGGTTCCCTGTGCCCACCTGCGCCCAGGCCCGGGAGAGAAAGCCCAGGAGGGGATGGGAAGGAAGCGGCGGGAGGGAGGGAGGGGGGCTTTTCCAGCAAGGAAGAAGCCAGATCCTGGTGAATCATCTCCAGCCACCGCGCCCCAAGTGTCAGCCGGGTGATTTCCTCTGTCCCACTCACTGCTACTGCTGTCAGCAGTCTCCTTGGGCTCCTTGTGTCCCCGCCAGCGATAGCGTGTGGGAGGGAAAGCCCTGGCTCTTACCGGTTGCCAATAATGCTTATACCGCATCCTAAGTGGATACTGTTGTAAAGAAATCACTGGAGCTTGATAAGTATCCAGTCCGTGCCCGTGGGCATGGCACTCTACAGCAGTGTTACAGAACGAAAGACAAGTTCTTGATTTCCTAAAGGTGGCTTACCAAGAAAGTTTATCCAAAAGGAAGTAGCTAAATCGAATTCCAAGTTTTTGTGAATCCCGATAATTAAGAAATTCAGTACCTAAGAAAACAGTGGAGCTAGTTCCTTCTTTTCTTAATTTGGAAAACTTTGTTATTGTGCTCCCAATAGTTTGGGTCAGTCCTGATCACAAAAAAATACCACCAACAGAGATCATTTTCATTTTAGGATTTCTGTAAAGTGCCATTACGTATGAGGCATGCCTTTGTCATGCTCTCATGTTTTGGCTTTTTACTGAGACTGCTGCCAAGGATTATCACTTATGTTCATGATAAAGGCGGGCAAGGATCCCCAGCCAAAAGAAATTTAAAATGAAAACATCTCCATTTCTCCCGGCCTCTTTGGATATGAGCAAAAACCTACATTACAATATTTTTTCTACATATATAAGACGGATGATTTAACTGGCGTGAATGTGCAGTTAAGAAGAATTGATCAAGTGCCTGTTATGTTCCATGCACTGTGCTGAGTGCTAGGGACACAAATGTAACAGCCACTACCCTGGTCTGAATTGCCAGAAGGCCAGGTTATGCACCTCTCTTTCATGGTTCTCCAGTGCTCACAAGGGAGTTATGGGTATCCAGTCTCCTTGTCATTGGCTCCAGCCCCCACCAATTCTGTTCCTTCAATTTTAGGGCTCCCCTACAACCCAGTTCTACTTCACCACCTAACAGCCAGATTAGCTTTTACAAAAGAAAGTTTATTTCTAAAGTGTAGCAAGAACAAACGTAAATGTGTCACCCAACATGGAATAATACACACACACACTCATACCCCTATCCAGGTCAGATTCTGAAATGGGAGGAGGATGAGGTTCACAACTCAGCTCACTTCCTGTACATCTTGAGCCTACCCTGGGTTAAGTCCTGCCACCTTCAGTTCTCAGGCTTCACAGATGGACTGACAACAAAATCCCCATTGGAATCCTTCTTCTAAGGGACTTGAATCCCCCAGGGACTAGAGATTCCCTTATCTGGACCTAGAAGTGAAAAGGGCAAATGAAAGAGACCCAAACCCCAAGTCCAGGGTCACAGGGCCTAAAAGGGGTGAGGAGAAAAGGACTATCTCTCTCAATAGTTCAGTTCATGATGCCTGTCCTGAGAGTGAACAGTTCTTTCACCCCTCTGAACACAACTGGAAAGAGAGAAATTAAGAATGTTCTAGCCTGGTAATTTTAAACATACATCCTGTTCCAACTATGTAGCCAATGGAAAAAGGCTACTCCCACCCACATGGTAGAAGAATGCAGAATGTCTTCTCTCAGAAGCAGGGCTTTAGCATCTCCCACAAGTTAGGTTATCTGGACATATCCATTACACAAGAAAAAACAAAAACCAATCTCTATTCTCAAGGAGTTCACAGTCTCCTACATCATAGCAGAATTTTACTTTTCCCCAATCCAAGGGACTGGTCTTTGTGAGTAACTGGTCAGGAAAATTCCTTAGCTGATGGCCAAACTAGTGGCCATGGGCCTCTTCGAAATCAGTTAGGCTGGTTCGGAAATGTCAGACACACAGACACACATTGCTCTCCTACAATACACACTTGCTTGGCTGGAATTCAAAGCCTTTCTAGCTTGGGACCTACCAGAGCTAATGCTTTACTGACATAACCGTTGATAACCGAGAGTCATGGGATCACAGATTTAGAGCTGGTAGGTAACCTGAAAGACCCCTCTAGTACAATCTCCTGATTTTATAGTGGTGGTAATCTCTCCAAGGTGACAAGGCATCAGAAAAGGACTTCAGTGGGATCTTTGGCCAGCTAACTTTTTGTATTTGGATGCTTACTAAGATCTGTTATTTGGAATCCACCAATAGAAATTATATACATGGATACAAGTCATGTAAAATGCTATGCAACCTATTAGAATACAGATTGCTATTCTACAAATCTCCATACAAAGTGCATTGAATCATAGCACCAGAAACAGCATCAGTAATGGCACATTACATTATATTTTACAATTTAAAAAAAACCTTCTCCCTATATTATTTTATTTGCCACTTCACAAATGAAATGGGCATAATAATATTTCTGTGGTGCCTTAGCTTTAGAACAAGTGTCATTATTCCTATTTTGCAGGTAGAAAAATTGAGGCTGGCATAAGTGGTTTGTCTAAGATAAAAAAAAAACCCAGGAAGCACAAGAGCTGTAAACTAATTCCAGCAATGTTCCAGCAGAATGTGAGAAAACCAAACTAAACAAAATTAACCTACAGCAAAATGCCATTCAAAACAATCCAACTGTTTGAATCATTCTTATCACAAAGAATTTACTTTTAGGTGGTCTAGATTTAAAAAAAGACTAGCAAAAATTTGGAATACTAGGAGTTGGAGCAGACCATATTTTCTTGGGATGCTTAGAATGTAACAGCAAGATTTCTCTCTGTCTTTAGAATCTTTTTGAATTTAGAAGTTGTGAGGAAAAAAAGTTAAAGTGTAGTTGCTCAAAAAACTTGTGTCTATGCAGCTAATTGAATATTACATATTATCCTCTTCTGAGGGAGATGTAATCATTTCATTTAAAACAAATGGATTTTCCTAGTACTTAATTCTAAAACATTCAAAGTCATGTTTTTCAAATAACTGTCTCATCTCTTCTATAAATTCATTTTCTAATTTGCCTATTGCTCTCCTACAATTTATTTCTCTACAAACCATTTTTGCTTGAGCTAAATGAACTTTTCTGCCATTTTCACTAAAGTTCTGACTTTGACATTTTGGAACAGTTCGTTACACCATCGTATCACTGACTCCTAGCTTAAAATCTTTTTTTTCCATCTCAGTGCTACCCGGTTGGCACAATCGTCTGCCAACTTGCTCCTTTCCTCAGATTGCTGACCCCCTATTGGAGGATGTGCTTAGCAGAGATTTTCTTCTCCTCCCTTTTGTCTGTTGAAGATCTGTAACAGGCTCCTTCTACATAAATCGAATTGTGACCTGGGAGAGAATTATCCAGAGTTTTGTCTGGTTATGTCATGTCAACTTCTGCTCTCATTCTAGAAAATTCATGCTGTAAATGGTCAATCTTTCCTCCGAGCATGTGTGGGATGAACTATATCTGGGAGCACATATGCCCATGTTCACAAGGGGAACAAAATTCTATTTTTGTGAAATATCTATTCAGAAAAAATGAATGCAAAGAATTTCCTCCTTCGAAATGTTTCTAGTGAAATTTTCAAAGGTGCCCAGGAATGCTGCCTCATCTTTCCACCCCAAAGCACAAATATTTTCTACCCCAACAGAACAATGTAACTTAAGGCTCAGTCAGGAAGCCTGTCTTTTCACTTTTCTATCTATGTTTCCAGGTAGAGTCATTAAATTGTTTGCCAAAGTGGCAACCTTCCTAGAAAGTAAAAAAGTACTGTATTTTCTTTTACCATTAAGGACAAAACTGCTTTAGTGCAGAGTTTCAGTTTGAACAGCTCCTGTTTCCCACTTACACTTTGAAATTTGTAGAGAGGTTCCTGAATACCCTCTGATTTTAGAAACTGTGGGCGAAAGCATCTGTTTTAGTTACAGAATTTCCTTCCATGCCCTTAATAGGAGATAACAGTCTTCAATGGGATGTTTATAAATGGGTCATGAGATATGTCTTCTTCAGAGAAGGGTTATTTGAACACAGGAAGGCCTTCCAAAGTGCTTTGGTACCTGTTGCATTACCTAAGAAAAGAAACATTTCTCAGTATTGCTGAGTCTTCCACGGCTTCTTCTCTGTCTCTTCCAAAAGAATATCAAAAGGGCAAACAAAATAACATAGATCAATGTCATCCAAATATCTACTCATATATAAGCACTTCACTTTTTTAAGCCTAAATTTTCTCATCTGCAAAAACTACCCTATGTATATCACCAGATTATTGTGAGGAAAGCAGTGAACAAACTTTAAGGCAACGCACAAATGTGACCTGTTTCTGCTTCACTTAAATTCACTCAAAATATGAGCTCTCTAGTAAATTGAAATTTTAAAAGAATATGTGTAAATCAA
The DNA here is from genome assembly GCF_028372415.1 of Notamacropus eugenii. NCBI lineage: Eukaryota > Metazoa > Chordata > Mammalia > Diprotodontia > Macropodidae > Notamacropus > Notamacropus eugenii. The sequence goes on from NC_092875.1 coordinate 473,563,532, forward strand.
TCAATCAACCAAAAAAAATTCATTTGTTTATTAAGCACTCACTATGTTCCAGGCACTATGTTAAGCACCAGGGATACAAAGAAAGGCAAAAACAATCATGTCCTCAAGGACCTCCCATTCTAATGAACACAAAGGAGGAGGAGTAGCACATCCCAAAATAACAGCTTATAACATTCCATAATCATAGAAGCAGGAAGGTGCCCTCAAGGGCATTTAGTCCAGCCTCTTATCCCCCTGCAGCAATAATAGCTATGTTATCCCAACCTATGTCACCTTTGGAAAGTTTTAATTATTTCGAAATCATTCCTCGTATTGGACCAAGACTGTCACCCTGTAACTTCTACCCATTTCTTCCTGATTCTGCCGGGGGAGCTGCATAAAAGATAACAAAACCTCTCTGCTGTGGAACAGTTCTTCAGTTATCAGAAGAGAACTATCGTATTTGTGCTTAGTTTATTTATATTCATTTCTAAATAAACTCTTTTCTGAGCTAGTCCCAATTCCCAGAAGAGAGACGAGGAAACGTATTTCTCTCCTTTAAGTAGAGGGGTGGGGGACTGTGGGTATAGAATGTTGCATACTACATTAAATGTAATTGCAGAGTTAATAGCCAAATTAACATCATTTCCTTTTCTGATCTAAGTTACAAGACTATTCGATCGAAGTAGCCCTAGACTTTACATAAGTTTCATTTAACTTTTTCTTTGTTACAAGGGAGAGGTGTAGAATGAATGTATATATTAGGAAATGATTGTGGCATTTTTTTAAAAAGGAATCAATTAAAAAAAAAACTTTGGGGGATCATGATTCATTAATGTGCCCAATCCTTAAAATGGTGCAGAGAACAACCCCTTCATGCCTTCTCATCCTCTGCCATTCCTGTCCATTTTCTCTTATAAATCTTACGTAGACTATCTACTCAGCAAAGTAGAGGCCTCCCTTTAGATCTTTTAATGTTGCATGGGTACCAGGATAGCTGTACAGCACTTAGCTGTCAGCCTATTATTCCTCACTTTTGCTATACAACTGATCTTCTCTGAGATAAATTTCCTGGATGATACTTTTGTACACCCTCTTCTTACATGCAATTTAACCTCAAGAATATTCTTCAGCTACCATATATCTCTCCATTATATTGTGAGTAGTTCACAATTTTGATTCTTCTAAGAATGTGATGTTCCATGTTCCACAGCTATATATAACTTCTCCAAGAGACTATTCCAGTCAATCGGTGCCAGGCCTAGAGGCCTGAGGGCTACCCGAGTCTTACCTTACCTGTCCCAGGTCTTCGGTTGGCCAAACCGGATAAACGTATGAGAGAAGAGACTTTCCGGAGTCGAACAAGGGTTAGGCTTTATTCAGGGTCCTGGTTACATGTGCAGGGGGAGCTCTTCCTTAGGAGGGAGAGAGAAATCTCCCAAGGAGGCAAGATCTTACGGTAGGAGATTGGAAGTAGAAGTGTAAGTGGGGAGAGAGGGGGAGGGGAAAGTGAAGAGAGGAAAAACGGAGCCTTCTGTCCTGTCAGGGCCCCTCCGTGCTAAGAGCGCCTTCAGGCTTTCCTGACCCTAATTAAGCTCTCCGGCCGTGTAGTTTGCACCTGAATACCGTGCCTGTTAGATAACAATAGGTGTGCCCAGATCCGGGACAATCTCGAGGGCCAGGAGAGCTCTCTCCCATCACGTTTCTCACGGGAAGAGGCGGAAATACACGAGATAGCTCGGTCTCACTCCTCGATTCCCTGCTGTTTCCTGGGGGGCCTCATGAGAACTCTAAGATTTAGAAGTTCCCACCTTTACCCGCCCGAGACTGTCCACATGGAATTGAGCTTCCACCCCCAACAAATCGGTGTTCTCGTTGGTTCAAGAATTCCTTCCAATGACATAAATTGCATACTTGCCCATTTTATATAGTTCCCCAAAGCTTGCCACAGAGAACCACTGCCCCTCCACACAGTGGAGGCCTTCCTTTCCTCCCAACAACATCAGAGCATGTTGCCTATTCATCTGTCAGGTTTCACTCTTGTCACATGTCCAGACCATCTTCTTTCTCTTAATGGTATCCTTTATTTTTATCTTTTCTTTGTCAGTTCTTTAAGATAATATTTATTTTCCCCAACTGCATGTAAAAACAATTGTTAGCATATGTTGTTGTGGTTTTGAAAGTTTGAATTCCCAATCCTATACCTCCTCCCTCTCTTACTCTTTCCTCAAGATGTAAGCAATCTGATATAGGCTATGTGTGCTATCATGTAATACATTTCCATGTTAGTCATTTTGTGCAAGCAAACTAAAAAAATAGAAAAAAGTGAAAAATAGCATGCTTCAGTCTGTATTTAGAAAACATCTGTTTTCTCTGGAGGCAGATAGCATTTTTCATCACAAGTCCTTGGGATTGTCTTGGATCATTGTATTGCTGGGAATACTGAAGTCATTCATGGTTCTTCATCGTACAATATTGCTGCGTATGACATTCTCCTGGTACTGCTCACTTCACTTTGTATCAGTTCATGTAAGTCTTTCCAGGTTTTTCTGAAGTCATCCCACTTGGTTATTTCTTATAGCACAATAATATACCATTACAATCATATACTACAACTTGCTAAGTCATTTGTATCACCAATCACAGTAGCACACCTGAAGACTGGTGCTGTGAATGATTTCAAGGGTCTAATCACATAGTATAATGAGCTCTCTATTCGGCAATAAACTAAACATTGTTCATTAAAGTAGAGCATAACATTCATGACAACACCTTTAAGCAAAAAGTATCATTATATATATATGTACATATATATGTCATAACACTCAGTATGTCATATGGCACATAGCATATATCATTGCATTCATGAGCATTCCCCAAAATACTTGTTTATACAATCAGGGGGTCTCAGGTGAGGGTCTTCCCTAGCACAACACATCCTTAAGGGGTAGCAGAAAATACCACACCATCCACCCCTAGGTCACAGTAAGAACATCATACTACACAACATATATCATTGCATCCCCAAAATCAGGGGGTCTCAGGCTAGGGTCTTCCCTAGCAAGACACATCCTTAAGGGGCAGCAGAAAATATCACACCTTCCTCCCCTAGGTTACAGTAAGAACAATCTCCCCAGTCAATACCAAATGTCCAAGCAAAGTCCTCTTTTATCTTAACTTGAGGTTGACTTCCAAGTCCCATAGCTCTATCTCTGTGGGCACTCCTGACTCTCTCCTGGATTCACATATAGGCATCTCTCCACTCCTCCTCCATGTCTCAGCTCATGCAAACTGCTCCACTCCAAACTCTCCCAGCTCCTGCCCACAGCTTCTGCCTCTGGGAAAACAAAGATCTAAAGCAGTAACAATACTGACACACACTACTAGCACCATCATCTCAATTCACCTCCAAAGTCCAGAGGCTCTGTGATAATAGCTCAGTTCACTTCAACAGCTCTCAAAAAGGGCTTAAACTAAACCTCCTTCTCATGGGCAGGTTTCTGCCTTACAGCTCTATTTGCTTTCAAAGTTCAGAGACTCCTTCAGCAAGTCTACCACCAGAGGTTTCCTCTCCACATTCAGAGGTGTCCTCCCAGCTCTCAGAGGTCTCCTCTCAGCTCCCTTCTTCTCAGTGCTGACTCACCCCTTCAATGCTGTCTGCTTTCTCAGCACTAGGTCTCTTTATATACAGTTCTACTTAGCATCTGATTGACTAGAATTCACACGCATGTGTCTGATTGGCTAGAGCCCTCTTACATGTCTGATTGGCTAAAACTCAATCCAGAAAAACAGCAAAAAATCCTACTTTGCCTACTGTTACACCATTCCCCACCATATGGGCATTCCTTTGATTTCCAATTCTTAGCCACCACAAAAATAACTGCTATAAATATTTTTGTACAAATAAGTTCTTTTCCCTTTTTAAAAAAATTGTCTTTGGGATACAGACCTAGTCATGCTACTGCTGGATCAAAGGGTATACAAAGTTTTATAGCCCTTTGGATATAGGTCCAAATTGCTCTCCAGAATAGTTACATCAGTTCTCAACTCCATCAATAGTGCATTAGTGTCCCAGTTTTCCCACATCCCCTCCAACATTTATCATTTTCCTGTTTTGTCATATTAGCCAATCTGATTGATGTGAAGTGGTACCTTAGAGTTGTTTTAATATTAATTTCTCTAATCAATAGTGATTTAGAGCATTTTTCATATGACTACAGCTTTATCTTCTTCCTCTGAAAACTGCCTGTTCATATTCTTTGACCATTTATCCATTGGGGAATGACTTGTGTTGATATGAATTTGACTCTGTCCTCTCTATATTTTGAGAAGTGAGGCCTTTATCAGAGATACTTGCTATAAAATTTTTTCTCAGTTTTCTTCTTCCCTTCTAATCTTAGTTGCATTGGTTTTGTCTGTGCAAAAATTTTCAATTTTATATAATCAAAATTATCCAGTTTACATTTTGGGCTTTTTTTTTTTTTTTTTGCCATTTCTTGTTGGTTCTACGTTGCAACTTCATCATCTTCCATGAACTTCTCCATGGCCCTACGTGTATTCCTCATCTTTAGTTCTTTCAGTGGTGTTCCCTGTCTCACTAACATACAGTAGTTTGGGGATCATTGAAAATTTTGCATAATTTGCTAAGTGCAATTTAGCCTGCTCTTCCTCTAATAGAGTTCTGAATCCAATTCAGTGTCCATCAGAATTACTCAATAAACATGCAAGGCAATGGCATGTCATTATCAGTGAAATAGATAGTTTTCATTTGGTTTTTCCTGTGTGAATTGTTAGACCTGTCTCTCTTGACTAACCATGAATTTCATCAAGGAGGACCTGTATGTAATATTCCTGTGTTTGATGTAATTAACATGATATCCCCTGAACAAGGCAACATTTCACCAATTATATAGAATCCCTCATCTATTCAGAGTCAATGTAGGATATCTTTCATGACAGTGTCAAACACTTTTAGCAAGCATCGATCTTCTTTTATGTCTTGAGTGGTATGGATAATCAGAAGATCAGTGAATGAAGCTATCTTTGTGATTGTATGTCCATTGGAATTTTGCATAATCTTAACGTGTATGTAATAAATACTTTGTTAGAAGACAGAACTTTTTTGTTCTATTGAATCAAATGCTTTAAAAAAAATAATTAACCACCATAAATATAGCAGTACTACTTGCCTTCTCTATACCTTTCAGTCAGTGGTGTGACTATGAAGGTGTGGGCTGTTGTAGAAAATTGTTCTCAAAATTCTGCCTGTTACCATCCTTATCATGTTTCCATAAAAAATGCCCTTGATAGATGTGTAAATCATTCTCACAAAGATTTTACAGAAATGAGAAAGTAGGCATGTAAGTAGGTAGTTGCTGATGTGTTTCTGTCACTGTTTTGGGGATTGGTTTTTTTTTTTGGCAATGAGTCAGTCCATGTTTTTTCCCCAGTCACTTGGTGTTCTCCCCCACTTGAAGTATCTTAAAAATCAGTCACTCATTGTTTTCAAAATGGCATCAGCTCCAGCATGAACTTCTTCTGTTATACCTATTCTTCCTGCCTTTGTTTCCTTCTGTTAGATTCCTGCTTCCTCAAACAGCACATGGGGGCCAAGGTATAAAATGTACACAAGTGTTTCCCCCTTCATTGATAATGAGAATTGATTGCTATAAAATTTCTGGGAAATCTATTCCATTTTCTCTCTGTGTGTTGTTCTACTTCCTGTTTCATCTATAAATGACTCTTGGGATAATCTGTCTTAGTTGGGTCTCGTATCTAGCTTCTTCTAAGAATCATTGCCCCATTCACTGTTCTATACCATTTTATGAGGCAAGATTGCTTATTCTTTCATCCTTACTCATGATATTTGGTTCTGGGGAACAGGGGTTGGAAGTAGGGGAGGGAGAATGCCAACTCTTGAGGAATTAATAGAAGTACAGTGTATAAAAAAAGGAAGATGAAAACGTATTCTCATTTGGGCTGATCAGACTACATTAAAAGGGCTGTGTTCAGTTCTAACCACCACATATAGAATGGAAGGATGGTAAACTGGATGGATTAGAAATCTGGTAAGGGAATTTGTTGCAAGAATTGGAGATTTTTTAAAAAATTGGTAAATTGTGTTTCAATACACCACATTATAATAATAACAATTATTGTTGTGCTTGCAACATAATCCAGATGAAGTCTCTTCAATGTATAAGCTCTAGAAATAGTTCTGTAAAATAGCATAGAAGAGTGTTCACAAACTTTCACTTTCAGAGTTTTCAACATGCTTTACAAATTATTACCAATATTGTCTAGTTTGTGGGTTTTAAAAAAAATCTGCATTTTGCTGTCATTTCAAAGTTGTCTTCATTTCCATAGTTGTAGTTTCCCTAGTTAGCTGGCTGGGTGTGGCTGGCTGGGGTTTATTTCACAAAAGAGCCTTTGGAGCTATCAGCTAAGAAGCTAGATCTCTTTGCTACATGGAAGAAGCGGCACTGCAGGTGAAGACAAGTTAGTGGTAGCAGAGAGTAGTAGTAGCTCAGAAAAAAAAATCATGGCTGAAGACCTGCAATGGCAACAGTGTATCAGGTCAATAAAAAAAAAAAGCTGCATCATAGTTGATGACCAGAAGAGAGCAGCACCTGCTCAACAGAGAAGTCCAGTAGAGCACAGCCCAGGGAGCAGCTTGATGACATTGCCGGAGGACACCAGCAGCTCTACTGTATGAGGGGCAGGAATTGTTCCAGCCATGCACGCATGCTCTCTGCCCATCCGTGTTTCATGTGTGTGCCTCTTCATGCAGGTATGTTCCCTGCATGGGTCCTCTTTCTCATTAGTCACGAGGTAACATGTAGGAGAGGGTAATGGTAAGGAACTACTCCAGACTTAAGGCCCTTCGGGGGTCAGAATCCATTCAGAATCACAGCTCATGAGCCTCGCATGGTATATTTCCTCTTTATCAGGTTAACCTGAAGGTACTTGGTTCAAAATGAAAGATTGATTAAATCATCAAATAGTATGACAAAATAAGTAATAAGAAAGCTTTCCTCCAAACGTAAGGTTATACTCTCCCTCAGGTTATCATATCATTGATGGTATTTTTACTATTTGTGTGGTTTTGCAATATATTAACTTGTGTTATAATTTATCTTTTTGGTACATTTGTCATGTCCTCTAAATTGTGCTCTTTACACATAGTAAGCACCCAATACGTATTTTTCATTGAACTGAGTTATATTTATTTGTATCACCAATATCTAGCCCATACATTAAGCATAATAGATTCTCATTGAATATTTGGTGATTATGAAAATTAAGTATTGACACCAACAGTGTAACTTTGGATTCATGCCTTTACCACAAGGTGGAAATGAATCAAGGTTTGGAAGACAAGGTGTCCACAACCATATGGTAAGCCTGGAGAGAGGGAACACTCAGCATAGTTACTAAGTAACATACTTCATAGTTGTGGTTCACTACTGTTACAATCTCTACTACCTTTTCTGGATAAGATGTCTTTGTTGCTTTCGTTCTTCCCCTTTCACCATTATTAATAGCCAACTCCCAAGCAGAAGAATGTGTACTTTTGATTTAAAAGTTGGCCATTTCTTATTTAGAGAATTAACAAATAAAGAACATGGTGGGACCACTGCTTTACAATAATTATACTAACGTGGGAGATGAAATTTAAATAATCACAAAACACAGCAAGATCCATAAATTCATGGAGAATTCATTTTTTCTCAAGTACTTTGTAAGACTTTAAAAAAATTATGAAATGTTAAGGTTTTTTTTCATTTAAAAATCAATTAAACATTTCTTAATTGAAGGTGGCTCTGGATAAGAACATAAAACTGAGGGCTGTTTATTCTAGTCCTTTCTCTAGAGTTTCGACAACTTTGGTAGTATTTTCCATCTTCAGTTCTAAGCTGTTTATTCTTTTTACAAATATTCCTTCTAATTTCATTCTTTCTTTTTCCCTTCATTTCCCACCCACTCTGAGCTCTTGTCAAGACAAATCCATTTGGTTTTTTTTCTGGGGTTCTACTTCCAACATTTCAGAATAATTCTCTTCTTTTAGAGTTTTATCCTGAGGCTCTTAGCTCATAACATTTCTTCAGTATGTTAGGACTTTCTTATGTTGCACATTTTTGCCTTCAAGGAGCTTATAATCTACCAGAGGAGCAAATGTAGAGAAAGTAACCTATACGCAGGGGCAGCCAGGTGGTGCAGTAGATAGAATGCCAGGCCTGGAGTCAGGAAGACTCATCTTGCTGAGCTCAAATCTGACCTCAGACACTCACTAGCTGTGAGACCCTGGGCAAGTCACTTAACCCTGTTTGCCTCCATTTCCTCTTCTGTAAAATCATCTGGAGAAGAGAATGACAAACCACTCCAGTATCTTTGCCAAAAAAGCCTCAAATGGGGTCATGAAGAGTCAGACATGACTGAAACAACTAAGCAACAACAACAAAGTTATAAACTGAATAAGTAGGAGATAATTTACAGAGAGAAGGTACTAGAATTAAGAGGTATTGGGAAAGGCTTCTGGTAAAAGATGAGATTCTTAGTTGGGACTGAAAGGAAGCCAGGGAATTCAGTAGGTAGAGTTGAGGAGGCATGGGAAACAACTAGCAAAAGCTCAGATCTGAGAGAGATTTGGATGCCATTGAACTGCATCTCAGTTCAGCCTCAATTTTCCTCAAATCTTTATTAATATCTTTTGTTTTTATATGCCCTTTATTTCTGAATCTTTCTCCTCTCCTTTACTCAGAATCATCCCTTGTAACAAAGAATAAAAAAGAAGATGGAAATCAATTCAGTCAAACTGACCCATACACCAGCTCAAGTTTACAGTATTTGTAATCAACCTCAGTTGCAGTAAAAGTTCATTGGGCCTTCGGGATACTGGGTAAATCATTTTTCCTCTTTGTGACTTCACCTTCTCAAGTCTGTCACTCCCCACAGGGTGGTGTCCATCCTTAAACTGAGGATGACTTTCATGTTCCTTGCTGTAGACATGATTTACAATTCTTGCCCTGTGTGCAAAAATTGCTAGTCATGGCTCTGATATATGTTATTTTATTTGATCTTCATAATGACTCTGTTAGTTCAGTGTCATTATTGTCCCATTTTATAGATGATAGAGCTGAGGCCAAGAGGTCAAAGGCTTTGACCAGGGTCACACAGCTGCTAAGTATTAGAGGCAGGTTTCAGACAACTGTCCTCTTGGCTTCAGTACAATACTTTTGCTACCATACCCCAGGCTGTCACTAATCAGAGGTCTGGATAGCTTAGCTTGTAGGCTTCTCTGAACCCCAGAGAGAAAATAAATTGAACCAGGTCAATTCAAATTTAAACAGAGGAAGAACCCCTATTGACTCTGTGCAGCCAAATAAAGGTTCAAACTGTTTAGTGAGGGAGAAAGTAAACAGACCTTTCCCCATGAGGGCTTCATAATCCCTTCTTCATGATCTTGTCCCTCCTTTCCCAAAGACCACACCATTTAAAAATAAACTAATAAGAAGAAAGAAAAAAGAAAGAGGCTTCCATTTAAACTTTTCACTTCTCTGCTCTATGTCAAAAGAGGTGACACTGAGGAAAACATCCTTTGATGCAATAATGTGTTTGAAATATAGCTTTAATCTATATTAGATCTCAGGAATCTTCAAACCTAGTTTTTTCCTTTTACCAAAGAAAAGAAATTGACAGAGTTTTAATAGATTCATTCCATTAACATGCCCATGGTGGTCTAAAATCTTAACCTTCTTCAGTAGGCTTTATAATAAAACACTGGAGGAAAAAACCTCAGAATATTGATACTTGATAGTTCACTGTATCTCCTGCTGGGCTTCTGAGGATGGATTTATTATGAAGTTCCTCATGTTGTTGCCTTGTCAGTAAGCTCTTCTGAGCATGGTTCCTTCCCCCTCTTACATAGAGGTGAGGATGAATAAAATTACAGCTGTCCCTTAACATTTTATAAAAGAAAAGAAACAAGAAGCTGAACTCCTTGAATGGCAGTATCATTCATTCTTTCATATAATAAACTTTAGCGTAGAATCCTAGCTTTGTGTGAGAAATAATCGTCTTATCAAGAATTCCACCTGGCCATGAGCGAATTTAGAAAAAAAAGATTGTTATTTCTGATGGGTGACCTGACTTTTAACCCCTTGTGAAAAAGGGTCACCTTGTAGGCATAAGCACACTTTAAGACAATTACAAAAGCCCTTTTATACCCATCCAGATTCGAATTTCCTTGCCCAACCCCATTGGTCAGGTCAGGGTTCACAGAAAATACCAACCCCCCTCATGTGAGTCTATACCCTAACTTCCTTGTCTCATTGCCACATTTCAATTCCCCCCTTCCTTTTCATCTTCATTTTTCTTTATACTTAAATAAAGGAAAGACCAATCCATAAAATGCTTTGAGTCTAGTCCCAGGTTATCTACATCATCCATAGCATGAGAAAGACATTTTCTCAATTGCTAAGAGAATTGACAAAAGCTGTGAGTTGAAGATTCTGCCCAGGATGTCCATAATAAGAGTCCCCATTATCTAAGACAGCAGTCTGGGTCAGTGGGCTTCATTCTTTGTGAACTATATCTGGTCCAACAGTCTCTGATATGCAGGAAAAAGGCCTTCTCAGCTTTTAGATATGCTGATTATCAGGTGACCAACATGCCTCACTGCTCCCCCCTTACAGGCAGTTTATCTCTGACATTAGCCACTATATGACTTCAAGTCATGTTTAATATAATTTCTGTGGAAGCAAAATTCAATCGTCTCTTAAACTTTGGAACTCTAGAGGACTTGAAAAACCCTCTGTTCCAATCTTCTCATTTTACAGATGGAGAAATTAGACCTTTTGTTGTTGTTCAGTTGTTTCAGACTCTCTGTGACCCCATTTGAGGTTTTCTTGGCAAAGATTCTAGAGTGGTTTGCCATTTCCTCCTCCAGTTCATTTTACAGATGAGGAAACTGAGGTAAACAGGGTGTAAGACAGATAAACACAGAACACTTGAGGGCTGCTAGCACAGGTTCACTCCTGATTTGGTCAGACAGGAAAGACACTAAGAAGGGGTAATAATCTTACTTTATTCTGTTCTCGTTTTCTCAGAAGAGGTTGCTGCTAATGGGAGCACAAACTCCTCCAGCATTCCCTAATTGCCCTTCTCACAAGGGGAGGTGAGAAGCGGGGGCAACTACCCCTACTTCTCAATGGGGTCAATCAAGACAGGCACAGTTTGTGCTTCCCCTAAATCCTCTCAAGCCTCAATGGGGGCCAGTTGAGGCACACACAGCATTTGTGCATTTAACCATAAGGGTTCCCCACTCACTGACCAGTGACCACCTGCTTTATAGGCCAACAGACAAAGAAGGCACGTTGCCAGCAATGGCCTCACGAGTTTACGTCACCTCATCCCTGTGTCTCACTGTGCAGCCACAGTGGATGTTTATGTTATTTATCAATATATAACTCTGTGCAAGTGTGGGGGAGATGTTTGGAACCATAACTGTGGGAACTCATATCTAGTACCTGGGAACAGGAGATTGCTATGGCTATGGATCCTGGGAAACTGACCTCTGAGAAATGATAAAAATTCACTTTACGCAGAGTACAATCCACCTTACTTACACTAAAATTCACCTTCCATATACAGGGTTAAGTGACTTGCCCAGGATTACACAGCTAGGAAATGTCTGAAGCCAGATTTGAACTCAGGAAGAAGAGTTTTCTTAACTCCAGGCATTCTATCCATGAACCAATTAACTGTCCCAACTGAGGCCTGATGACTTACCCAAGGAGCCGCTAGTAAGCATCAGAGGCAAGATTCTGAAATTTCTTAAGACACCATAATTTTCCATTATATTCATATGGGCTCAGTCAGAAACATTATGAGAAGGCTTAGAAAGAAAGGAATGGGTGCAGGGTCATCTCAGTCTTCCAAGAGCCACCGAAGATCTTAGGGTCCTTAGTAGGAAGCTCTAGTAAGAGGAAGGCACCAGAAGATAAAGGAAACATACCCCACCCCATCTCCCACCCCCAGTGCTGGGCTGATGTGGTATGGGGGAAGAGAGGTAGTCTGCTCTTGGAGTAGCACCTTTCCCCAAGGCTATGTATGATGTGCTCTGCTGCATTGCCTGGCCTAACTAATGGGGCAATATCTCTGAAATCTTTTCAACATGGAAATTCCCTCTGTACCATACCCAAAGACCTTCAAACTCTGGAAGATCTCTCTGCTCCTGCAGCATTTTCCTCTGATTGTTTATTTCTTCCTGAAAATACCATTTTAGGGAAGGACCCAAGGCATTATGCCCCTCCTCCACCCCTTCAGCTTCCTTTTTCCGTGCTGTCTTCTCCAAATAGAATATAAGCAGTGGGCTCCTTTATTTTTGTTTGTATTTATATTACCAGTACTTGGCACAATACTTGGCACATAGCCTCACTTGGTCATTTTTTGGGGTTTTGATGGCTCAGAGTGTGAATGTAAACAGCAATTGTTTCTGTTTTGGCCAGAAAAAACCTGAGGGTCTTTCCTTCCCAGACTGATTTTTTTTTGACTAGGTAAAAGAGGCCATTTTTTGCCTCATTTCTTACCTAGCTTTAATCACTGAATGGATGTTGTCTCAAACAAACTTAGACTCGGGAAAGTCCTTAGCTTAAAAAAAGCCAAGGTCTCCCCTGCCTTGGGGCCATCTTCAGATCTGTGTCTTGCCATTGAATCCAGAAGGCTCCAGAGGAGAGAGTTAGGTACAGTCCTCTCTCAAGTAAATCCACTTCACCATCATTGGTCCTCTTCAAAAACGAAGGACAAGCAGCAATAACGTGTATGGTCTTCCCCATTACAATGTAAGCTTGTTAAGGGCAGAGAGTGCCTTTATTTTGACTAATATTTGTATTAGCAGTACTTAGCACAGGGCCTTGCACACAGGAAGCACTTCATGAACATTTATTGACTTGACTTGTTGCCATATATCCTAATTTGTTCAGCCATTCCCTGACTGATGGGCACCCCTTTAATTTCTAGCTGTTTGCTTCTACAAAAAGAACCGTTACAAAAGTCTGCACTCACACGAGTCTTTTCGTCTTTCCTTGATATCTTTGGGGCGTAGGCCTTATGACAGTATTGCTGGTTCAAAGGGTGTGCACAATTTAGAAACTTCTGGGGCACAGTTCCATACTGATTTCCAGAATGGTTACATCAGTTCACCAACAGTGTACTAAAGTGCCAGTCTTCCTAAAACCCCTCCAATGTTGGTCGTTTTTCTCTTTTGTCAACTTAGTCAATCTGAAAGGAAACCTCAAAGTTGCTTTAACGTGCATTGATCTAATAATTTGAGATTTCTGTAATGATGATGATGATGGTGATTTGGAACATTTTTACGTTACCACTGATAGCTTGAACTCCTTCCTGTAAAAACTTCCTGTTCATATACTTTGACCATTTATCAGTCAGGACCTGAAGAATTGTTTTTAAAGTTGCTCATGACTGAAAGGTGGATTTGTCCAAAGGCAACTAAAGTTTAAAACATTTAAAATCTCATGTCATTTTTAACATAAGTAAAGGTGGACCTGGAATAAAAGTGTTTTAAATATTTATTACAAGGTACAAGTTTGTCCAAACGGGTTTCAGCATTTCTGGTCTCTATCTAGATGACAAAAGCAATTCTATAAAAAATTGAAATCACAATGTGTTTGATACTATACCCTGAAGATCAACAAACTACAAATTTGCCACACAATTACACATATATACATATGCGTGTATATAAGTACTCGTGTGTGTGTGTGTTTGTGTACTTTGGTAATGATTTTCATTTACAGGCAGTTAGGTGATGCAAAGAACTGAAAGCTGGATGTGGAGTCAAGAAAACATGAATTCCAATCCTGCTTCACACACTTACCCTTTAGGCAAGTCACTTAGCAACTCACAGCCTCAGTTTCCTCATGTGTAAAATGTGCATAATAACAACTCCTCCCTCACAAGGTTGTTGCAAAGATCCAACATATATAAGGAGTGAATATGTGTGTGTATGGCACTTTGCAAATCTTTGCTGTATTCAATGTTAGCTATTACAATTTGGCTTCACTCTCCTACCCCTCTTAATTTGTAAAAGGCAATCCTAGCTAGCTGCTTAGCTGGGATAGCATGGCATTGTGCTCCTATTACAGAACCTCATACCAGTGAGTGACCTCTTTTCTGTTCTTGTCCAATTTGACTGAGAAATATAATACTTAGGTGATGAAGAACTTCTCTCTCATTTGCCATTAGCTTTGGAATAGATTCTGATTACTACAATAAGGGTTTATAGGAAGGAAGGAAAAGAAGGAAAAAAGCATTTATGAAGTACTAACTATGTACCAGGAACTCTGCTAAGAGCTTTATTATCTCCTTTGGTCCCAATCTTAGCAATCCTAAAAGGTAGGTGTTATTATTATCCCCATTTCATAGTTGAGGAAACTGAGACAGAAGAAGTGAATAGATTTGCCCAGGGTCACACAGCTAGTTAGTGCCTAAGTTAGGATTTGAACTTAGATTTTCCTAACTCCAGGTCCAGTGTTCTACTACATTACCTAGCTGTCAACAGGGAAGAAATATATGAAATTCTGTTTTCTAAAAGTTTTCCATTTGTTAATATCCAGATATCAGGCTTTGACTTCTACTTACATTTTTATAAACCTATTTTTGTGTGCATGTATGTGAATGTATGTGTAAAATGATCTAGCCTGACTATAGCACACTAGTCTGTACTGGTTGCCATATTATTGATTATGTACAAGCAGATAATCAGATCTTCAGGATAGGTAGGGCATATTTTCCTTAGTCAGAGGTTCTTTAAACCAAGTCTCAGAGTTCCTAGATGTGCTTTCAGTCTATTTCATCTCTCTCATGTATTCCTGAATGTACAGCTGGAAACAAGATGGCAGAATGTCTATTTTAGAAACCTTCACTTACAAGAAAATCAAAAGAAAATCTTTTAAAACTCAATAGATATTTATTGCATGCCTACTGTGTGCAGAGCACAGTGATGGGTCTCAAAGTGTTATACTAAAGAGAAGTTTCTCATTGTCATCTAGTTCTTATGAGGAAAATGTTAGATAATTACTCTTTATATCCCTATAAAATTGAAGAAGTAGCATTAAGGTGGAAGGAATTTTAGTAGAACAGGTGATAGACCTTCTTGATCTTCAGAGTAACACTTGAACAGGCTACCCAGGGAACTTATAGAGTCTTTTCTCTTCTTTCCTCTCCTCCTTCCATCCCCTTTTTTCTTTCTCTTGATTTACAAACAAAGGATAGACAAACCTGAACTGGATAGTTTAAATTAGTGTAATAGTTAAGGGAATTTGAAGATCTTACCTGCCCCTTCATAGGTCCATGTGACCTGCTTTGAGCCTTGATCCAGCCCACAGCTAGAGTCACATGAAGCCCTTGGTGGGGGGAATTTGCTAAATGGGTAGGACAGAAAGGGTGGAGCTGAGAGAGAGAGGAGGCAGAGAAGAGCAGAACAGCTAGAGTGAGTGAGAGAGGGATTGATTTTGCCTAAGGGAGCTTGCTTGTGGGAGGCCTGACAGAGGGAAGGCTTGGGGTTAGCTGTGCTCCCTTCACTGGTAATGTGTACACACTTTGTTGTTACCATGGCAGAGTTGGTTTTCTGGTATCTGAATAAATATTTTGTTTTCATCTTTGATGAAGAGTGTTTATATTTTGCGAATTTACCCTGGAAATATGTATGTATATCCATAGTGGCTGCTGTGGGTATCTCATGGTCACTATAATTAGGAGCCAGTTACCTATTTCTGGTAACCAATCAGTCAAAAAACATTTATTATGCATTTACTGTGTGCCAAACACTATACTGGGGATACAAGGAAAGGCAAAAGATTGTCCTGCTCTCAAAGAGCTCAGAATCTAATGGGATAGCCAGGGCTAACAGAAGTACCCTTATATCAGGTAGAGGCTCTGAAGGATGGTAAACATCATGCCACTTTAGGAGGCACATATCTGGTGAAGAACTAGCATAAAAAGCATACCGCATTAGAGTAAGAGAAGAGACATCGTACCCTGGAATCAGAGAATGTAGAGGAAATAACTTTACAAATTGATTTGGGTGAGATGTGTTTTACTAGACCAGCAATGGGTGGACAGCAGTAGTAGGGGGAACACTGCCTTCTCTTCAACAGGGCACACTCAACCTGAACCAGCTCTGGACTCTAAAAGGATAACACAGTATCCAAAGATGCCCCTGGCAGACCTCTAGCGTAGAAGCATAAATGGAAAAGAAAGAAAGAAAAACAAAGGAAATAGAACAAGCTAAAGAGACAGCAAGAAGACAGAAAGGAAAGCAGAAGTATATGATGAAAACTGGGATTATATAAGCACAATTTTAAAATATTTTACATACAAATAAAGGCAGATCTAACAACTGGAGAAATATCAACTGCTCACAGGTAAGCTAAGCCAGTGTAATAAAAACAACAGTTCTGGCTAAGTTAATTTGTTTATTCTGTGCTATACCAGTCAAACTGCCGAAGAATTGTTTCATAGAATTAGTAAAAAAATAAAATGCATCTGCAAGATGAAAGTGCTTTTGGTTTATTTACCTCTTAATAGTTATTTTTACCTTTCTGAATCAAGGGCCTTCAATCCTTCTCCACCTTCACCAGAAGAATTACTGAAATTTTCAGCTGTCTCAATTCCTCACCTTTATTAAGGCTTTATATATAAAAAGGATTCAGTAGTTGTAAGGGTCCCCAAATATGCAGAGGACCATGACATGGATAATATCTCAAAAGATCATCTGGTTCACCTTCTAATTTCACTCATTTAGGATGACTAAAGCTTGGATATTTTTTTTGTCCTTTACACAGAAATATAAAAATTCCAACTGACAAACATTTATTGAATGCTAATTATTTTGCTAATCAGCAAAACAGTCAGTTTTATTTGATTTTTATTAGCAGGAATAAACTTATATTGTTCAAGCCACACTTATTTATCTCCCTTATATTCAACAGAATATATCTGCAAGACTGTTGGTCAGATTCAGTCTATGGCCAATTGATCTATATGGGGAATGAACCCAGGATTTTGAGTTTATTATCAGGATACCTTAACCAACCAAACTAGCCAGACTCAAATAACCCACACCATTGGTACCATTTAGATAACTAAAATTAATATTTTCATAGAAAGGGAAAAGTTTTTATACCAAATGGAAAACTTTCATGTACAGTTCATGAGCTCTTACTTAGGTACCACTACTTAGTTTTTGACATCAAACCAAATAGAAACATGATGCCAAAGAAGAAATAAAACAGTTTTTTGAGTGATTGCCTTCTAAACTTGGGCCTGTGTATTGTTAGCAAATGTCTCCAAAACACAGAGTGAAATAGGCAATTTTCATTCAGGTAGGAATTAGACTACATAGATTCTCAAATCCCTTCTAAATTTGACATTCTGTGATACACAAAGAGACAAAAGAATCAGAAAAACTTCCATGGATTATTATCAAAGTGGTAATTTAGGGTTAATTGTTTATAGACCTTAAAAGTTATATGTGATAAAACTGCTATAGGAATGCAATTGTCCCATTGGCTAATGTGAAAATGTTTTGCATAACTTCATATGTATAATGGGTATCACAATTCTTGCCTTCTTAATGGGTGGGGGAGAGGGGGAAGGAAGGGAGAAAATTTGGAACTGAAAATTTAAAAAGATAGAGAGGAAAAAAGGAAGAAAGAGAAAGAAAGAAAGGAAAAAAGGAAGGAAGAAGAGAAAGAATGAGAGACAGAGAGAGAGAGAGAGAAGCACTGGAGCATGTACTTTGGCCTCATGGAAAGGAGAAACTATTTTAGCTCTTTGGTAAAGGACATGTGCACCCTGAACCATGACTAGTATCATCTACTGAGCCAGGAAGAATACTCCACTCAGAAAACCTAAAACAATGACTCTGCTCTCTGACTTGCTCTCTCTTCCTATCTGCCCAACAGAAGTTTCTGGGATTTTTCTTGGATTGTCCAGGGCCCAGACAGTCCAGTGAGCACATGTGCTGCTTAGATAAGCTAGAGCCTCCTCAGGCCCCTGGCTGCCTCTTCTGTTTGGTGCTTCTTTTCCTGATCATAGGAGACATTTCTAGCCTCAGAGGCAACCTCAGGAACTCAAGAATTAAGGGGTTCCTGGAATCTTCAGGCACAGCTGATTATCAGGAGGAAAAGTTTTCTGCGACTATACCCTTTTTGGAGAAGATAATCAGGACAGGAAAATGAGCCCAACCCACACGCAGGTTTGCCAGAAGATTTAAACCTTGAAGAAACTGTTGGGAAAGTGTAGATCCAAGGTAAAGATGAGATGACTGCTCACCAGTCCCGCAAAATGTCTCAGGTTTTAAGCATCACCTTCCTAAGCGAATATAATAGGAGGTTATTGTTTCATGTGTAATCCCTGTCCAATAGCCTACTTGGTATGGAACTCTCTCCTTTTTGGTGGGCACAAAGGCCCTGTCCTGCAGAAGGGTGAGGTGGAGTTGGCAAAGGGGAGAAAGCCTTTTCCAGTTCCCCTTCAGGACGCTTCAGGAAGAGTCCCATTTAGGGATTCATCCAAATCTTTTTCAAGTGAGTCAGGTTGCTGAAGGAAAAGACTCTAGGAAGACATGAGAGGAGGGGGCAGTCTCTACCATGTCTGTATTTCTAAACTGCTGCTCTTGAGACTTCTGGAAAATTTCCTCTTGGGTAAGTCCGGGACCCTCTCTCTTGGTTGTGCTGAGTTACCGCCTTTCTAATGGGAGACATCTTTCACTCTGCATCGTCCAGTGTGTATTCCCCTGTCTACACCTTCTCGATTTCTGTTTGGCTGCTGATTTCCATCAATGGATTTCTTTGCTATTTTTCATGTGTGTTCATGATGGAACTGGGAAAGGGGTCAAGCCTTCAATATAGCTTGGAGTCCTCCTTCCTCCCTAAATGATGAAGTCATCAAGTTAGATGGAGCCCAATCAAATCCTCTAGACTAGTACTGTTTAAGGAAGCAAATAGATATACTTTTCCCCCAGTACATCCCCTCTCTAAGGAGAGCAGAGTGGTGGCCTCTTACCCCAACCTCCCACTTCTCTTCCTGAAAGGAATGAAAGTCTCCTTTGGAGAATGGTGGGAAAGAGGGGGCAGAGAGAAGAGGGTAGCCATGTCTATTCTGCCTCCCCTTGAGCTATATACAAGGATAGCCCCCTCATCACAGGTGGGCCTCACTACAAATGTGGGGGCCACACTCTCTCTTTACATGCTTGAAGTCTTCAGTGATGTGCACTTATGAATCCTTTACATTTTAAACATTTCTTTTCTGTGGAGGATATAAATAACTGCTCTATATTTAAGTGACTTTGTACAATGCTTTTCTTATCCTCTTTGAGGAGATCCTACATATGAATCAAACCCAAGCTTTAAGGTGATGTTTCCCCAGACTTTAGGGTAGCAGATAAAAGAGACAGACAATGAGAAAGAGCCTGATTCTTCTTTTCAGACTCCCAGGCTTTGACAGGACTGTTTCTGGTTCCCTAGATCCTAGAACTGGAAACTCTTAGTGGGGGAGGGTGCACAAGCCCCACTGAGGTGAGTATTTGTTGTTATAGGTATGGGGGGGGTGTTCACTTCTGAATACTTACCTTATCTTTTGGAGAAAATTAGGTCAAAGGATAAATCTAGCCCTTAAATCAAAGGTCCTTCACCTTGTATTGAGGCATAAATAAGCTTTAGGTACTACAAACAACAACAAAAAAATTGCCTCAATTTTTCTTAAGGTAAAACCTTTCCAAATTTCTTTCAAGTTTATTTGTGCTAAAAAGATTATTTTGTCTTTCATTTAACTAACTTAGAGAAACAGACATAGATAACAAGAAGACTGAAGAATATCTTGAAAATACATAAAAATAATAATCATCAAATAAGGCAAATGGAAACATGGAAATATTTGTTTTAAAAATAAATGAACTCTCTAGTTGTGTTTAATTTAATTTAATTTAACTGAGATAAGAGTCTTAAAGTCTATACAGCAAATATTTTAAGGTTTGTTATTTAGGTGGAACAGTGGATAGAGCACTGAGCCTGGAGTCAGGAAGACCTGAGTTCAAATCTTGCCTTAGACACTTAGTAGTTGTGTGACCTTAGGTAAATAAATCCCTTATCCTCTGTTTGCCTCAGTTTTCTCAACTGTAAAATAAGGATTATAATAGTTTCTACCTCCCAAGGTTCTTATGAGGATCAAATGCACTTCACATAGTATCTGGTACATAGTAAGTACCACATATGTATTATTATTATTTGTAGTATTAGTATTATTACTAGAAGAACACAGTTGATGTGTAGTATTCATATCAAGAGTATGAGACAAGGTGTCACATGTAAAGTAAGCCAGTTTGGATATTAAGAGAAAAACTAAAGTACTATGGTTGAAGAGGAGTAGGAAGGTACAGAGAAGACATGGAAATGAACAGGAAGAAATAGAAAAAAATTTAAAGTAACCTGAAGAATAGAACACAAAAAATAATGTAAATGGGGAAAGCATTTTTGCATAATAATAACTAATATTTCATTAATTCATAAATGCTAAAAAATGGAAAGTTGTATTTATTGTCCATAATTTAAATATTATGTTTCTCTTCCTCCCTAAACCTTCTACCTGAGGTTTAAGCATAAAGTTATGATTGTCTTTCTAAAACAAATCACCCCTTTTGGAGAAAAAGTTGTGTTTTATAGTTTTGTGAGCTGTTGTTTTTCCTGCTGAGAATTTATACTTTATTACAAAAATGAAATTAAATGCATTTCAGAGTGCCCTTATAGCACATCAGTAAGAACATTAAATTCAATATTTGTGTAACACCAGTATTTTGAGTAGGATAATGTTCTTTACAAACGTCCAGATCACTAGTTTTTATGACACATCTACCATTTCAAATAGTAACATGAAATTTTCTCTTCTCTTTTTAAATAAGAAAATAAAGCAACATGAATTTTCTGAGGGGCACAGTGCAATATAGAGGTAGCTAGGTCATGGAGAGGACAGAGCAGAGCACTGGTCTTGGAGTCAAGACTTGAGTTCAAATATGACCTCAGACACTGACTAGCTCTATGACCAGAGCAAGCCACTTCACTTCTGTCTAACTCAGAGTCTACAACTACAAAAAGGGGGGTAGTAACAGCACTTACCTCCCAGGGTTGTTGTGAGAATTAAATGAGATGTTTTGTGAAATGCTTAGTGCATCTATAAGACATGATGATGAAGAGAGAAAAAAGAGGCGTGGAATATGATATTCCAAAAGTCAAAGGAACTAGGACTAAAACCAAGAATCATCTACCTAGGAAAACTGAGTATAATACTTCAGGGGAAAAAATGGTCTTTCGATGAAATAGAGGACTTTCAAGCATTCTTGATGTAAAGACCAGAGCTGAAAAGAAAATTTGACTTTCAAACACAAGAATGAAGAGAAGCATGAAAAGGTAAACAGCAAAGAGAAGTCATAAGGAACTTACTAAAGTTGAACTGTTTACATTCCTACATGGAAAGACAATATTTGTAACTCTTGGAACTTTTCAGTATCTGGGTAGTTGGTGGGGTTACGCGCACACATGCACACACACACACACACACACAGCACAGAGTGAATTGAATAGGATGGGACTATATCTTTAAAAAATGAAAATAAGTGGTGAGAGAGAAATATATTGGGAGGAGAAAGGGAGAAATGGAATGGGGCAAATTATCTCTCATAAAAGAGGCAAGCAAAAGACTCTTCAGTGGAGGAAAAAAGAGGGGAGGTGAGAGAAAAACATGAAGCTTACTCTCATCACATTTGACTAAAGGAAGGAATAAAATGCACACTCATTTTGGTATGAAAACCTATCTTACAATACAGGAAAGTGGGGGAGAAGGGGATAAGCAGGGTAGGGGGGAGGATGGAAGGGAGGGCAGTGGGAGGAGGGAGCAATTTGAAGTCAACACTCTTGGGGAGGTATAGGATCCAAAGAGAGAACAGAAGCAATGGGGGGGCAGGATAAGATGGAGGGAAATATAGTTAGTCTTACACAACACGACTATTGTGGAGGTCACTTGCAAAACTACACAGATATGGCCTATATTGAACTGCTTGCTTCCCAAAGGCAATGGGTGGGGAGGGAGGGATGAAGAAAAGTTGGAAGTCAAAGTTTTAGGAACGACTGTCGAGTATTGTTCTTACGACTAGGAAATAAGAAATACAGGTAATGGGGTATAGAAAGTTATCTGGCCCTAGAGGACAAAAGAGAAGTTGAGGACAAGGGAAGGGAGGATGATAGAAGAGAGGGCAGATTGGTGATGGGGCAATTAGAATGCTCGGTATTTGGGGGTGCGGGGAGGGGACAAATGGGGAGAAAATTTGGAACCCAAAATTTTGTGAAAATGAATGTTAAAAGTTAAATAAATAAATTTTTTAAAATTGTGTTATCGAAATATTTGTCTTATTTCATAAGTTAAAAATAAGGTAAATAAAATAAAATAATTTGAAGGGAACACTTCAAAAGGGAATTTGAGCCAATAGCTTTAGAAAAAGAAACCTGTGACTGTTCAGAGCCCTCAGAGGAAGATGGAGCTCTGCTCTGTGAATTTATGTGAGTAGGAGTTAGGATAAGGAGCTCCAGGAGCTTATGTGAACTACAAATATTTTAACACTGTGACTTTTTTTCTTCTTGTTAATGAATGAACTTAGTCAAGCATATATGCAGTAATTGATTTTTATGTCAGGATTCTGTATCTTAGGACAGGGATGAAGAAATTCCTTTTTACCAATTCAAGTCAGCACCTTCTCTCAACTTTAAATCTTAAACAAGTTGCCTAGAGCGCTCTTAGGAATGGATAATGATGAGGGAGAAAAAAGCTTTTTGGAAATGTATTGTTAATACTATTAGTGACATTACATAAAAACAAAAAAAAGAAATTGTATTCTCACACCAACAGTTTACCTGGACATTATTGCAGGACTTTTAATATTTATACCTTTTAGGAAAATATTTAGGGAAGTATTACACAGGGACATTTTTGAGAAAAGGCAATAACCATGTGACACTGCTAGAAGGCCAGAGAAAACCACTAGAGGGTGTTCATATCTGTTCTTTTCCAATGTATTCTTTGAATTTTTAGTTATGTATCTTAGGCAACATTTAACATTTCTTACATACTTTACAATCGATAGACAGAGTTCCTCCAAGTGCCTCCAATCTCACGCACCTTTCTTGCACAATTTGCCATAGTACACTTCTTATCACATTATAAAAAATGACATCACATGTTTTCCCAAACTTCCAATAGGAATATTTGCTCATTTTTTCTGGCATCATTTTGAAGCACCTTCTCTCAACTTCAAATCTTAAACAAGTTGCCTAGAGCGCTCTTAGGAATGGATAATGATGAGGGAGAAAAAAGCTTTTTGGAAATGTATTGTTAATACTATTAGTGACATTACATAAAAACAAAAAAAAGAAATTGTAATTTCATTTTGAAGATTCCTTACTGCATTTCCATTAGATGTAGTGAACACAATCACAAGAATTTTTCAGTGTTTTTTATTTTTTATCTTACTGATAATCTACTTGACAACAACTCAAATTTCTACAGATCTTTAAGGTTTAACAAAACACTCTTCCCTATGTTGCAAGATATTCCTAATAGTCCCTTCCCTTCGTGGAAGTATGGACCAGAAATATCAGTGAGATGCTAAGGGAAACTATATGCAGGTGAATGTCCTGAAAATCCTTTAGTTTCCTCTTACTTTGTCCTTAAAGAGACCACTCTAGGTCATTCTTTTCCCACTAATAGAAGTGGAGTGGTTTCTAAAACTAAAGTTATTGATGGGAAGGGGGCAGTAACCGTTTGCTACTTGTGGCCATGGCCATGGCCCCTACTATTACTACCACTGCTACTCAAGCTAGGTGCAGTGACAAATGCCCTGGAATGGATCCTGGAGAGCTGTGGCAGCTGCAACAAAGAACCAAATTCAGAGACTTGAAGTAGACCTGGATCAGCAGGATTGGACCAGGGGCTGTGGTAGAGTCTAGACTGGAGAAAGACTGAGCCCAGTTGACAGCTGCTATGAAAGCCCTAGCCTGATGAGACCAAGCAAGAGGTAACTCTGACTCCCAGCACATTCCCAACATTCTACAAAAGTTTTCTCTGTTTGTTTATTGTGCCTTCAAAGCCCATCATAACCTAGTTCCATCTTACCTTTCCAGTCTTCTTATGTCTTATTTCCCTCCGCATACTCTCTGATCCAGTGACATTGGCCTCCTTGCTGTTCTTTAACAAGACCCTCCCTCTTGCCTCTGTCCAGCCATTTTTTCTGGTTGTCTCCCAGATCTGGTATGCTCTCCTCCCTCATCTCTACCTCCTGGCTTCCTATAAGTCCCAGTAAAATCCCACCTTCTGCAGGAAGTCTTTCCCAATCCCTCTTCATTCCAGTTCCACCCCCTGTTGAATATCTCTTATTCATCCTGTCTGTATCTTATTTGCACATTGTCTCCCTCCTTCGATTGTAAGCTAGTGAAGGGCAGGTCTATCTTTTGCCTTTCTTTGTATCTCTAGAACTTAGTTCTATGCTTGGCACATAGCAGGCCTTAAATAAATGTTTATTGAGCAGCCTACCTACAAGAATTGGTGTGATGAAACAGTTCCATAAACTTTGAAGTACTACATAAATGTGTCATTTTCATCGTCAAAAATTATTATAGATAAGCTTTAAGCATATATAACTTTGATTCCATAATTCAACCATTTTGCTGAATAATAAGATAAGCACAGGGTGGTACTCAAAGTTCCAAATCTGAAGTCAGAAGTCTTGGGTTGGAAACTCGGCTCTGGTACTACCTATGTGACCCATGGCAAGTGAGTTAACCACTCTGGATTTAAGTTCCCTCATTTATACATATACATATATATATATATGTAATGTATATGCATACGTATATATGTATATGCATATGTATATATATATACATACATACATATATATGCTCTCTAAGGTTCCTTTCAGCTCTAAATTCTGTAATCCTGCTGTCTAGACTATTAGCATTACAAAGAAATCTATTTTCTTCAAAGAGAACAAAAATATTTCCTTTGGAATCACTTCTTAGCTTTAATGTACATGCGGAAGCTAATGAGAACTAAAACTTGACAAAGTACAGTGAATGAGTATAACCCTGAGAGAACTAAAGCCTGCAGTGTGGCTAGGAAGTCTAAATATGGTCAAATCCAAAGAGGAGGCTGTGAATGCAACTATATTTAAATTGACTCATAAAAAAAAGTATTGACGCAAATATCCCCTTTTCATTGATGTTGTAAAAAATGAGAACATAACAATAAATGGTAAATCTTCTTTAGAGAATACACAAATGAAAATTTTTGATCTCTGTTGTAAGTATGAAATTATCGCACAATTAAAAGTTCATGTTTAGAACAAGGGAGAACCTGCTTGATTGACTCAGATAGGGCTTCTTCACATGGTATCTGCCATGGGCTCCAAGTCTTGTCTTCAGCTTTGCAGACTCAGGAAGTTGTTTACATGAGGTAAGGTTCTGAAGAATCGATCCTTGCTAATAAAACTAATGAAATGCTTATTTTTAAAAGCAAAACGTCAATTTGTTAATTTTTCAAGAGATGCACATGCTCTTTGACTCCATGATACAACCACTAAGGAGGTCAAATAGAGAGGAAAAGGTCCCATATACGCAAAAATATTTATAGCAGCACTTTTTGTGGTAGTAAAGAACTAGAAAGAGAATGAGTATCTTTTGAGTGGGGAATAGCTAAACAAATTGCGGCATATCAATCAACAACCATCTGATGTATCTA
The DNA here is from genome assembly GCF_028372415.1 of Notamacropus eugenii. Classification (NCBI taxonomy): domain Eukaryota; kingdom Metazoa; phylum Chordata; class Mammalia; order Diprotodontia; family Macropodidae; genus Notamacropus; species Notamacropus eugenii. The sequence continues at coordinate 473,589,371 of NC_092875.1, forward strand.
CTATATGCCAGCCATAGTATATGGGAGTGTAATGAAACATTATTGTTCTGTAAGATATGATGACTATGAAGAATTCAGAGAAACTTGGAAAGACTAATACGAACTGATGCAAAGAGAAGTAATTAGAGTAAGAAGAACCATTTGTAAATTGATTACCATAATGTAAAGGAAAGCAACATTGAAAGTCTTAAAAAACTCTAATCAATATAGTGATCAATTGTTACTTTAGAAGACTGACTGTGAAACTTTCTGTCTTCTGAGAGAGTAGACAGGACTACGGTTGCAGAAAGAGGCATACATTTTCATACATGACCACAGTATTGATTGGTTTTGTTTATTTTTAATAAGGGAAAATTTCTATTGAGGGAGAGGACGTAACAGTGGCATTTTAAAAAGAGCATAAAGCATTTAAAAATTGGAAGGAGTAGGTTTCTTATAATATAATTGATGAAAATCATTGGTACATGGCATATTGTCTTGGTAGGTTCTCTTAGGGGAACAAGTAGCAGCTTGCCTTTTGATTTAAGGATACTAATTGGTATTTGTAATTGAATCCAACCAAGTTTCCCCTTTATGAAACAGTAACCACCACTTTAGAAAAATTCTTTAGATGTGACTGAAGATATAAAGGAAACACATATACTTTTGACTTAAACATTTCCAAACTGTTTGGGGGAGATTTTATACTTCTTTGTAACACTTGGTTTTGATGCTGGCTAACTGTGAGACCATAATCAGGTCACGTGGTATCTCGGGCCTTCTTTCTTTCCCCTGTAAAGTAGGAATAACAATGCCTACCTCACAGAACTGTTGTGAAGACTAAGTGAGCTATGATGTTAAGAGCATATAAGATGATACACGTAAAGTGCCTTACAAATCCTGAAGTCAGTGTCAACTATTATTGTTTTATTTAGTTGTTCCTTTCTTTAAATGAAGAATTATTTCTGTCATTTTTGTTTTGGAGTTAGATGTTTAAGCCTAGAAAACCCTCCCACTTTCTGACCTTAAAATCAAGCATGAGCCAGTCAACAAGCATTTATTAAGTACTTTGTGTCAAGTCCTGAGCTAATCCCTACTGATCCAAAGAAGGGCAAAAAGAGCTCCTGACCTCAAGGAATTCACATTTTAATGAGGTGTGTGTATGTGTACGTGTGTGTGTGTACGTGTGTGTGTATGTGTGTGTGTGTATGTGTACGTGTGTGTGTGTGTACGTGTGTGTGTGTGTATGTGTGTGTGTGTGTATGTGTGTGTGTATGTGTACGTGTGTGTGTACGTGTGTGTATGTGTGTGTGTGTATGTGTACGTGTGTGTGTGTACGTGTGTGTGTGTATGTGTGTGTGTGTATGTGTGTGTGTGTATGTGTACGTGTGTGTGTACGTGTGTGTATGTGTGTGTGTGTGTATGTGTACGTGTGTGTGTGTGTACGTGTGTGTGTACGTGTGTGTGTGTACGTGTGTGTGTACATGTGTGTGTGTATGTGTACGTGTGTGTGTGTGTGTACGTGTGTGTGTATGTGTGTGTGTGTGTATGTGTACGTGTGTGTGTGTGTGTGTGTGTGTGAGAGAGAGACAACCCGGAAACAACTAGGTATATGTAAGACATGTACAGGGTAAAACAAGGAAGTGCTGAAGGCTTAAGGGAATAAAAGATCTTCCCTGTCCACTTAGAGGTCTATGTGACCACATGTGTTCCTAGGTATTTCAGTCATGGACATCTTTGCTGCGTTGAATTCTGGCCCAGTTCACAGCTGTGATACACTCCATGCTGAGTCACATAGGTTTTCACAACTTTTGTTACTGAGTTAATTATTCAGTGGCTCACATGGGTTGTGATTTCTCCTGGCTCTGAGCCTATTAATTGAAAACCATATGTACTGGGAGATTGGTATCTTACTTTGGGGCTCACTCATGAGAAGAATGTTTCTTTGTGATTTTCCAGGCAAGACTCTGGGTAGACATTGTTAAGGGCTCCTCTCCCCTGGCTTTGTGAATCCAGATGTTGGCGCTCCCTGGTCTGGTGATTATGTATCTGTTACTTTGTTTAGACAGTTGGAGCTCTGTTTATTACATGCTCTTTACTTATATATCTTTCTCATTGTTTAATTAAAGTAAAATTACTAACCCCTTTGAAGCTGTCTTTCCTTTAGAAAAGCAGATCAAGAACCTGTGTTAGCATCCCTCCTGTATGCTGTACACTTCCACAGCAACTGCTAGTAGCATTCCACTACAAGTGCCGACCTATTTTTTTCAGAAAGTAGAATTTAAGCTGAAACTTGAAGGAAGGCAGAGAAACCAGGAGACAGGGGTGAAAAGGGACAGTATTCTAGGAGAGAGAGAGAGAGAGAGAGAGAGAGAGAGAGAGAGAGAGAGAGAGAGAGAGAGATTGGGAGAGAGGGAAAAGGTCCAGAGTTGGGAGATAGATAATCATAAGTAAAGAAAACCACAGAGGTCATTGTTGTTGGATCATAGTGTGTGTGGAGGGGAGTAAAATATAAGAAGACTGGCAAAGTAGGAAGGGGCCAGGCTTGAATGGGTTTAAAAGTCAGAGGGTTTTATATTTGATCTTCAATGTAACACAGAACTACTAGAGTTCATTCAGTAAGTGGGATTGACTTGTGTTTTAGGAAGGTCAGTTTCACCACTGATGAGGGATGGGCTCCAGTGGAGAGAAATTTCAGGGAAACCAACCAACAGGCTATTTCAATAGTCCAGGAATGAGGTGATAAAGTCTTACGCTAGGTGGTGATGTCAGAGGAGAGAAAGGAATGTAAAGAAGAGAAATTATGTAGGTAGAATGGACAGGATTTGGCAACTGATTGGATTGGGGGTAGGGAGGTGTGAAGAGTTAAGGATGGTACCTAGATTACCAGTTTGGGTGACTGGGAGGATAATGGTATCCTTGAAAGTAAAAGGGTAATTAGGGCTAAGTTAACCTCCTTTTATTTACCATTGAATTAGCTACAAGTATCTCATTTTGTTTTTAACAATAAGCCTAAACTAGTAGGACCAGCTTGAATCAGACCTGCTTCTAACTAGGATCTTTGATTCCTTCCTAGAAATTTGAATGCAAAATCGATAATATCTAGGTTTTTTTGCAACTTGTGCAACATGGGCTCCTGTGCATAAAGGGATGGATTGACTTTATTGATTTAACCATCTAGATTTATTTTAGCTGTTCTATCTACTCTATATAATATCCTATAATGCCTTTGTGTTATTTTTATTGCTGTTAACTTGCCCTGTTGTTGTTAGACTTGGATTATTATGATGACTATATGATCTATTGTATATGAACAGTTTTTAGAGCTGGAACCTCTGAAGAGATTTATCAAAATGTTTAATGGGTACTGAACCAATTGGGCATTTGCTACTGTTGAATTATGATAATATGGGCAGGCTGCCTAATGGGGTGCTCTGAGTGGCATGTCTGAATTTTGAATCAATCCCAAGTGAACCAATATAAGCAGTTTCATAAATTTCAAGTTGGAAGGGATCAACCCCTCCATTTTGGGAACTGAATGGGAAATATTAAAGAAATGACCTCATGTAGGTGGTAGAAATATTTCCATGATAATCCCATCATTTTCTATCTCTCCAAAAGAGGAGGCCTCCATTTAAGCTTAGAACAACCTACCTGTTTGGCCTTTACTACCAAATGCTAGTTACACAGAAGATCACCACAAGTAGTGGATTGCAAATAAACCTTTTTTGTCCAAGCAAAGAGCAAACAGAAATCTGAGAAATTATAGATTAAAATGCACCAAAAATCTAGAAAGTGAAAGAGCTCTTTTATGGGAGCAAGTTATCTGAGTTCAAACCAAGAGAGATATCTCATTCCCACTGGGGGGGGGGGGTGTGGGGGGTGGAATTCCCTGAAGTTTCTGTGGACACCAACTGGAAATCAGGTATGTGTTGAGGAACAGGTTTCCCCTGTGTATCTGCAGCTGCCAAAGTCTCTCTGTCTGTCTCTCTGTGTATCTGGACTCAGTCTCAGAAGATTCTGGCACCACATATGTCTACTCAAAGAATGAATATCTTTCCTTTTTGAAGCTCTCACATCAACTTTGCCTCTAACTGATCAGATTTTGCTCAGCATTCTCTCCATCATTACAGTCATGCCTAAACAGCAGCCTGCGAAATTCTCCAGGCTAGAAAAGCAAGGTTACATGTTCACATAGAAAACAGACTTATGTGGGCTTGTAAGTGTGCCCCATCATCAGATACAAGTTTATGATAACTTGCAAGGCAAACCATAAGCCAGGCCAGCTTCTTCTTCACTCCCCTCAACCAAATGTGATGCCCCATATGGTGAGATTATAGACCTAAAAGCAGGGAAATCAAGATAAACCCCAGGGGGTAAGAGAAACTCTTAGATCAAGCTAATCTCTGTAACACTTTGATGATAAAGGCTTTGGGCTCACTGTGTTAGCTGACATGGCTTTGGGTAATCTACCCTCTGGGGACCAGGAACAAGCACTAGTTGGGGTTGGTGGGGAGGTGTGGCCCAAAAGAAAATCGATTTCACTCTAGACAGGTCTGACTAGTGAGCTAGTATGTGTCTCTTTGTTGGAATCACTGAATAAAAATGCAAGGACTGGTGCGTGTGTGAGTGACTGTGTGTGTGTGTGTGTGTGTGTGTGTGTGCGCACACGTGAGTGCACATGCATACTTGTGCCTTATTTTATTGCCTTGCTAAGGAGAGCACTGTGTCACTGCTCTACAAAATTCATGATGGTAGAGACTGACTCCCTATTTCTCTTGTAAAAACTGAGCAAAATGTCTGCTCCTTCTAGTGCAGCCTCTTGCCAATCCCCAAACATACATTTTATTTGACTGGACATATGAGGCAATGTCATGTAGTAGTCATAACCACCAGTATTTTTTGGCAACTATATTAAGTAGGCCCCCAGAGGCTGCCCTTGCCTGAGGAGGTGTGGGTTCCCCTTTGGCTGAGGGGTTTCAAGAAATAGACGGATGAAGGACATCAAAGAAAGAGAAGGATCCATATGTACAAAAATATTTATAGTAGCTCTTTTTGTAGTAGCAAAGAAATGGAAGCTATCCATTGAGAGAGAGTGTCTATCCATTGAGGAATGGCTGGACAAAGTATGGAATATGCCATAAGAAATTATAAAGGGGATAGTTTCAGAGAAATCTGAGAAGAATTATATGAATGTCTACAGAATGACATGAGCAGAACCAAGAGAACTTATACAATGGACAATAATATTGTAAAGATGAGCGATTTTAGAAGACTCAGAAATGCTGATCAATGCAGAGACCAACTGTGACAGTTCCAGAAAACTTATGATGAAGAAAACTACCCACCTCTAAACAGAGCAATGTAGGACTAAGAAAGTGTGCAGAATGAGACACAGTTTGACATGGCCAGTGAAGGAATCAATTTTACTTGACTATGCAGATTTTTAAAAGAATATTTTTTTTTTCCTTTTTAGTAGGAGATGTAGGAGGGAGAAAAAGTACATGTTTGTTAATTGAAAAAAATATATTCTAAAAAAGAAAAATGCTGGCTAATCACATCCTATATATATCACATGGTCTCTGTGGTCCTGTCTGACTCTGAGATTCTATGATTCTTCAAGATTGTGGGCCTAAGAGAAAATATCAGAATGATTCTCAGAGCTGGGAGAGACCTACCAGTACTTTTCCACTAAGTCACAACTTGGAATTACAGGGAGGAATTCTAGGGTGGTATCTGGACCAATGCTGCCACTCATAAAATGAAGCAAGAGGTGTCACAGGATCATAGATCTAAGGCTGAAGGAGACTTTAGAGGTAGTCTAGTCTGACCTCTAACCTCTTAGAGGTGATCTAGTCATCATTTTACAGATGAGGAAACTGGAGCCCAGAAAAGCTGAGGAATTTGACCAAGGGCACTCAGGTGGTAAGTGGCAGAAGTATGGCTATCTTGCCTGGTAGACTTACCTGGAAACTTTCACATCCCTCTATGATCTCTTGACCAGGGAAGAGAATTCAAGCCTCATCCAGTTTTGTGATTCAAGGATGATTTTGATCGTCAAAGAATATCCTCAAAACCCCTTAAGTGGTTTTTAAAAATCTTAGCTTTGTATATACAAGGGTTGGGGGGATGTCAATTGAATCAATTGCTCCAATCCACTTGAAGTAGCTGACAAAATGCTCTAGCCCTGATGCCTTTGTCAGATGAGAATATTTATATTGAATCAGTCGGTCCATCAAGAGTACTGAAATAAGTGCAAACAGCCTAGTTAATCATTTGGGAAGGACCAAAAGGCTCAAATGAAATTAAATAATACTATACACGAAATGTATCAGGACTCGCTGAGAAGATTCAGTCACATTCCATGGGATTTTGTATCAAACAGTAAGCTAGTGAGGCACTCAGAATTCTAGGGTCTAGGTGATCTATTCTAGAGGAGAGAGTAGTCTAGCCAAGCCTCTGAGAGAGAATCACTGGTGGGGGGCAGGGCAGAGAAGATTTCCTGTCTCTTCCCATCTCCCTCCTCTCTTGACCAGAAGACCTTTCAAAACTTTGAAAAGTCTGGAAGATTTGTCTTCTCATGGGCATCCCAGAAACATCCCCAGAGTAGCAGTGGCTGCCAGCAGTGCCTGCATCAGGAGTCAGGAACAAATGAATTACACTGGATAAAGAAAAGTTCAGGACACTACAATGAGTCCAGCAGAAAGATGCACTGTACTTAAGGAGAACCGTATGAGTACCCCCATGAAGGGAAGAGAAAGACTTCCAGCAGCTAGGAGTTTGGAGTTACTAAACCTGAGCCCATTTTTCCCTGGACTCTGCATGCACTTGTGGGAGAGTGTGTAGGGGGATTTTTGTTCCAGCTTTTCTTATTAAATCACCTCAGTAGGGACCTGTTATTAAAAGCTGATTAGGTCTGGCTGGTTAATTGATATTCACTGGTAATCACTGGAGACATCGCACTGATGGGGCACTGGGAGCAGTACTATCAGAGCTGAGGTATTGCTCCTAGGGCCCCCAGACCCATGAACTTGGATTGAAAAATTGTATCTTTTTTAGTATAATTGATTTCTTTTGTAAGTCTATACAATTTATTTTATGCATCTAAAAACATTGTTTTGAGAAGAGGTCTACAGGCTTTACCAGACTGACAAAGGGATCCATGGCACACAAAAATGTGAAAAACTCTTGTCAATGAGATACCCCACCAAGGCCTCTGAGTTACTTGTAGAAAATGGAAGGAGGAAGCAATCATTTGCCCTCTGGGGACCCAGCTTGCCAGGGCAAACTCAGATACTATGCTACATATGTATCGTAGATATCAAAATAGTAACAACATTTAACAAGCTATCACTGTGTTCAGGAAAAGAAGTATCCATTTTTGATGGGAGTACCTACGTTTCCAAAATCGCTGAAAGTCTTCACTGAGATTCATTTGTTCCCAGGAAAAGAAAATGTGCAGAATTTAAATATGATCCTTATTTCCAGGAAACTGTGAACACCTTCACTCCTAAATGTTCTATACTATTCTCAGTCATAAGACCCTATACCAAAGAGTTTAGCAACAAGCAGTTTTTTACTAGTCAACAAAATCCTCTTCTCAAATTTTGTCAAGCAGTCAGCCACAAGTTAAAAGCCTCTAATTCACTGGTGGGGATCTTTAACATTAACATATGTGTATACACACTCACACACACATACATATAAATATATAGGTATATATGCATATGCAAAAGTACATGCTATATATGCATATTACATATATATTCAATATGTACATATCAAAATATATTTCTATTTCTATTGAATGTTATATATATTTTAATATATGTTTAGCATATATTTAATATACATTTCAATGCTTGTTTGGGAGAAAGTTATTTTGATGGTTTATAACAGAGCTCAGTAAACTACTATAAGGCTTTATTTTAATTAAAAATATAAAGCCCATTCTTAGTTTTCCCTTACAAAAACAGATGACAAGTCCTCTGGCCATTCTTTACTGACCTTTGATTTACAGTAACTATAGTAGGCTTTAGTATTGGGTTTAGTTAAACACTGGGTTGAATATTCAGAAATCAGTTGGAATTTTTTTTTTCAAATAAAAGAACATTTTTTTAAAAACTGAGTCAGAGCTAAGATGGCAGAGTGGAAAGACACATATACTCTAGCTCTTCCCCCACAGCCCATAAAATACCTGTAAAGAAAGACTCAACAAATTCTAGAGCAGCAGAAGCCACAGAATGATGGAGTGGAGGAGATTTCCAACCCAGGGTGACATGGAAGGCCAACAGGAAAGCTCAGTCACCCTGGACGTGGAGTGGAGTGAAGCCTGGCCTTTGTCACATGGCACTGGGAGGAACAGAGCCAAAACAGGCCTCACAGGTGGAATCCCTGGCAGCAGCAGTGGAGGTTCACAGATCCCTTAATCCACAGATGCCAAAGGCAGCTTCAAAGGTCAGTGAGAGAGCTTTTTTACCTCCGTGACAAGGGACCAGGGTCCTCTCCTAGTCCTCGCTCCAGGCAGTAGTGGCAGCAACAGAGGGGCAGCTGTGCTGCCTGGTGTTGGCCCCAACAGGCAGCAGTTGGGGTCCATTGTTCCACTGTTGGAGAACTCAACTTAAAGACCCTGGAGGAATTGAACAGCTGATCTGAATCTTAGCCGGTAGCCTGGCCAGGGAGTAAACTCCTCTGCCTTGATTGTGCCACCTTGGAGGAACTGAGATCCTACAGGACCCCAGAGTATACCCTACTCTTGACAAAGGACCCAAAAGTCAAGTAACTGGTTGGGAAAATGCCTAAAAGGAGGAAAAAGTAAGACTATAGAAGGCTACTTTTTTGGTGAACGGGTATTCTCTCCCATCCTTTCGGATGAGGAAGAACAATGTTTACCATCAGGGGAAGACATAAAGGTCAAGGCTTCTGCATCCAAAATCTCCAAAATAAATACGCAATGGTCCCAGGCCGTAGAAGAGCTCAAAAAGGATTTTGAAAATCAAGTAAGAGAAGTGGATGAAAAATTGGGATGAGAAATGAGAGCAATGCAAGAAAATCATGAAAAGCAAGTCAACAGCTTGCTAAAGGAGACCCAAAAAAATGCTGAAGAAAATAACACATTTAACAATATGCTAACTCAATTGGAAAAAGAGGTCCAAAAAGCCAACAACAAGAATGCTTTCAAAAGCAGAATTAGCCAAATGGAAAAGAAGGCTCAAAAGCTCATGGAGAAAATAGTTCATTAAAAATTAGAATGAAACCAAGAAATTATAAAACAAAACCAAAAGAATGAAAAAATGGAAGATAATGTGAAATATCTCATTGGAAAAACAACTGACCTGGAAAATAGATCCAGGAGAGACAACTTTAAAATTATGGGACTATCTGAAAGCCATGATCAAAAAATGAGCCTAGACATCATCTTTCATGATATTATCAGGGAAAACTGTCCTGATAATCTAGAACCAGAGGGCAAAATAAATATTGAAAGAATCCACCAATCACCTCTTGAAAGAGATCCAAAAAGAGAAACTCCTAGGAATAATGTAGCCAAATTCCAGAGTTCCCAGGTCAAGGAGAAAATATTGCAAGCAGCTAGAAAGAAACAATTGGAGTATTGTAGAAATACAATCAGGATAACACAAGATCTAGCAGCTTCTACAGCAAGGGATCGAAGGGCTTGGAACATGACATTCCAGAAGTCAAAGGAACTGGGATTAAAACCAAGAATTACCTACCCAGCAAAACTGAGTATAATATTTCAGGGGGAAAAAATGGTCATTCAATGAAATAGAGGACTTTCAAACATTCTTGATGAAAAGACCACAGCTGAAAAGAAAATTTGACTTTCAAACACAAGAATCAAGAGAAGCATGAAAAGGTAAACAGGAAAGAGAAATCACAAGAGACTTACTAATGTTGAACTTTTTAAATTCCTACATGGAAAGATAATATTTGTAACTTGAAATTTTTCTCAGTATCTGGGTAGTTGGAGGGCTTACACACACACACACACACACACACACACACACACACACACACACACACACACATAGATATAGAGAGAGAAAGAGAGAGACAGAAGGCACAGGGTAAGTTGAATAGGAAGGGATGATAAAAATAAAATTAAGAAGTGGGAGAGGAATATATTGGAAAGAAAAAGGGAGAAATGGAATGGGGCAAATTATCTGTCACAGAAGAGTCAAGAAAAAACTTTTCTAGTGGAGGGGAAAAGGGGGAGGTGAGAGAGAAAAAGTGAAGCTTACTCTCTTCACATTTGGTGCAAAGAAGGAATAACATGCACACTCAATTTGATATGAAAATCTATCTTACACTACAGGAAAGTAGAGGAGAAGGGGATAAGCAGGGTGGGGGGAATGATGGAAGGAAGGTCAAATGGGAGGAGGCAGCAATTAGAAATAAATGCTCTTGGAGAGGGACAAAGTCAAAAGAGAGAATAGAAGAAATGAGGGGCAGGATAGGATGGAGGGAAATATAGTTAGTCTTACATAGCATGACTATTATGGAAGTCATTTGCAAAACTACACATATATAGCCTATATCGAATTGCTTGCCTTCACAGTGAGGATGGGTGGAGAGAGAGGAAGGAAGAGAAGTTGGAACTCAAAGTTTTAGGAACAAATGTTGAGAATTGTTTTTGCCTACAACTGGGAGATAAGACATACAAGCAATGGGTATAGAAATTTATCTTGCCCTACAGGACAAGAGAGAAGATGGTGATAAGGGAAGGGAGGGATATTAGAAGGGAGGGCACATTGGTGGAAGGGGCAGTCAGAATGCATGGTATTTTGGGGGAAAGAGGAGAGATGGGGAGAAAATTTGGAACTCAAAATTTTGTGGAAATGAATGTTGAAAACTTAAAATAAATAAATAAATTCTAAAAAATAAGAGACTTCTCAACACTAAAAAAAACCCCAACAAAACTGAATCAGTGAAAACATGTATTCCTCCCAGTTCCTTCTCTTTAAACTTGCAATAACAGAAATAAAAAAATATCAAATGGAGTTCATATGGATAACTTTACTAACTTCAAAAATCAAAGCCTACAATTTCCTTCATCAGGATTCTGATGGAAGTTTTAAAAAGTACGCTCAGGATCCTCAAGAGGCAGCCCTAAGTAAAACACAGGAGTTACTGAATGGGCAGAATTTCAAGATGACCTTCATTGCTTTCACATCTTTTTATTATCCCTTATTTTAAAGCTTTCAAATGTTTACCTCTTGTGGTAGTTCAGTTGTACTGTTCAAGTCATGCCTTGAAGGGGTGGGAGGGCAGCCTGGCAGTGGCCCCTCTGGGATTGCTGATTTCGTTTGCTGATTTTAGCATTTGCCAGTTTTGACAGGTAAATGTTCACAGAGAGAGCCCTTTTGAGAAGGCTGTAGCTATCCCTGGGATGGTCTCATCTAGATTAAGGAAGACAAGAGTTAGTCTGCCTTCCCTCCTGGATGGAGACTCCCCAGTGAAAATCCTGATCGTCTCACCCTTGGTATGACTGCCAGGGTTACTCCTGGGTAACAAAACTGACTGATTTGAATTTCACACTAGTGTAAAGGGAAGTACAAAGTAGAAGTGTGATAGGAGTGGCTACATGTGCACATGATCGCATGATTTGGAGCTGGTGAACAAAAAGCAAGGTGGACGTTTGGTTCTGGGTAAAATAAAGCAAAAACTCATATCAGAGCCCAGAGTGATTCCCAGAGTATGAGTCCACATTTTCAATGGGGAAGATTGGAAGTAGAATGTGCATTTCCTGCATTACATCATTATGTAACTGATTAACTCCCTAGGAGTTTGCAAAAAAGAAAAAAAGAAAAAAACCTCCTATGAAAGTCCTTATCCCCTAGGCATTCTTGCATCACAGCAAAGGGGAAGTGAACCTTCTGAGCTTTTGTCCTTCCTGCTGACTTAGTAGTTGGAACTTGACCTATTAATGAAATAAGAAGATCCTTACCAGAGGACTGACTTGCAGCTGAAACATTAAAGGCATGCAATGAGAAGCCCAGAGAGCTGATCCTTGTTTAACCCTGCATTGCCATGAGTTGCTCAGACAGTATAGGTCTAATGAGAATGGGGAGTATTTTTTTGACAGTCAAATGCACTGTTCCCTTTCCCCAATGTCCTTACCTTCCCAGGGAAGACTAATGTTTACTCAGAATTCACTCATCCTTTAAAAACCAGCTGAAATGTTACCGCCTCCTATTAATTAGCTGTGCAGTGAAACTGCTGCTTTATCATATTCTGCCCTATTATTTATCTGTGCCACACAGTTGAGCATTTATTTAAGTAAACCTTAATAAGCTTTCTAAATGTGAGCTATTACCACATCACTGCTGTTGTCCCATTCACCATCTAGCACAGGCGCTAAACAGGCACAGAGATCACACAGAGTCTGTCCACCTTTCCAGTCCCAAGCTTTTTCCTGACCTCACACTTTGCCTTGGGTTCACTGGTCTGGAGTTGCCTGTCTCCTCAGTAGGGGAGCTAGGTTTCCAGTGCTCCAATTCCATTCCCACCAAAAATAAGAGCAATTCCAGTTTTGTTTCTAGTCTTAAGGATTAGGGGAGGAAGACAGGAAATAAAGGTACCCAGAGTATAAAAATGAATTAGGTGTAGAAAAAGTTTTAATTCCATAGAGAAAAAGAACACTAAGCAATTTTTTAAAAGTCATAGAACGATTAGTTCAGAGTCTAGTTTTTTTGGTGTCCAGTTGTTTCAGTTGTGTTCAACTCTTTGTGACCCTATTTGGGGTTTTCTTGGTAGATATACTTGGGGTGGTATGCCATTTCCTTCTCCAGTTCATTTGACATGAGAAAAGTGAGGCAAACAGGGTTGTGACTTGCCCAAAATCACAAAGCTAGTAAGTGTTTGAGGCCAGATTCAAACTCAGGGAGAAGAGTCTTCCTGACTCTAGACCCAGCCCTCTATCCACTATACCACCTAGCTGCCTCGGAGAGTCTAGTACATGAATCTAATTAGAACATTTGCAATAGGACTATTCACTATTCATTTTATAATTTACCCTGAGTACAGCCATATGAACGAACGACTAAGTGGGTTCTTTTACTTCTAGAGGTTTCTCTGTGGCTTACTCCTTCTTGGCCAGTCTGCTGTTGCCACAGCAATTGTTCCCATAGCCAGTAGCCCACATGGGAACTAGGAAACACACCAATTTCTTTTTGAGATCTCACAAGGCCTTGAACCAAAAGGAAAAAAGACGAAGAAAGGCTCACCTACTAAGTGCTCACAGTTGGGCCAGATGAGGAGAGAAGGCTTTCCCAGGAGCTCAGACTTTCAAGGCTGTAATGCTAATGAGAGTTAAAGATCTTCCCCACCCATTAATAGGCCTGCCCATTAAGGAAAGCTTGATTAGGGGAGGTCCACACCTTTTCTTAATTTCTAATGAGGCACTGGTTCTTAAGAGCTGTGATGCCCTCTGGCTCTGAAAAGTGTATAAATACTCTGAGGTGAGGTTTTGCTTTGGGGCTTACTCATTAGAAGTGTTTGTTTGGCCAGATGAGACTCTGGGCAGCCTAAGGAGCCTCCTGGCTTATATAGCCCAGATGTTGGTGCTTCGCTCTCTGGACTATGTATGTATGTAATGATCAGATAGTTGGATCTGTCTGTTGATTTGTGATATATGTATTGCTTGTGGTCAGACAATTGGAAGCCTTGTCTGCTGATGTTTATTTCTCTGTTTGTATTTTCTCTGAAGTTCAGGGTGCTGACTTTTCCCCCTGAACTAAGTGAATGATATATGTGCTTGATTAAAATGATTGCTGACCCCTCAAAAGTTACCTTTCCTTTTAGAAAAGCAGATCAAAGAACCTGTGATAGCAGGCCATCCTGGATGTGTCAGGGTGCTTGCTTTCACAAGTACTTAAAGAGCTGTCCTTACATTTCAGGGCTAGCAGGAAGGAAAGAACTGAACAACAGACACTTTCCCTTGAGTATATCATGGAGTTCCAGTTTAATAACCAAAGGGCCCCCACCTCCACTACACATTCCCAAGGGGGTGTTCCACTTAATTGTTTTATACTTGCAAGTCATGTCCTCAACTGGATCATAGATTCTTTTTTGAGTAGAAACTGTGTCTTAGACTCATTTTTATATCACTCCATATTTTTTGCTTGCTTGATTTTTCTGTGGTGAAATTAACCCAGACGATGTTTTTCAATTTGTGACTTATAAAAGTCACAATAACAGTACTAATAACAACATTCTTGTAAACAACAATAATCTGACTTCATGAAGAGGGAAGAATTCCTGAAAATGCACAATATATTTCCATAGAGAAAGCTTAGGTAATTCAAACTTTTAATATCAATTGACTGAAGTAGCTAGAAATTCTAAATAGGAGGAATTGGTATCTTTTGAGGGGTATTTTCATAACAATAAAATAGAGGATTTTTTTTCTAAAGAAAAATACCCAGAAATTACTCAAAATAAGAATTTCATGATTATAATTTACAAAGCTATCAAGGGACAGCATAACCTCAAACTACTGAATCTAAGGTTCTATATTGGGCATACAAACATTTCCACTATCTGAAAAAATAAAAATTGAAAAGTTAACAATTTTGTGCTATGCAGAGTCATTAAAGCCAACTTTCCTTTTCTCCAGGTTCCTTCTCTCTCATACTACTTGCTATCTAGATAGAATTATAGCGAAAGATAGAGCAATGGTTATAGGAGGCTTGAGGATTAATTTTCACTTTTTCTACTCCACACTTTAGCCTCAGGAAAGCACACCATAAATTGAAAGTCTGCTTGGCATAGAATCAGAACTATGAATATACCTCTGAAAAATCTAGCCCTCATCTGTCACAAGGAATATATAATTAAGAGCTGACTTTATCTAAACCATGACGTGTATAAAGCACTCTTACATATGCTTCTTTATTCAATCTTTGTAAAACACAGTGAGGTAAGCACTGCTAGTGCTATAATCCTTCTATTATAGATGAAGGCTCCAAGGCCCAGTGAGTTGAAGTGATAGGCTCTTTGTCACACTGCTATTATGTCAGAGAAGACCTAAAATTTAGATCTCTCCTCATTCCATGTCTAACACAATTTCTACTACCCTTTACCATTTCTCCTACTCACACTACCTCCTACACTACAATACAGGCATGAGGGTTTGTGGAAAATGAAGGCAAAATTGGGTTGTCCACAGAATTTAATCAATACAGTATGTCAGTTTCATGATGGCATGCTTGCACAGGTTCTGGATAATGGACAATGTTGTGAAGAGAATTATGATTTTTCATATTAATCCATATGAAGCTTGTAATGACTATACTAGTAGATTAAATTCTCAGAATTGCATCTTCTGGCTGGAGAGTCAGATTTACAATGCAGCTTGAAAAGATCAATCAAACCCTTGACAATGCTCTCACAAACTCTGCATCTTTGTGCCTTAAGTGAAGGGAATCCAAGATTGTAGAACCTGTCTCCATCACAGAACTCTGGTCCTGCAGCCCTATAAGTAACAGCCCTCAAAGATTTGAGTAATATGGCTCCCACAGGACTCCAGAATTGTTGCATTGTTTTCCACTTGTGAATTTGTTGTGGGAAACCACTCTGGTCCTGGGAAACAATTGTTTTTAATCCACCTTCCCCCTTAATTTTCCCTCACCCCATTATTTATGTATATAATCTTTGTCTTCACTTTAGTAAGGTGGAATTCTGATTAGAAGAATTCCTGATTTGCAAATCTGTTCCTCATAATGAAACTAATTAATTAAAGAGCTACCTGATTACTGGCAATTTGTCTCTGGGCTGCTCTTTCATCATTATCAGGTTAGAGACAAGCTCAGTAAAATCCTGTTAATAATGCTCTCACGTATTGCCAATCACCAGTGGAGTAAAGCAGGGCTGGGCGCTTGCTCCCATCCATGATGTTTTCAGCAAAGTTGTCAGGCACCTTCAATGAGGACTAAAATAGTATGAAGGGCAGCTGCCACAATGAGGCAAATCATTTAACTTGAAAAGGCTACAAGCCAAGACTAAAGTAGAGGGAGAGCTGGTGCTCAATTTTTTTGTTCAGAGAAGATTGCGTACTTGATGCAGCCTCTGAGGCTGAAATGCAACAAAGTATGGGTCAATTCTCTGCTGCCTGTGCTCATTTTGGTCTAACAACTAACACAAAGAAAACAGGTTCTCCCCAAGCCAGCACTCCTCCCATACATATGTGGAACCATTAATTACAGTTACTGAAGCATTGAATGCTATGGATAAGTTCACTTACCTTGGTAATATGCTTTCCAGGAATATACACATAGATGAGGAGATTGATGCATTCATTGCCAGAGCAAGTTCAGTGTTTGCAAGGCTCTGAAGAAAAGTGTAGGTGAGAAGAGATATTAGATACCTATCAAACTGAAGGTCTACAGAGATGTTATGCTGATTTGATTGTTGTATGCTTGTGAAACCTGGACAGTATACCAGTGATACGCCAAGAAACTGAATCACTTCCATTTGATCTGTCTTAGAAAGATTATGAAGATCACTTGGCCAGACAAAGTAGGTACTTTCTTGAGCTGAACTGCTAACCATTTAAACTCTACCTTAGAAAGCAGAATCCCCATGGACTGGCCACATTGATGAATGTCAAAAGACTGTTTATAGAGAACTCATACAAGGCAAGTGCTTACATGGAGGTCAGTGGAAGCAATACAAGGACACTCTCAAGGTCTCTCTGAAGAAATCTGGAATCATTTGTAAGACATGGGAGACACTGGCACAGGACCTCCTAGCATGCGTGCCTGCATCAAAGAAGGCACTGTGCTCTATGAGCAAAGCAGAATTATAGTAACTCAAAAGCAACATGAGATATGCAAATTTAGAGACATCTCCACTTCAAATGTTTACATGAACTATTTGTGTCTGTGCTGTGGAAGAGTCTCGTATTGGTCTGAGCAGCCACAGTGGGACATACTGTAGCTTGACCTCAACGTACTGATGTCATTTTGGTCCTCTTTGAGAAGGAAGGACAACAATCACCCGTTAAGTTCTGATACTTCCATTTTAAGAGAATTCCTACTACTCAAAGTTTAGACTCCCTCTTTAGGGTTCAGGGTTCATTTTCAAATGCTGTCACCACTTGAATCTATAGCTTCCATAATCTGACAATTTCCCCTTCTGATATTCAAGTATGGAACAGTACTTCCTAATATGCAGAACTTACAGACCTGAGTATAAACATTTTTTGTTGCTTAGGCAAGATGTTGTACCTCTTGTGCCAAGCTGTTAATTCCCTTTCCAATTCTTTGTTCCATACCTCTCATTTCTTTTTCAATTGTTTCCTTTAGCATTCATTTCGTTTATTTAAAAAAAAGTTCAACTCTTTTTTAAACTTTTGCTTCATTTCTTTCAGGAATTCTAGTTGAATCTGGGCCCAAGCTGTGTCTGTTTTTTGAAGCTTTGCTTTTATTTTGGATAATCCCCTTCTAGGTTTGTGTCTTGACCATCCTTGTTACCATAATAGCCTTTCACAGTGTTTCTTTGTTTGTTTACTCATTCTTCCAACTTACTTCCTGACTTTCAGACTCGATGTTAGGGCTAGACTCTCCAGCACTTGTGCAGGAAAGGCCTAGGCTTGTCCTATTGCTTCTTCATTGGGGTACTGAGTCTAGTACTGTTTGAGGATCTAAAGGACAGCACAGGCTAGGGACCTGCAAGCTCCTCACCTCTCCCATCTCACTTCTCAGTTCTGCAAGGCCCTGACCTGGGTTTGGGTCTGAGCAACAGTACACTGCTGCTGGACTCAACCTCTGTCATCAGCCAGCTAGTTCAGAGGCTCCCCTTTGGTCTGAGATTCCTGCTCCAGTCATTCCTCTGTAGGTTTCAAACTGATCTAGAAGCTACTATTCAGACTTTGCTCTTCTCCTGGGACCTGAGCCATAGGGGTGCTTGCTTGCTTCTGAACTTCCTCCTTTCTTCATACATTGCCTAAGGTCTGAAAGGGCAGCTCCATATCTGACACAACCCCAGAGTTTAGGATTTCTCCTCCATCTGCCTTAGATCTGGGATCAGAATTGATTAGTGGGTGACAAAGCTGCCAGATGGCACCTATTCCCATCTCAGTACCCCAAATGGATGGGAGACTTCTTCTCATCCTAGTGTACAGCCTTTCCCTTGAGTTGGAGTACTCCATAAGGCAGTTCCTGGCCTCCCTTTCTCAATATCCACAGACCTCACTGTCTGTCTCTCTCTGCTGACCTGGGCTATAGAAATGACTCACTATAACTTTTTCTTTTATTTCCTCATCAGGATTCAGTTTGGTGCTCTTTCTTTTTCTAAAAAAAAAAAAATTTATTTTCTCCCAATTACATGAGAAAACAATTTTTTTTAAAACAAATATAGTTTTTTTTTTTAAACTTTGACTTCCAAATTCTATCCCTCCCTCTTTCCCTTACCCCCTTGCTGAGACAGTAAGGAATTTGATATAGTTTATATGTGTACAATTATATAAAACACTTCCATATTAGTCATTTTGTGCAAGAAGACTCAAAGGAAAGAAAAAAAGAAAGAAAGAAGGAAAGGAAGGAATAAAGGAAAGAGGAAAATAAAAGGTTTCAGTCTGTATTTAGACAAATCAGTTCTTTATCTGGAGGTGAATAGCATGTTTCATCATGAATCGTTTGGGACTGTTTTGGATCATCGTACTGCTGAGAATAAGTAAATCATTCACAGTTCTTCATCATATAATATTGTATACAATGTTCTCCTAGTTCTGCTCACTTCACTTTGCCTTGGTTCATGTAAGTCTTCATGTGGCTTCATGTAAGTATTTCCAGGTTTTTCTGAAATCATTTCAGAAATGCTTGTCATTTCTTATAGCACAATAATGCTTCATTACAATAATATTCCACAACTTGTTCAATCATTCCCCAGTGGATGGGCAACCCTTTGATTTCCAATTCTTAGCCACTGCAAAAAGAGCTGCTATAAATATTTTTATACAAATAAATTCTTTTCCCTTAAAAAAAAAACAAAACAAAACTCCTTTGGATACAGACCTAGCAGTGCTATTGCCTGATTAAAGGGTAAGGACAGTTTTATGACCTTTTGGGCGTAGTTCCAAATTGCCCTGCAAAATATTTGAATCCGTTCACAACTGTACCAGGAGTGCATTAGCGTTCCAGTTTTCCCACATCCTCTCTAACATTTACCATTTTCCTATTTTGTCATATTAGCTAATCTGATAGGTATGTGGTGGTATCTCAAAGTTGTTTTAATTTTCATTTCTCTAATCAATAGTGATTTAGAGAATTTTTTCATATGACTATAGATAGCTTTAATTTCTTCATTTGAAAACTGCCTACTCATATCCTTTAATCATTTATCAATTAGGGAATGAGTTATATTCTTATAAATTTGATTCAGTTCTCTATAGATTTGAGAATTTAGGGTTTTATCAGAGATACTTGTAAAATTTTTTTTTGGTGCATTCCTCCTTTTTGGAGGAGTTTTTGAAGGTGAGTTCACTGCACTCCTTCCTTCTACTCTGCCATCTTGGTTCCTCCAAACCGTGGACAGAGGCATAACCCAAGAATGCAATCTTTACCCTGTAAGTAGTGAAGAAATTGAGAGAGAGAGCATGTAAGAAGACACATTTAGAGGGGGGCTGAGCTGCAAGAACTCCATGCATCTGCCACTGTCTCCAGTGACCTGGGAAGTAATATGATATACAGGCTGCCACTGTCCTGTGGAGAAAACCCCCTCATATTTGTCCACTATTAAATGGATGGAAGTAAAGTTTAAATGTATATGCCTGACAGCAAGACAATGAGAAATGGCATAATACAACTGAAAGCCTTTGACAGAGAACTCCAAGGCACTTGTAGTACCTGCATTATATGAAGCTAATTTACCCCCAGTTGCCAGCAAACAAAAATCCTCAAGTGAAAGCCAATGCCTGTTCTGACATGCTACGGACAGAGAAATGTTGAGAAAGGTTGAGGACTGGGCTTGTGTGGACTTTGGGCATTGATGTTAATCTGTTATACTTTATTTCTAGCATTCTGATTAAAGCCTTTATGGAATATGTTTTTTTAAATGACCTTAAACCAAATACAGGGATGAAGAAGAGTAGACAAGCAGGCTGAAGGTATAAGAGCTATGAGAATGGATTGGAGGAGACAGAGGAAAAGGACCAATATGTGTAAATATATTTACAGTAGATCTTTTTGTGGTGGCAAAGAATGAGAACCTGGGCAGGGTACCCATCAATCTGGGAATGACTAAACAAGTTATGGTATATGAATCAGGTGATTGTTGTCCCTTCATTCTCAAAAAGGACCAAAATCACATCACTATGTTGGGGCCATGCTACAGTGTGTCTCACTGAGGCTGATCAGACCAATATGAGCTCAGAAGGCTTCACCTCAGCATGGGCACAAATAGTACATTTGAACATTTGAAATGGAGATGCCTCTAAATTTGCACATCTCATGTTGCTTTTGAGCTACCATAATTCTGCTTTGCTCATAGAGCACAGTGCCTTCTTTGATGCAGGCACACATGCTAGGAGGTCCTGTGCCAGTGTCTCCCATGTCTCACAATTGATTCCAGATTTCTTCAGAGACACATTGAGAGTGTCCTTGTATCTTCTTCTGACCTCCATGTAAGCACTTGCCTTGTATGAGTTCTCTGTAAAATAGTCTTTTGGCATTCCACAACACGGCCAGCAGATCAGAGTTGCACTCTCTCTAGCAGAATTTGAATGCTTGGCAGTTCAGCTCAAGAAAGGACCTACTTTATGTAATCTTCATAATATTCCTAAAACAATTCAAATGGAAGCAATTCAGTTTCCTGGCACATTGCTGGCATACTGTCCAGGTTTCATAGGCATACAGCAATAAAATCAGTACATCTCTAAAGACCTTTAATTTGCTAGGCAGTCTAATACCTCCACTCTCTCCTCCCACACACTGAGCTAGCTCTGGCAATGAGTACATCAACCTCCTCATCTACGTGTACATCCCTGGAAAGTATCTTGGGGTGTATGGGATGTTCAGGGAAGACTAGTATTTCTGGTAGGAAGGCTGTAAAGCCCTTTTGAGGGCTGCTTTCCACTTTTAGTGTCCACCTGATTCATCCAGCTCTCACCTATGACTCCATGAAGCTGATGATTTAGAATGAATATAAATAGCAATTGTTTTCTGTTTGGACCAGAAAGTTTAAGGGTCTTTCCCTTCCAGATTGGTATTTTTACGATGGTAAATTAGACCATTTTTTGTTTCAATTCTTACCTAGCCCTCAGTCATTGAATGGCCATTGCCTCAGATAAACTGAGGCCTGGCAAAGACCTTAATTTAGAAAGGCTGAGGTCATCCATTGCATCTTGGGCCATCATCAGTCATCTTGACTTTTATCTTACCACTGGACTTTGATGCCTCTGGAGGAGAGAGTGAAGGTGAAGACTTTGTCCTGCTCTGCCTCACTTAAATCCAATTCACATTCACAAGTCAAGACATCACCTTCATGATGTCGTTGGTCCTCTTCTGAACTAAGATGATGACCACCATGACCATCACCACCACCACCAATCACAGTAAAGTGTAAACCAGACATGGCCAGTGGCCCTTCTTATTACATTTCCCCAACATCTATAGCTTTTGTTCATCTTTTTATCTTTTGAATTATACAGCATATCACCCCAATCCTCCATTCTTATGCAAAATTCTCTGACTTTCTGAACTACTCCACCGCCTCACAAACCTTGCTAAGCTCACAATGACTCTAACTTTGGCTTGCTCTCCTGACTGGTGAATCTCTGCCCAGGCTTGTCATACCTTAAGAAGCCCCAGACTCTGCTTTAACTATCTTGGAACTCATGGTGATTTAAACCTTATTAAAAACCTATGGGCTCCAATCAAGATTAAACATGGAAAAGTATACTATTTGTTAAATGTACATTTAATATGCAATGTGATAAAAAGTGTGGTTTTATGATAAAGAATTAAAGAATATGTTTCTGTGATAGGACTTGCTTCCCTGACTTCCCGGAGGTATCTTCCTTTACCATCTGACTGGTTCTTGTTTCCCTGATACAACTTTCTGGCATGAGGGCATGAAAGGTTCCAGCCTTCTCTAGTAGGGGCTCCTCAGATATAGTAAGAGACCATGCAAGTCAACATGATGATATATTGAGCAGATACATTTCCAGATGGAGATGGGCAGGTCATGACCAGAGAAGCTAAGTGCCATTGTATCCTTGCTGTACAGACTTGCTGTGTTAAGGTGAAGTAAACCTTCTCCTTTGTTATATGTTCAATAACATGACAATCTGCCCCACTAGGGACCCAACTGGCCAGTTCTAGTTGGACAATACCGCTCCCTCCTTTCTTCTTTCCTCCCTCCTTTTTTTCCTTCCTTCTTTCCCTCTCTCCCTTCTTTCCTTTCTTCCTCTCTGTGTTCACTTTGCTGCAGGTGTTCTACCCAAAGGAATGTAAATCTTGATCTTAGGAACCTTAGAAGATATCTTGGGGTTTGGGGCTTGCTTTTTTAAGGATCTTGCCTTAAACCTAAATCACTGTGGCTCTCATCAGTTTGCCAGTAATAGTTCCCAGCACCAGCCTTACTGGTTATTGTTTGGGCTCTGATGGTGAAGACTGAATGTAAATAGCAATTGTTTCTGTTTTGCCAGAAAACCTGAGGGTCTTCCTCTCCCAGAGTGAATTTGTTTTTTGTTTTTTTTGATTAGGTAAAAGAGACCATTCTTGCCTCATTTCTTACCTACCTTCAGTGAAAGGGAGACCAGGGAAAGATCTTAGGTTAAAAAGGCCGAGGTCTCTCACTGCATCCTGGGCCATCTCCAGTTGTCCCGATTGTATCTGATATAATGCCACTGGATCCAGATAGCTCTGGAGGAGAAAGTGAGGCTGGTAATTTTGCATAGCCCTACCTCATTTAAATCTAATTCGCTTGCAAGTTATGACATCACCTTCCTGATGTCATGGTACTCTTCCAGAAGGAAGGACATGCCATGAATAATGTTTAGTGCCTCCTTTAGATCAAATCTGAACTAAGAGGGAACTGGGGTTAGAGCCATGCTTACAGCAAGTGTTGATCAAGAATCAAAGTATTTTTTCTACATTTCATGATTTAATATTGAATTTAACAAGATTTTATTCTTCATCATCAAACAATACTTTTATCACATTGAATGTTAAGGGTACATTTAACGAATTGACTCAGTGAATCAGCACAACATTGTGCATAGACATTGAATGTCCTGGGATTTATACCACCTCCTTCCTTGGATACCGTCTCCTGTGAATTTCTGTCTAAACTGCTTTTCTTCTTGAATTGTAACTTCTTTCATTTCTCTATGATATCTAGCTTGGTGTATGTGCACTGCCTTTACCTTTCTCATCTTTGTTTTCTTTCATTTAAATACCCTTTTGATCAGATTTGCAAGATACCTGGCACAACTATATTCTTTTTGCCTTAAGTAGGTGTTTTTTCCTGGACCAATTCTCCTGACCTCTGTAGCGTCTACCTACCTGATTTGGTGCTAGCTTCCCTGGTTCAGTCCCTCTACTAGGCTCTGCCTTTTTTTTTCTTTTTTTCTTTTGCAGTTCTAAACTAGACAGAGAAGATTCTGAGTCTTTTTGTATTTATCTTAGTCTTTTTTTTTTAATTTAACTTTTAACATTTATTTTCACAAAATTTTGGGTTACAAATTTTCTCCCCTTTTATCCCCTCCCCCCCCCAAACCCAAGCATTCTAATTGCCCCTGTGACCAATCTGTTCTCCCCTCTATCCTCCCTCCCTGCCCTTGTCTCCGTCTTCTCTTTTGTCCTGTAGGGCCAGATAGCTTTCTTGACCCCTTAACCTGTATTTCTTATTTCCCAGTGGTAAGAACATTACATTTGATCCTAACACTTTGAGTTCCAACATCTTTAGCTCCCTCCCTCTCCACCCCTTCCCCTTGGAAGACAAGCAATTCAATACAGGCCAAATCTGTGTAGTTTTGCAAATGATTTCCATACTAGTTGTATTGTATAGGACTAACTATCTTTCCCTCCATCCTATCCTGTCCCCCATTACTTCTATTCTCTTATGATCCTTTCCCTCCCCATGAGTGTCGACCTCGGATTGCATTCTCCTCCCCATGCCCTCCCCTCATTCTCCTCCCCATGCCCTCCCCTTATCTTAGTCTTTCTAGGACTACTTTCATGTTTTTGTTAGGGTTTCTTGGGAGCTCTGGACTTCTCTATGATCTTTGACAATGCCATTTTAAATAGATGTTCTTTCTTTAATCAGCTTGCATTCTAGACTTACATTGAGTGTTTTTCTCCTGAAATTTTTGGTGGGTTAGTCTTTTAAAAATATTCCCCCATAACTCAATTTTTGACTCCTCCTCTTTCGCTGGTGGGCATACCTTAAAGTCTAGGTTGCAAAGTTGCCTCAGTCGCTGTGCTTTCAGGGATATAGGCTTTACTGACCTGGGTCCTGGGCTTAGTACCCTCTGGAATGACAGAACTGGCCATAGTTGGGTTTCAATGTCCTCTCCTTCAGGCCTACCATAGCTATACATACCAGCCTACCACTTTAATTCATCTGTTGGCTCTTTCCCTTTTATTCCTATAGCTAGGCTAAACCAGTGCCTGATTTTTTTTTTTTACAGGGTGGTGGGATGGTGGGGAGGCTGTTTCAGACAGGTTCTCTATAACTTTAGTAGTCTCTGACGTAAACCTGGGCTCCAGTCAGAAGTCAACATATTTTCCATCTATCTCCTCATATGACTGAGGTATCAGTTTCTCCCCTTTTATTATGGGAGAGGGAGAAGGAAGTAGGCAAGTGTTCCTGCAGAGGCTCTCTATCAGAGTGTCCCTTGAGGGGCCCCAGGTGCAAGTCAGGATTCCTGTTAGGAACACAAAAGCTAGAGGGTGAGGGCTGCTGGTGATCACTCAGGATTAACAATTAAGAGTTTTCAAGTGCTAATTTATAGAGATTTCACTTTGTTTGGGTTCTCTATGATTTGTCTTGAGGATTCTACTATAATTTTTCTGATACATATAACATTTTTCAGAAGGTTAGAGAATTCAAAATTTGGAGAAAGTACCAAGTAGAAGGTGTCATCCTGCATGATTCTCCTTAATGCCCTCTTTAAAATAATTATTATTCTGAACTTGAAAAGTATCAACAAATAGGAACATTACTATAAAGAAAAAAAATAACATCCTAATATGAAATCAAGAATCTTTGTAGTCTATATTTCTAAAAGTATAAGATGTTAGTTTCCAAGTTGTCCTGCTCGTCAGTATCTTTCTATGAACTTCCTTCTGTTCTGTGTATCATTTAAAAATATTTCTATGACACTTTTTTTCTTTTTTTGGCATCACTATCAATAATGTTCTTCTCTCCTCAATCCCACTCCCCCTGAATTTTTAAAAATAAATCCTTCCCTCATAACAATAAGCATACTCAAACGGCATAAAAGTATCTCATTCTTCACTTCTAGTTCATCCCCTGTCAGGCTGTGGGTAGTATGTTTCCTTATCAGTTTCATGGTGTAACGGTTGATTACTGCATCAATCATAGTTCTTAAGTCTTTCCAAACCTTTTCTTTATGATGTTGCAGTCACTGTGCATATTGTTTTTGTGGTTCTACTCATTTTACTCTCCATTAGTTCATACAAGTCCTCTCAAGTTTCTCAGAATCCATCCCTTTCATAATTTCCTGTAGCATAACCATGTTCTTTTACATCTATATTGCACAATTTGTTCAGTCATTTCCTTAATGGCCACCCCCTTAATTTCCAGTTCTTTGCAAAAACAATAACAAAAAAAAGGTGACTGCCATTATTATTTTTATACATATGGGTCCTTTTTTATGTTACTGGGGTATTTTTCAGTGTAGGGGTATTGCTGGATCAAAAGGTATGCACAGTTTAGTGACTGGGCAAAATTCCAAATGGCTGGACTAATTTGGAACTCACTAATAGCAGATTAGTGCGCCTGTCCTCCCACAGCCCCCCAGACAATGATCAATTTTCATTTTTTGTCATCTTTGCCAATCTGATAGGCATCAGGTGGAATCTCAGAATTATTTTAATTTGTATTTCTCTTATGATTTGTGATTTGGAGAACTTTTTCATATACTTATTAGCTTGGGCTTTTTCCCTTGAGAACTACTTCATATCCTTTGACTATTTATTAATCGAACTCTCTGATTGCTCTCTTAATTGCCAGATCTAATGGCTTTTTAAATTGTTTATCCTTTTTGAGCACTCTGTAGCATTTGAATTGTTGGTCACCCTTTTCCTCCCTAGGTATTTTGTTCTCTTTGAATTTTTCTCTGGACACAGCAGGAAAGAGTGGTGGCAAAGAGAGCAACTGGCTCAGTTTCTCCTCCTTTAAAGACTCAGGCAGTCAATCAAAGAGTGCTTCTCCCTTCTAGGGTGGTAGGTGGATGCAGAGGACTCCATGTTAGGCAATCTGGACATGTACCAAAGGCCCCTTAGGGGGTCTTCCATGATAAGTGAACTAAGTATGCCAAAACATGCCTGGGTTAAACTAGTTAGTGTTATGAAGGGGCTACACAGCTGGCTTTGAAACCAGTAAGTCCTGGGTTCAAGTACTACCTCTGACATATAGTTGTCATGTTACTATGGGTAAGACACTTAGTGCTGAAGAAAACTCCTTAAGACAATGAGCGTTATAGAGATCATGCTGACCCATGTTGGTAGAAGGAAGTTTTCTCATCTGGAAATTCTCTATACTAATGAAATCACAGGTCAAGTCCCTAGCCCCTAACTCAACCTCGGTATGCCTCAAGCAGAACTGACCTTTCCTTCCAAAGTTACCTCTTTTTCCAATCTCCCTTATTTCCATCTAGGACACTACCATCTTTCCAGTCATCCAGGTTTATAACCTCAGTCATCACTGACTTCTCACTCACACATCCCAGATAGCCAATGAATTATTATTTCCATATTATCCCTCTCCACTCACACAGTGACCATCTTAATTCAGGACCTCATTTACCTTTTGTCTGGACTAGTACAAAAGACTCTTAATTGGTCTTTTTGTCTCAAGTCTTTCCCCACTCCAATCTATTAAGCACACAGCTGTCAAAATGATTTTCCTAAAATGCAAGTCTGACATTATCATCTGTCCTAATCTGCTCCCCTAAACACACATGCATACACACTAACATACATACACATACACTCTTCTTCTAGGATCAAAGACTCTTTTGTTTCTCATTTAAAGTTCTTCACAAACTGGTCCCTTCCTATCTTTCCAGCTGTAGCCTAATATTCCTTATCCCTACTCCCACTGACAATCCCTTGGAGGTAGCTACATCTCTCCCTCAGGATTCAAGGGGGGCAGACTCAAAGGGTTAATGTGATTCTAAGGCTATCAGCTCAACCCCCATTTTGGTGTGTATGCTCCCAAATCATCTTCTCAATATCATTGATAAGCAATTAATATCAAATTCTGTCTCAAAGAGATATTTACTTAAAATATATAGCAAGAGCCAAAGTACACACCATCCCACTGAATCTGGGTACACCCTTTCTTTTACCCTCCTCTCCTTTGGGAGGACACTAAACATTTGCTCACTAGGTTCACTTTTATTTCAGGTATGGCGTAGCTGATGGATGAGTCGTTTCCTGCTTGTAGGACAAGATGTGTCAGCTGCGAAGTCAAATATCTGTGGGATTTCATAGATCATTCTTTAAGGCTCGTCTCCCCCACTAGGCTCAGATGCCAAGAGACTCTCATGAATTCCAGTTCCTGACTCTTCATCTTTCAAAGCTCACAAGGTCATAACTTAGTCTGTTTCAATTGCAACACTCATTCACTTAAGAGCAAGAAAGAATAAAACACAACAAAGATTGAAAAACAGCCTCATTGTCTACTCGCTTGGGGCTTCAGACAGCAGACTGTTGGTGTTCCCCTTCTTACCTCATCCTGGAGTCCTTTTCTTGCTCATGGGGAGGCAGAACACCACCATTCTAAACATGGTGTATGTGACTCACAACCACCATTTTGAAGGACATGTTGCCAAGGTCTCTGATCTAGTTCAAACAATCCTGGTTGAGTATTCATGGGTTTTACTTTTTCAAAATATCCTTCAAATTATCTTCCAAATATGTGAACCTAACACTTATTGGTTAGTTAAGCTACTTACCTGCCACAGAATGGTGTTGATTGACTTGGTACTCTAAAAGGGCCTGAAAAGGTATATAAACTAAATCTGTGCAGTAGGAAAGAGGGACTGCTGTCAGTGGATAGTCTCCCTTGGTGTGCTAATAAATTTTTTTCCCTTTCAGTTTGACTTCCAGTCTTTCAAACTGCTGATAGGTGAAATACTCCCAGATCCTTAAAGTCCAGCTCCCTCCAGTTCAAGAAATTCCACTACAATCACTATCAGGAGAGAGAGGGCTCAATTTGTTTGGATTAGCACCTTTTGTATTTACACCTTGTAAGAGCTCAGCAGACAATGAAAAGGTAGCCTACAAGTCATTAGGAGTCACAGAATTCTCGCATACATTTTGGAGTAGCCCTCCATTCACACAGTCCCTTCATGCCAAGTAATCAACAACTTCCAGAAACAAGATCACCAAACAGCCATGTAATTCCCTTGAGCATGCTCCCAAGTCTGAGCCCTATTTGGCCAGTCCTTGGTTATACAGCCATCTTGCTACCATCACAAGAATTTTTTACTTCTTTTTATTAGTTTTTATTGTTTGGGTTCAGAGTTGCCTTTTCTCTTTAGGTTTATTTGGATGACTGAAGCCTGTCCTATGGGATATTAAAATTTAGTGAAGGCCTTTCCTGGGAAAAGAAACCAAAAGGGAAGCCAGATTTCCCAAAGTAATTTGACTTGTTTCATATGTGGAAGGTGCCCAAAAGGATCCAAACTTGTGATAATCTACTGACAGGTAAATTTCTCCTCTCAATTAGCCAACTGTGAACTCTAAATGTAGTAATATGTAACTTGCCTTAGTTTATCTATAGAGCCAAACTAAGTCTGTTTTGGGGCAGCTAGGTGAGTCAGTGGATAGAGTGCCAGGTCTGGATTCAGAAAGACTTTGTGAGTTCAACTGTGGCCTCAGACGCTTTCTAGTTGTGTGATCTTGGACAAGTCATGCTTTTGTCTCAGTTTCCTCATCTGTAAAATGAACTGGCAAACCACCACACTATCTTTGACAAGAAAACCCCAAATCAGGTCTCAAAGAGTGGGACACAACTGAACAAGAAGTGTTTTAAATTTTACAGGTTTGGAAGATGCATGTGTAATTGCCTCATCTTGGATATAGGTGAATGAACAAAAACTATTTCTCTCTTTGACATAACTGAAAACGAATATATGCCTTGTTAGAACCCTAATCAGAGTTCAGAGTTATTTTTCTGAGCTTAAATATAGTAAAACCTGGGTTTTAACCTCTGGAACCTGTGTGGTGATAGTACAGCAGCAATCTATCAGAAGAACTCTATGGGAATATTTCTCTTGTCATACTACCCTCTGCATGGTCTGTAGAACATTCAAATTGGCCTGCTCGTATCTTTGCACTGGCAATCTCCCAGTACCAGGAATTTCGTCCTTACCCCCAGTTCTTAAAATACCTGGTTTCCTTCAAGACCCAGGGCTCAAGGACTACCTTCTGCACCAAGCCATTCTGGATCTCCCTTGCTACTAGGGCTATTTTTGCAGGTTATTTGCCCAGTTAGAATGTACGTTCACTGAGAGCAGGGACTCTCTTTTTTTGCTTTTGTCTTTGTATCTTTAGCTTAGTACAATGCCTGTCACAAAGGCAACAATACTTGTTGCTTCCTTGATACAACAGAAAATTCTCAGGAAAAAATGAAACGTAAAGCTCACAGATATGAACCTCAATGAATCTTTAGTAAATGAAATGGATTTCCATGGGAATGCTGACTCATTTTTACTGGAAATTAAAGTAAAAGGAGATGCAATTCCTATTCCTTTTTGTTGCCATGTATTGAATTAGAATGCCATTTGTGTTAAGGTTTCTTGATACTACAGGGCAATAAAACTCAGAGGCAAATACAATTTTTGTTTCTGAATGGAACTTAAAATATTTTTCATTAATTTATGTGAAACTATATGTCATTTTGCAAAAACAGCTTGCTTGTAGCTTGAAGAATATATTCACCATTGGTATTTGAATCTCTTTTTTTCTCTCAGCAAACTGCTACCTTTGTGGGTGTCCTTGCTAGTTCCAAGATCTACTTTTTATCTTCCTGGAGGTTAGAAGCAGCCATCTGGTTAGCAATACTCTGATACATTTTTGTCTGATCTGAGGCTTCTCTCAGGTCAAGAAAAGACAATGGGACAGAAAGCTAGGCACAAAGAATATAAAAACAAATACGTACACCAGATGTGAAAACCTTAAATTCTGAAACAGTAGAAAATTATCACTTTATGAGGGAAGGTCTGTTCTTTCAAGCCACAAAGGCTATTGAACATTACTCTAGGAATTCAAGAGAGAGGAGTCTGCTGACTGAAGCTGGACTTATGGAGACGGAAGTGAAGTCAAACAGGGAGCTGGGAAGGGAAAAGTGAGGAGAACTGCTATCATGAGGAATGAACAAGAATTTGCTAGCAGTTGGGAAAGCTGATGCCAGGGTGCTGTGGTAGAGGCATGCACAGCTTATGTTTGGGATGGGATCTGCACAGTGCTAAAATCCTTCCCTCTTCCTCGAACCTCCCAGGGGGTGAGTGCACTAACTTTGGACCTAAAGCTTCCAGGTTTTTACCCTTGTATATTTAAAAGTTTATTTTGCTTCATAAACTGGAAAACATGATAAAGCTATCAAGCAATCAAATTGCTAAATGGCCTGCGCTAAAACTTGAATGCAATGTTAGGGGAGGGGATAAATGGGAATGAACCTGGAAGAAAGATTTTAAAACAGCTGAATCTGCCCAAGTGAGATTTCTGGTTGAGGGCTTGGAGTTAAAGGAGAGAGTTATTGATTGATTTTAACAGCTTCCTAAGAGCAGAGTTTACAGTGTTTTCTCTGGGCATCAAAGACTCAGGAACAATATGGGATATTAACTGGCCGGATGAATCAGACATCCACCGTTACCTCAGACCTAGTATGAAAGGAAACTATAACAGAGGGGGAAGGGGAAGCCTGGCAAGTGCTTAGAGAGAAAAATCACATCCTAAGTGGGGGAATAACTCATACCACAGAAAGAAGCTGCTCTCTCCAAAGTGACCAACGATCCCACAACTGGCAGATCCAACGGGCTTTTCTCAGTTCTCACCCTTGACTTCTCTGAAGTCTTCGATCCTGCCAGTCCCATTCTTCTCCTTTATACTCTTTTCTCTCCAAGCTTTCCGTGATAACATTCTCTCCTTGTTCGCTTATTATCTCCGTCTTCATCCAGGTCTTCATCCAGGTCATGCTCCATCACCGTGGGAGTCCCCTGAGGTTCTACCCCGGTCTCTCTTCTCTTCTCCCTCTTCGTTATGTCACTCGGTCACCTCTTGTACTCCGAGATTCAGCCATCACCTCAAATCTGCTTATTATCCCTAACTTATCTTCGGACCACCAGAATTACATCTCCAGCTGCCGATCAGGCACTTCAAGATGGATGTCCTGTAGATATCTTAAACTCAACGTGTCCAACTCATCTTTCTTTTTTTCTTATCCTACTTAATTTGTTTATTTTCCAGTTACATATATAAAAATAAATTTTAATGTTCATTTAAAAAATCTTTGAGTTCCCACTTCTTTCCTTTCCCTCCCCTCTCAATGAGATTAAACACAGGTGCAGTCGGACTCACTGTCTTTGCTCCAACACTGCTCTCAGTTCAGGTCTCTTTACTGTCAGGAACACCACCGCTCTGACTCCTTACTCGTCTCTTTACTGTCAGGACCACCACCGCTCTGACTCCTTACTCGTCTCTTTACTGTCAGGAACACCACCGCTCTGACTCCTTACTCGTCTCTTTACTGTCAGGACCACCACCGCTCTGACTCCTTACTCGTCTCTTTACTGTCAGGAACACCACCGCTCTGACTCCTTACTCGTCTGTTTACTGTCAGGACCACCACCGCTCTGACTCCTTACTCGTCTCTTTACTGTCAGGAACACCACCGCTCTGACTCCTTACTCGTCTCTTTACTGTCAGGAACACCACCGCTCTGACTCCTTACTCGTCTCTTTACTGTCAGGAACACCACCGCTCATCTCTGACTCCTCACTCTCACACCCATCCCCACTCTGTGGCCTTCACAACATCTCATGAACGTACCATCCCTCGTCCTCTCTGAGCCTGCTGCAGGCAGGCCCTCATCACCTCCCAACCGGACCATGGCAAGTCTCTCCTCACTGCGGTCCATTCTCTTCCCAGGACGCAGGTCCGACCCCGCCGCTCCCGTAGTCACTGACTCCAGCTGCCGTTCCCAACCTCCAGGATTACGCAGAGTCCTGCCTGGCCTCCAGGCCCTTCACGGCCTGGTCCTCCTCCTGTCCTCGCCCTCTCACACCTTACACCCTCCTCCCTCTTACACGCTCCTCGGTCCCGCACCGCCGGCCCCGCCCTTCTCCTTGGACACATTCACCTCCCGACTCGGACGTTCTCACGGCCTTCCCACGTGTCTAGGACGTTCTCTCCTCATCTCTACTTCCGGTCTGATCTTCGCGCTTCCCCGGGAGCGGCCTCGCTCACACGCGGTGGTCTCTTCTGGCTTTCTTACAGTCCCTGCGCTCGGTCTACACAGCGGACTTTAACCGGTCAGCGAGCATCCATTGCAGCCCTCACCGGGGTGAGGCCGAGGGTTTGCCTTCTCTGGGGGAACAATCCCAATGCACG
This sequence comes from Notamacropus eugenii, assembly GCF_028372415.1. Classification (NCBI taxonomy): domain Eukaryota; kingdom Metazoa; phylum Chordata; class Mammalia; order Diprotodontia; family Macropodidae; genus Notamacropus; species Notamacropus eugenii. The sequence goes on from NC_092875.1 coordinate 473,622,181, forward strand.
CGGAGCGAAGACGCGACGGCGCGTGCGCGGGCCGGAGGCGGGGCCTGGAGCGGCGCCCACGTGCCCGGGGAGGGCGCGGGCGCGGGCGGGGCACGGCCCGTCCCAGGCCACAAAGCCGCATTGCTGACGCTCCGGCCGGGGGCGACAGCGTCCGCGGAGATGGCGATCGGGGAGCCTCCCCGGGCCTTCCCCAAAGGGCTGAGTCCCGTAACATCCAGGTGGCGAGGCTACCGGAAGCAGTGCTGGGTGCGGACGGCTCCACCCCGGGGGGCTAAGAAAGCCACCGTCCGCCTGGAATCCCCTCCCCCACCGTCCGCCCCGGTCCCTTCCCCAGACCCTGTCCCTGCTGCGGAGAGGCCTCCGAAGGCGCGAGGAGCGTCCTGCGGGGGCGGGGCCTCCGCATGCGCAGACTGCAGCCGGCCTGGGCCGCCCCGGAGGGAGGCGGCGCACGACCTCCCGCTCCTGGCCGGCTGCTCCCTCCTTTCCGGGGGTTCCCTTCCGGGTCGCTGCCCGCTTCCGGTCGTGCCTGACAAGGCCTGTCCCCGTGCCCGGTGCTCGCCGCTGGGCTTTCCCGCGGCTGCTTCTCCGCGCTCCGCTCCCTCCTTTTGTGTGTCCCCCTCGTTCTCCATCTCCACCTCCTTCCTCTCGTCCCTCGGTTCGTCTTGGAGCAGGCAGAGCCGGCGCCCCGAGCGACCCTCCGGGGCGGGAGCCGCGGCCCAGCTGCCCCGGGTGGACGCGGGCCCCCGCCCGCCGCTGCCCACCCCCCTGCCCCCGTCGTCGCTCCTCCGGCCCCGCAGGGCCCCGGGGCGGCTGGTGCCGGTGACCATCCACTTCCCCGAGGACTGCTGTGAGTGAGCGGGCCGCGGGCGGGCGGCCCGGGCCGGGCCGGGCCTTCCCCTTCCGTCCCCTCTCCGAGCCCCGCTCCGCTTCGTCCCGCAGCTCCTCCTCCTCCTCCTCCGGCGGGGTCGGCGGGAGAGGCCGAGGCCGTGACGGGGAGGGTTGGCCTGGAGGAGGAGGGAGCGGAGGGAGCTTGCGGGGTGTGTGTGGTGTGTGTGATTCTGTGTCTGTGTGTCTGTGCGTGTCTGTGTGTTTCTGCGTCTGTGTGTGTGTGTCTGTGTGATCGTGTCTATGTGATCCTGTCTGTGCGTGTGTCCGTCTGTCTGTGTGTGTGATCCTGCTGTGTGTCTGTCTGTGCGCGTGTCCGTCTGTCTGTGTGTGTGTGTGCATCTGTGTGTCTGTGTGATCCCGTCAGTGCACGTGTCCGTCTGTGTGTGTGTGTGTCTGTCTGTGTGATCCTGTCTGTGTGTCTGATTCTGTGTGTGTGCATCTGTGTGTCTGTGTGATCCTGTCAGTGTGCGTGTCCATCTGTGTGTGTGTCTGTCTGTCTGTCTGTGTGATCCCGTCTGTGCGCGTGTCTGTCTGTGCGCGTGTCCGTCTGTCTGTGTGTGTGTGTGCGTCTGTGTGTCTGTGTGATCCCGTCTGTGTGCGTGTCTGTCTGTCTGTGTGTGTGATTCTGTGTGCGTCTGTGCGATCCCGTCTGTGTGCGTGTCTGTCTGTGTGCGTGTCTGTCTGTCTGTGTGTCTGATTCTGTGTGTGTGCATCTGTGTGTCTGTGTGATCCTGTCAGTGCGCGTGTCCATCTGTGTGTGTGTCTGTCTGTCTGTCTGTGTGATCCCGTCTGTGCACGTGTCTGTCTGTGCGCGTGTCCGTCTGTCTGTGTGTGTGTGTGCGTCTGTGTGTCTGTGTGATCCCGTCTGTGTGCGTGTCTGTCTGTCTGTGTGTGTGATTCTGTGTGCGTCTGTGCGATCCCGTCTGTGTGCGTGTCTGTCTGTGTGCGTGTCTGTCTGTCTGTGTGTGTGATTCTGTGTGTGTGTGTGCGCGTCTGTGTGTCTGTGTGATCCCGTCAGTGCACGTGTCCGTCTGTGTGTGTGTGTCTGTCTGTCTGTGTGATCCTGTCTCTGTGTGTGTGTGTCTGTCTGTGTGATCCTGTCTCTGTGTCTGTCTGTGTGTCTGATTCTGTATGTGTGTGTCTGTCTGTCTGTCTGTGTGATCCCGTCTGTGCACGTGTCCGTCTGTCTGTGTGTGTGATTCTGTGTGTGTGTGTGCGCGTCTGTGTGCGTGTCCGTCTGTTTGTGTGTGTGTGCGCGTCTGTGTGTCTGTGTGATCCCGTCTGTGTGCGTGTCTGTCTGTCTGTGTGTGTGATTCTGTGTGTGTGTGTGCTCGCGTCTGTGTGTCTGTGTGATCCCGTCTGTGCATGTGTCCGTCTGTGTGTGTGTGTCTGTCTGTCTGTGTGACCCCGTCTGTGTGCGTGTCTGTCTGTGTGCGTGTCTGTCTGTGTGATTCTGTGTGTGTGTGTGCGTCTGTCTGTGCGCGTGTCCGTCTGTCTGTCTGTGTGTGATCCCGTCTGTTGTCTTTCGGTGCTGGCAGCCGCCCCACCACTCACAGGACTCCTGCCCCAGCGCTGCTGAAGGGGCCGCAGGGTTGTTCTCGCTTGGGGCAGAATAAAGGAAATGGAAACTGATCCCAGCGTGGCGTCCCTGCCCTTAGTCATCGTTCAAGTCTTAGTCTTAAAACAGAAACAATTCTCGTTATGGTTTTAGTTAAGAATTCTCACTTCTCATTTTGCTTTTCCTCAGTGTTTAGGACTTGGAATTCATGGTTTGTGGTGGTTCTGTTGGAGCTTTTCAATTGTAATTAGCTAAGGCTGCCTTACCTGAGGTGACCAGTAGGATTTGTACTGGACATGACGGGTCACCTGTGTCCCAAAGCTCGTCCAGTTTTCGGCTTGATAGGGGGGCAGGGAGCTTATTTTCTCTGGTTTGGACAAACTGATGCTTCAGGGGGTTTTCTGGGCATCTGGGAGGGATGGAGTAATAAGTCTTCCTTAGAATGGAATCTTCCAGCCTTTGGGAATGTTCTTGAGTTTGGGCTTGTCGTTGGCTGGGTAATTAATTGTCTTCGAGCTACCTCAGTAACAGACCCTCTCTTGAACCCTTTTCAGCTTTGAATCCCTGCACTGGATCGAGAGGTGAGTTGAAGTTGGGGTCAGGTAGTGTGGTACAGAGGAAGGGAGCGCTGAATTTAGAGTCAGGGCACCTAGACTGAACTCCTCTGACTCGTCTCTCAAGTGAGGGAATTGCGCTGAATTTATTTCAATTCGATAAGCATTTATTAAGTGCTGACTATGCCAGGCCCTTTGCCAGCCTCCTTAACCTTGAGAAGCTTGTCTTTTATGGAGTGTTGGGGGGGGGGGGGGGGGGAGGACACAGGTCTAGTGACAATAGAACAGGGCTTTCAGAGCCTGCAATGGAAGGATAGAGAAGAGTGGCATAGGGACACCATAGGCATGAGGCTCAGCATGGAGAGGAACAAGGGAGATGATGGAGGGAGGGAACTTGGGCCTAGAAATCCTACGTTCAGTCTATTCTAAATGGAGCCATATGGGAGTAGATAGTCACTTCATAGGAAAAATGATAAAGAGGATTTCCTTATCAGTTCCTAAGGAAGAGTGGGAGGATGGGGAAATGTTACAGGATGTCAGGGTAAGAGTGGGTGGTGTCTTGGGATTAGAATCGTTATAGAGAGGGGAGGCGTATTGGAGGTACTAGCCTGCGGTTAGGTCAGCTCTGTCTCAACACTTATGCTAATGTTGAGGTCCCCTTCAGCTGCAAACCCTATGATGTAATATTTGCTGTAGATCTGTAGAATATTTTATTTAGAATATTTTGTGATTGTTGACATGGATTCAAAAGCATTTATGTATGGTTACAACTAAGATGTATGTTTGGAGCTTTAGTTGATAGAAATTAATTTAAAAGGCTGTCCGACTTCAAATCTAATAGCATTTCTAGATAACATGGAATACATACGTTGCAACAGAATTGGCTATAAGGCATAATTCATTATGCTGAATCCTATTTGATTGTGTTTCCCATCAGCTCGTTTTATATAAACCAGAAGTTGCATTTTGTAGGACATACGTAGGCTTACTAATGATGACTTGCATGGGAGTTGCAGGGTGTATCTGTAGCCAGGATCTCTTGCACCACCTTTCCATTCTTTGCCGAGGCAGCAGGGCATGGAAATTCCTAGGACTCAAGAGTCCGCAGAGCTCATGGTGCTGGTTATCAGAGGAAGGAACCAGGCCTCTCAACTTTACTTCACTTGGCTGGGATGACTGACTCCTTTTCTTTGGATTAGCGTCCTGATGCTTAGTTTCTGCAATGGAGGTTCCCCAGGTAACTGGGACATGATAGGGCTAAGTTGTAGCATCTGTCATATGTTGTAGGGTTCTACAGTGTGCTGTGAACCTTGACCTGTGCCCGATACATAGTTCTGTTTTATGGTATTGAGGAAAAAAGGGAGAAAGTTTGTTGTATGTATTATTTAGATATTGAGAGGAGCTTCTTATTTTCATCTTTGGGTAACATGGTACTGAATCCTTCCTCTTTTGATCAATTCTATAAGATTATAAGGTGCATTAGGGAGATGTTTATAAATAAAATAGACTGAATAAAGGTAAAATGTTAACATTTCAATTGATTTTTTTCTGATCCTAAATTGTGTGTGATAAAAAAATTAATTTTCCTAAATAATACTGTTGAGGTAATGACTATATGATGAAATTTAAAATCTGTTCATTTGTCATTTGATATATGATTCATCTAGATCAGTATTTTAAAACTTAAGTGGATTTCTGATTTTACAGTGGGTTCACTACTGCGTATAGATCATAGCTACACCTCATCTGTATGATTTCTGTTCATATTACTGTTAAATCTTTCAGTAAGGATTTGCCCAATAAAGTAGATATGTTTCTTTATTTTTTCTTTTTTTTTATGTTTTGTGGATAGCACAGTGATTATTTACCTGGTATCCCTTTCTCTTATTACATCTCTGGCCTACCTCCTTTTTTGATATAACTTGGTAACTTAAGATGAGGACACAAGGATAACCAAAGCAATTTATATGAATTATATTTAGAAGATACTAGACATTTAGTTTAGCTATCGGAGCATTTTTTAATTGACTGTATCAATGCTATATACTGTAAGATGTTCATATTATAAACTAATTTAAAAAAAAATTAAATAATGGATAGAAGAAAAAATTGTAATATTTTCTTTTTGTGTTAATCTAGGTACCAAAATACATGTTCACTTCTAGTGAACAAGAGCATGTTCCCAAACTCCTCGAACTTGGGTCGTCCACCCTTCCATCCAAAGTATCAGCAGCCCAGTAACTTCTTCAAACTTCCCCTCAATCTGTCCCCAGCCGTTTCTCACCAGCAGATTATAGATGCCCAGTTCAACTGTCAAAATGTAGAGTAAGTATAATGGCTTTTTGAATTTTGACACAGAACCTTTTGGGGCTATGGAGTCGCTAAAAAGTATTGCCTTATTCTGCCCTGGTCAGACCATATCTTGTGTTCAGTTCTGGGAGCCATATTTTAGGAAAGTCAGTTGATAAGCTAGAGAAATCTAGAAGAAGGCTGTCTGGGTTGAGATCATATGAGACTCTTTTGAAGAAACTGGATATGTTCAACCTAAATAAAAAAGACCTGGGCGGGGATAATTATGTTCCAGTATTTGAAGACTTGTAACAGGGAAGAGGGATTAGACTTATTTTGCTTTGCTCAAGAAAAAGTAGGTAGCATTACAAAGAACTAAATTTAAACTAGATAATAAGGAAAAACTTCTAACAATTAGAGCTATCCAAAAGGAGAATGATCTACTTTATTTTCTCCTTCACTTGATGGTTCTGGAATTTGGCAACGATATTCCTTGGTGTTTGCAGTTTGGGATTCCTTTCAGGAGGTAAGCGGTAGATTCTTTTGATGACGATTTTGCCCTCTGGATCTAGGACCTCTGGGCAGTTTTCCTTGATGATTTCTTGGAAGATATTGTCCAGGCTCTTTTTTTCATCATGGCTTTCTGGTAGACCAATAATTCTTAGATTTTTCTCTCTTGGATCTATTTCCCAGATCCTTTGTTTTTCCAATGAGATATTTTACATTTTCTTCTATTTTTTCATTCTTTAGATTCTGTTTGACTGATTCTTGATGTCTCATAGAGTCATTGGCTTCTACTTGCCTAATTCTAATTTTTAATAGATTGTTTTCTTCAGTTAACTTTTGCATCTCCTTTTCTGTTTGCCCAGTTGTTCCTTTTAAGGAGTTATCTTCTCCAGTTAGGTTTTGTACTTCCTTTTCCATTTGTCCAATTTTCCTTTTTTAAGGAGCTGTTCTCTTCAGTGAATTCTTTTTTCTTGTTTTTAAAATCATTGGCCAGTTTTTCTTCTACTTCTCTAATCTGGCTTTTAAAATCCTTCTTGAGCTCTTCCAGGAATGCTCTTTGGGCTTGAGACCAGTTCATATTCCCTTCTGAAGTTTCAGATGGGATTACAGTCTCAGTGCTGACTTCTTTGGTATTCGTGTTTTTAGTCCTTTTCACCGTAGAAAGGTTCTATGGTCTTTTCTGGTTTGCTTCTTGCAGAAAGCCTTTTCCAGGCTTTTAAAGTGGATCTCTGCTTCTGGGGCAGAAGAGGTTCTGTCCCATGGTTCTTGTGCTTAGAACTTGAGGCTTTGTGTATTGTGGCCTGTGGTTCTTTCAGCTAAAAGCTAAAATGCTGCAGCTTACCTGTTGTTGAGCCAGAGCAGAGGCTAGGTAAAGAAAGTCTTTCTGAGTTTTCCAGGAGTTACACTGGAACTAGCTGCGTTAAGTATGGGGGAGGGGTGGTCTGGCCACAGGAGGTCTCCTCTCCTGAGTTAGAGCATAGGCAAGCTTAGCAGTTGGTGGTCCCGTCTGTGCTAGTGTCTTCCCGATTCCTCTGGCTGTGCTAAGGCACACTGGGGTCCTGGTGTTGGCGGTTGCAGGCTCTACCCTGCTGGGGCTCAGGATCTCCTCCCAGTTCGCTGAGGAGGGACTCTCTGGGACAGCTCCAGTCCTGCACTGGTCCCCTTCAGCCACAGCAAGAGGGACCCACCCCCCTTTGCGATATTCCTAGCCTCATGGGCTAAGACTGTTTACCCCATTGACTGATCCCACTGTTTCAGAATTTTTCCTGGGGAAATATTCTTTGGGTTTTTCAAGGTCACCAAGGGGAGGGGAATAGCATTTACTGATCATTCTGCCCTCTTGGCTCCTGGAAGTTCAAGTAGGTGACTTATAGACATTTAATCTGCCTGCTGATAGTCTCAGGAGTGGCTGCTGCAGTTACCTGGAGTTCTGCGGTTCTCTTGCTCTCTTCTACTGGATTTCCATCCTGGGCTGATATGTTTGAGAATTCACAGTGCTGCTGCTGCTTCAGAGTGCCCAGGGCTTCCTGCTCGGCTTTGCTATGGCAGGTTCGCTCCCCCAATCAGAATGATCTACTTTAGGTGGTAATGAGTCCCCTCTCTTTAGAAAACTTGCTTTAGCAAAGATTGGAAGACCACCTGATATGTTGTAGAGAAGATTCTTGTTCAGTTATAGGTTGTACTAGATGACCTCTGACATCCTGTCTAATTTTGAGGTTTATTAACCTATGGGTTTGTTTCTTCTTTGGAATGTCTATTGTTGCTCTGAAATTTTTTCTTTCTGAAGAATATACCATTAACCATTATCCTGTGAACGTTTTTTTTAAATAGTTTACCGAGAAGTCTCTTAACTGGGAACCTTTCACCTATCCCAATACAGTCATTATCTTATGGAAATGGAAGTCCAGTACGAACATCAACTTCTCCAGTATCGCGAGGAAGGAAGTAAGTACTTTTAAAAATAATTATTCTGAAAATAACAAATACCAATTATGATAATGGTATTTCTGATTATTTTCTGAGTTTGTTAGTGAGTTGGGGATCAAATTTTGCTTTGGTGACTTGGGCATCTGAACAAGTTCATTGGATAAGGGTATAGGAGGCAAAATGATTTAGACCACGGAGGCACCCCAAACTAGGTTTGGAGTCAGAGGATTAGGTTAAAATACTGATTTAGAATAGCAAATGGGCAGGATACAGAAAGAATGGTATCATTATCCATGATTCTCTGATTTGGCTTAGAAACTTAGGATTTTTGTGTTCAGAAGAAGAGCTTTGGACCCACTGCATGGGGTACCCTCCCTTCAAACCCCACCCTCCCCCATTTTGGAGCTAAGAAAACTGAGGCCCACAGACATTGGGTTTTGGCTGAGGTGTCCCACACTTGACTAGTTACATAGCTAGATCTAGAACCAGCCTCCCCTGGTCCAACATTTTGCCACTCTATCACGCTGCTTTTTCATTTTGGCTATTGCACTTAACCACTAATCCCTGAGACATAAATTTAGTCCTTAATTCCTTGGTTTATTATAATTCCTGTGAGTTTGAGAACTTTTTCCCATTGTTGAAAGGAGGGTAGTGTGGTAATGATGCTACACTTGAGAATTTTTAAATTTCTTCCACTTCTAAAATAAATTTTAGAGACTATCTAGTCCCTTCGTTGTGCAGATGAAAAAACTGAGGTCTAGAAAAGGCTAAATGTCTAGTGGAAAATCACATTACAAGTTAGTGACTTTGGTTCAGGTAACTTGGAAGACTAGAAAAAGAAATGATTTTTAAAGAGAAATAATATATTGAAGTCACATTTCTATAAATCTTTTCTTTCTAAAGTAATCTTGTCACTTATCTGATTTCTAAATTCAGTGTTTCTGGTTGATCTGAATATTCCTCAGATACATCATGTTTAACATATTTGAAACTAAGACATTAAATTTATGTAACAAGTTGATTAAAAATATGTAATTATAAATGAAAAGTTTATTGTAAACTTTAACAGAAAACTTCTCTGTTATTGAATGGCTTTTGTGGTAAAGGATCTTTTTAAGTCTGTTTTATCAGATTTTTCACTGACTCTGTGTGTGTGTCTATATATGGACACACACATGCTTTATTGCACCAGTTTTATTATGAAAGTGTGTTTTGATTAGGGAAAATATATCAGATTTTCAATAAAAAGTCATGGCTGGCACTTCTGTAGGATTGTTGTCAGTTCCCTCTTGTAGTTTCATCATATTCCCGTGTGTATGATTGTGTTTTTCCCCATATTTCATGTCACTTTCTTTATGTTCAGTATGAACATTGTCTTTAGCTATGGAATAGCGCTGTGTGCATTGTCCTGCTTCTTAGCCTTGAGACTTGCCTCCATTTGTAACTAATGTTGCTGTGTGGACAGTATTGCAGTTTTGTCCCTGTGTTTTTAAATTTAGTCTTTAAGAAGTTCATTACTGGATGTCATCATAGTGAACCTTAACCAGGATTTTTTTTTTACAGGAGATTAAGCAATGAACAAAATGTTCCCCTTGATGTTAAACGGCAGCGGTTTCATTCACCCCATGAATCCACTGTAGCTAACCAGATAGTGCCTTCACCAGATGAAAGACGGTATTCAGCACCAGGATCGGTGACTCCACCATTGTTGCATTCCTATTATGTACCAGATTTAGTGAGATCTGTTCCACCTTTTCGAGAGGCACCATTTTCAGAACCTAGAGAAATAACGCTTCCAGTGGCCAAAGATGAGGTAACATGGATACAAATTTCATTTGTCTTTTGGGAATTTAATTGTCTTTTTTGAACAAAATGCCTTACATATAGTAAAATGTTTAATAAAAGTCTATTAAAGTGTGAATAATAGAAGAAATCTTCATGGATGTCAGGGAAGTCATTCTTTTATGACAAATAGGTCTATTTTTTCATTTCTTACGGTGTTTATGTACCTTATAGCAACATGTTTTACAATTTTTGTTAGTTATTCTACTGTGAAAGCCTTTGTAGCTTATAATTTTGTTAGGTTCATAACACAAATTAGAATTCAAAGTCATTAATTCTCTAGTCCATTTTCAATTCATTGAACTCGAATCTTATCTTTTAAACATGAGAGAAGTTTGAAGAGGCTTAAAGTGGCTTTTGTAATAATTTACAAAGTCATCTCCTTTTGGTACGGTTGTTTTTATCAAAGGATTTAGGGGTTTTTTTGTTTTTCTGAGTGATTGTCAGAATCCCAGCAGTTACTGAGAAGTGATTCATACTAAGTTACTAAGTTACAAAGCTAGAATTAGGCAGAATGGTATGTATTTAAAATGTTATTTGCCAAATAACATTTTAGATGAAATAAAATTATTTAAATTAGTATTTTTGGAAAATAACTCCATCAACGTGGAGAAATGTGTTTTTTTTTAAGCATCCAAATTTAGAAGCATATGTACATGTTCAATATTCAGTTAAACTTTAAAAATACCAGGCAATCAGGAAGAAAATTCATTATATAACTTTCTTTATTCCTTGGCCTGTTGTGGACTTACATTTAATTTTCATATAGTTTTGAACTTGCCCCAGTTCTTAACTAAGATTCTTGGAATTGTATACTTTTCCATCTTTGCTTGCCAGGAAAAATAGGACAAAAAACAAGGAAGACTCAAATTAGAAATGACAAATTTGGGGTGTTCTAAAGGACTTTCTTTGTTTTTCCTTCTTGATTTCACTCACCTTTTAAAGGGAAGATTTTTTAAATTTTAATTTTTAATGGCAAGCATTGCACAAACTAGTTTTATGATTTGATAGATATGAGATTTATGATAATTTTGTTCATTCGATTAACAATTAAGTATGTATTATAGACACTATGTTAGGACGCTGAGGAAGAGACCTAGTGTCTACCTTTTGAGCTTAGCTTAGTAGATGTATATTCTAGTAGTACAGAACCACAAGAAATCTTACTAAGTCTTTCTGAACTACGTATGTTTGCGGGTAGGTGTAACTCTAAATGGATTTTATTATGTAAATTCATTTGAAGTTCTTCATTCTTTTTTTGTATAATGTTTCCAATAATTGATTATTATTTATAAGCCTTAGTTATACATCCGGAGCATAGACATGTATTTTTCTGTATTCAGCCTAATTCAGGAACAAATAATTGATGCCATTTTGTTATTGGCGTATGCCAGTACCTTTTCTTCAGCTTTCTAACATAGAAGAAAATTCTCTTATACCCTCAATATTAGGGATCAGTGTGTTTATCATTGAAGAAGTGAGTGTGGGAAATGGGATAGCACCAGCTTTTCTCTCTCCTTTACTGTCAGCCTGCCTAATAGTCTGAGAATCCAAAGAAGTGATGGAATTTCTTTTATAATGTGTGATGTTCCTCAACAGACTTTCTTTTCCATCTTTAGGATCCATTTTGTGTATGTTTTGTAAAAGGCTTAGTTCTTAGATCAAAACACTGATATCTTTGAATTTTTTTTTTCTTGATTATAAAATTTGTTTATTTCACTGTATCACTATTACCATAATAGATTGCAACTTCATCAAACCTTGGGCGGATCACTTAAATTTTCTGTGTTTCCTTTTTCTCAACTATAAAATGAGAGGGCTGTTCTCAATGACCTCCTCTCTTTTAGTTCTAAATCTGTAAATTGCAAATCCTTCATAGAAACCATATCCCGCATGCTAATTTACCATTTTCATTTTCTCTACACGACCAGCCCACACCATTTCGATCATATACATCTTCTTTAATGTTTCTGCACTCCCCATTGCTCTTTGGCTTATTTGCCTTTTTAATTCTTCTGAGATGGTGGTATTTCAATATTTATTGCCACGTAACGTAAATGGGAAAATACTGTTAGATAAAGGTTGTCGCATCAGTAATCAATTTGGAGTTATTGCATTCCTGCCCTGTTTCCCAAGTGCCATCCAACCAGAACTCTTCCTGCTTGTGATTTCTGGGCCCAGGAGTTCCTTAATTTTGTGTGTGTTTCCAACCACTATGTTGTGATTGGGTTTTTTCTTCCTGGATTGTAGTTAAATATGTGATTTTTCTAGTCAGTAAAAATATAACTATAGAAATATGAGGGACATTCTTTAATGATATTGCATTCCATCGTCATATGTCTCTTGAAGAAAATTGTGTTCTGTTATCACTTTGTGAAATTGTACTTAGATGTTATTTGCATTGACATAATAAAATCTAATTAATTGAGAAGTTTTTAATATTCAGAAATTAAATTGAGATTTACTTTTTCATGGTCTGTAAGGACATTTGCATTAATAATGTAAAATTGTAGGAAGATTTTTCAAACTACCAAAAGGAGCACTTCTTTTATAGGTGTTACTAGGGATTACAGGGGCCCACTTACAGTACTAACAACCAATATGATACTTATAAATAATTGTTTTTATTAAAGTAGATTCTCCTCCTCAGGAGGATTTCATTGTTGGTATGATTCAAGTTATACATTTTAAAACTAACATTTCATTTATTTAAATTTCTTTCTTTATTTTTAAATATATACATTACACATGTAGTAAATACCTGTATGCAGAGAGCACTGTTAGGTATTGGAGATGATAAGTTTCTTAGATAGATCTCTTCTCTCATGGAATTTATAGTTTATTAATAAGCTCTAAGTTTATTAATGAGCTCTAAGACACATAAATAGCTATGATGTACAATAATATATGATACATATGTTAGAGAATTGTAGCACAACACGCAGTGCGAGAGCCAAGGGGAAGATTCATTGAAGAAGCATTTTTGAATTGAGTTTTAAAGGAGTGGTTGAAAGAGGACAAAAGCAGAGGAAGTGAGGAGGGAGGGTAGTGGGGAGAAGAAATAACTAAAAGCATCCTGTTCAGCAAAGGCCAGATAAGCAAAATAGAAAAATTAACCATCATTTTCTATAAAGAGTATTGTATTGTTTCAGACATCAGTACTGTCATAACCTGTTAATTTGTAGTTTGCTTATTTGAGAAACAAGTTGATTCTCTAAGATTTTGTTTTCTTGGAAAATTTTTATCAGTATTTTCCATATGTACATTGAATCTGATAGAAGTGAGAAAACTGGAATAAATGCCAGTTTATACTGAAATGCTTAACCAGAAAACCAGTTTCTTGAATTTTAATTTCTCTTGTTCTTAGTATCGATTTGTGGCCCCCTTGCTGGACTCATAGAATCTTAAAGATGCATTATGTTAGAGATCAATAAATCTCACTCTCTAATTGAATTTCCAACCCAGTGCTCTTTCTACAACAGTGCTAATTTGCATGGCTCACATCTGTACCTTTAAAGTTAGCAGGTAACATTCTGCAGAAAACTGCTACTGTTTTTCATGTAGATCTTGTTTGGCATTCCCATCAGAAAAATACCTCTTTCCTGCCTCTTCCCCCAAGACAGTTTTACTCAGAAAAACCATCTCACAGCTGACAGATGGAGAATGTGTACTGAGAACAGCATGTAAAAGTTATCCACTTCAGCTTTACACTTGTCAAGATATTCACAAATTTTCCAGAAGAATGTAAAAAAGTAGAAGCCTTAAAATACATTCACTGTTCCTTACAATAAAATATACTTGCTCTAACAGTAACTTTATTGCTAATTTTGTTTTAAAATGGCTTTGGGAATAGATTAAGTTGTTTGGAAGTTGGACAGTGTATACTTAGATGAAAAGTCAGTTAATTTTCCAAATTTTCTATACCTTTTCAGATGTGTTGTCTCATTTTGAACATAAGTAAGCCAACTGCAATGCTAAATTACTTGTTCCTATAATTAATTTTAAGACAAAAAAAAGGTAATTACATTTTGATGAGAGCCCCAAAAGGATAAAGCATTCTGTATGATTTTTCTTGTACTTGGAAGAATGGAGAAATTTTTAGAGATAAAAATAATGCTTTTAAACTAGAAACCAAAAGCTTATTTACCTAACCCATCAGCAATTAAATTTTTTCTTTGGAAAAACATTGTATAATTTGTATCACCCATGTGCCTATCACTGCTTGTTCATTTTAAAATTTGTATCATTTATTTAACTAGAAATATGAACTTTGAGCTGTCTCTGCATCTGGCACAAGCATGTGCATCTGTCTGAATCTTCTCTCAGCTCACTCCACTTTCCATGTTTACTTGATGACAAAGAACCCAGCCTGACAGAAACAATGAGGATTCCTAAGTGAACAGCAGCTCCTGAAGAAGCTTCTCTTTCTTGGTGGGAGGGAGAATTATTCCTGTCATAGTAGCCAGAAGAGAAAAAGGAGATGAGAAAAAGTAGAATTTTAGAATTGCAAGGTAATAATTAAATATTAGTTCAGCAAGTATTTATGAAGCACCTACTAGGTACTGGAGATCCAAAGACAGAAATGGAACAGCCCTAAACTCAGAAAGCCTTTATTTTACTAAGGGAATACTGCCTGTGCATATCCACGTAGAGGACAGGGGAAATAAAAGATGAAGAAAAAACGAACATTTGGGGGGATCAGGGAAATCTTCCTAGAGGAGGTGGTACCTGAATGAAGCCTTGGAGGAAGGTAAAGGTTCTGAACAGCTAGGAAAGGACAGATAGAGTACGTTCCAGGTGTGGGGGAATGGCTTGTATAAGTGCATGGAGGTGGGAGATGACATAGTAGGGCTAGAGAATAATTAGTATTCTGGTTTGACTGGAATGTAGGAGAATATTATGGAACATGGCTGGAAAATTAGGAAGAGACCGTCGGAGGCCTTAAGTTTCAGTCTTAATTGCATTTTATCTTAGTAACAATGGAGAGCCACTAAACAAAAAGTTGTTGAGCAGAGAAATGAGATGATCAGACATCCCTTAGGAAGATTATTTTGATAGCTTTGTGGAAGATGCATTGGCAAGAAGAGGGTCTAGAAGCAAGGATGCAAATTAGGAAGTGTAAGTAATGAAGAGTTCTTGAGTCTGAAGGTAGTTCCTGTGTGAGTGACAGGAAGAGGATGGATTTGAGAGATATTGCAGATATAGAGCTGATAATACTTGGCAACTGATTGGATGTAGAGATTGATGGAAAGGGACAAGTCAAGGACAATTCTGAGGTTACTTTGGGAATACTGGATGGTATTACTCTAAGCAGAAATAAAGTTTGCAAGAAAAGTAGGTTTAGGGGGAAAGATAATTAATTCACTTTTTGGGACAAGGTGAGTTTGAGAGGCATGTGTATTATCTAGGAGGAGATGTATAGCAAGCAGATGAAGATATTTAACTGGAGTTCAGAAGAGGTAAGGTTGTAGATATTATTCAGTCTACTTACAAAATCACTAAAGCTGTAGAATAGAAGTGTGTGCGCTACTTTTTACATTAGAATGTAAGCTCCCTGAGAGCAAGAACTGTTTTTGCCCCTCTGTATGCCCAGTGCAGTGCCTGGTACATAGTAGGCAGCTTAATAAATGATTGTTCAATGATTGATTGATCTCTTAAACCACCATGAACCTAGCTCCGTAGAGAAAACCTTATCTTGGAGGCTCTTTTCTTATTTTATATACAATTCTGATAACTTGAGCTTCTAGCCTTAAGTCCTTTGTAGCTGGCAGAAGATTTGTTTTTAGCCCAGCTCCAAATCATTCGTGGTCCAAAACAGTCGTCTCCAAAATTGGGGGTAAGGTGTGATCAGTCATTTAGAGAATAGGAAGATAGGACACAGTTCACTTCCTCTGCCCCTGCCCACTCCCCAGAGCCAGACACTTAGTACATATATAATCCTGGGCAAGTCACTCTGTCTCTTTTTGCCTCAGTTTCCTTATTTGTGAAATGGGAATAATGAATAGCACCGACCTCCCAGAGTCGTTGTGAGGAGCAGATGAGATAATGATGAGGAGAATGATAAGGGATTAGCACAATGTCTGGCATACAGTAAGTGGTACACATGTATGTGAACATCTGTATGTTTATGGATAGACACACATACATTTTATATATATACACACACATATGTGGTAGCTATTATTATTAGCTGTCATCAGTGTTTGGCTTCTCTCCAACACTTTTACCTTTACCTTACCCTTTTTAATATTTTCCTGCTCTAACCCTTCCCATTACTGACTTCCTGTGTGACTTGACTGGTATGGACCTCTCAGGGAGGTATATTACCTAACCAGATTCAAGCTCCCTCAGCAGCTACAAAGGCAACATTTTCTGCCCTTTTCTTCCCATAGTGTGTGCACAGTGTGCTTGTACCCTGTCCATCTCATTACCAAAGAAACAAACTCTGTGCTTAGAGAGGTGTGTATGTGTGTGTGTGTGTGTGTGTGTGTCTTGTGTTTTGTGCAAGGGTGGAGGCGTGTTGTGTGAATTGACTGGTAATTAAGGCCCCAGGCCCCTCACTATTTATTTTTTTGGTGGTAAAGACTGAAAAGCAGAGGGATTAGGAAGAATGGATCACTTTCTTTACCTCTAAATAAACTTCCTATTTCTGTCCATACCACTGCCACCCCTCCCACTCAACTAGGTGTTGTTACAATTGACTTCTCACTTTCTCCTACTAATCCTCATGTCCAATCAGTTGCCAAGTTTTGCCATGACGGCCCCTAACAACGTAATCTGTTGCTTCGTTCACGGGTTCTCCATCCCAGTTCAGGCTCCCACCACCCCTCACTCTTACTTGGACTAATGCAGTGGCTTCCTTGCAGACTCATCCCTCTCCAATCTGTCTTCCACATAGCTGCTAAAATGCTAAAGCGCAGATCTGATCATATAACTCTTTACTAATTAAATCTAGTGATTCTCTGTTGATTCCAGCATTTATCATCCTTTAGTTTCCACTTTTGTGCAGTTTTAATAAAGTAATTATTGATGAAGTAGTGCATAGTTCTAATTTATAAATAAATGTGAGCCTCTGATTGGGAAATCAGACAATAGGGCTCTTCCTGGTCTGAGCTTACATTTCTAAGATTAAAGCAATTCCGTTTAATTCAAGAAGCATTAAGTGCACACCATGTTTAAGCCACTGTATTGTGGGCTGGGAGAACAAGCACCAAAACAGAGCCGCCTGTCCTCAAGGACGCGCTTGGCAAGAGAGACGAAACATATACACAAATAGTTAACATAAAGAACTGAGGAGGGAGGGGACGCTCAGGGGTGAATCAGCAAAAGTTTCAGGGAGGAGGTGGAAATGGAATTGAACCATCTGAGAGAGTCCGTTCCAGGAATAGATAGATAGCTTGTGCAGTTACACAGGTTGGAGCATTGAATTCAGTGAACAGTTCGATCCTCATCCTTCTTCCTTTTTCTGTAATGTTTGGCACCGCTGATCACCAGATAGTCTGACCACTTAGATAGTCTCCCCCTCTAGGTTTTTGTTATACTGCTCTCCTGGTCTTTTTCCTGTCTATTCAGCCTTTTCTTTTCAGTCTCCTTTGCTGGTTCTTGTCCCCTCAGTCTCTGCCCTGGGCCCTCTTCTTTTCTTCCTTTAATAACAATGAGAACTCCAACATCATTGATAATACTTGCCATTTGTATAGTGCCTGTTGTTAGCCTTGCCCTGTGCTAAACACTTATAAATTATCTCATTTATTTTATATTATTTTATCATCTCATTTGTGAGGTAGACGCCCTAGACTATTTCATTGGGTGGTCTTATGAACATCCATGGGTTCCATTTTCATCTCTTTGTAGATCTCCAGCCTTCTAACCTCTAGTCTTAACTCACCATTTGCCTCCAGGGCACCTCTAATTGAATGTCCTGCGGCATCAAAAATTCAATATATCCAAAACAAAACTCATTATCCTTCCTCCAAATCTCCTTCTCTTTTGAGCTCCCTATTACTGTGAAAGGTACCACCACTGTTGTCACCCAGCCCTGTGGTGTTGTCTTTGATTCCTCGTTCTACTTTACCCCACGTACCCAATCTGTTGTGGAGTCTTGACGTTTCTACAGCATCTCATATGTCACAGATGCCTCTTGCCTGGTCTTTTGCTTTAGCTTTTTAACTGGTTTTCTTTTTCCACATCTCTCTCTACTCTAATCCATCTACTGCCTAGAGGTAGTTTTTCTAAAGTGGCAGGCCTGATTCTTATTTAAGCTCTTGTGGTTCCTTAGTGCCTCCAGGATCAAAAATAAACTCCTCTATTTGTCATTTACAGCTCTTTATCTTTCCAGTCTTCTTATACTTTGCTTCCATTCCTTCACTTTATTGTGCAGTTTCTTGAAGAGTACATCTCATCTCCTCTTTATGTGGGCTATCCCCCATTTCTGGAATGCTTTGCCTTCTCATCTCCACCTCTTAGTTTGCCTTGCTTCCTTTAAGAATCAGATCCTATCTTAACCTTCTACAGGAGGCCATTCATCCTAAACTTCCCCTACAGCCTCAGCTGCTAGGGCCTTCTCCTTCAATATTATGCCTCCTGTCTATTCTGTATGTTAACTTGTGTGTATCTGGTTATTTAGATACTATCTCCTTTTCCCTTTCTTTACACCCACAAGGCTTAGTATGACGTGTGGCATGAAGTAATTGCTTAAGAAATGCTTGTTTGGACCAACAGTTTGGAACTGAACAGTGTGCTTTAATTTGTTTGGAACATAGGGGTGTAGTGATGGGAAATAATGTTAATTAAGGTGGCTATATAAATTATTTTTTAAAATTTATTTATTTAACTTTTAACATTCATTTTCACAAAATTTTGGGTTCCAAATTTTCTCCCCATTTCTCCCCTCCCCCCACCCCAAAACACTGAGCATTCTGTTTGCCCCTATCACCAGTCTGCCCTCTCTTTTATCATCCTTCCCTTCCCTTGTCCCCATCTTCTCTTTTGTCCTGTAGGGCCAGATAACTTTCTACACCCGTTTACTTGTATTTCTTATTTCCTAGTAGCAAGAACAATATTCGACAGTTATTCCTAAAACTTTGAGTTCCAACTTCCTTCATCCCTTCCTCCCCACCCATTCCCTTTGGGGAGGCAAGCAATTCCATATAGGCCATATCTGTGTAATTTTGCAGATGACTTCCATGATAGTCGTGTTGTGTAAGACTAACTATATTTCCCTCCATCCTATACTGCCCCCCCATTGCTTCTGTTCTCTCTTTTGATCCTGTCCCTCCCCAAGAGTGTTGACTTCTAATTGCTCCCTCCTCCCATTGCCCTCCCTTCCATCATCCCCCCCCCCTTATTCCCTTCTCCCCCACTTTCCTGTATTGTAAGACAGGTTTTCATAGCAAAATGAGTGTGCATTTTATTCCTTCCTTTAGTGGAATGTGATGAGAGTAAACTTCATGTTTTTCTCTCACCTCTCCTCTTTTTTCCTCTACTGAAGAGTCTTTTGCTTGCCTCTTTTATGAGAGGTAATTTGCCACATTCCATTTCTCCCTTTCTCCTCCCAATATATTTCTCTCTCACTGCTTAATTTCATTTTTTTAAGATACAGTCCCATCCTATTCAATTCACTCTGTGCTGTGTGTGTGTGTGTGTGTGTGTGTGTGTGTGTGTGTGTGTGTGTGTGTGTAATCCCACCAACTACCCAGATAATGAAAACTTTCAAGAGTTACAAGTATTGTCTTTCCATGTAGGAATGTAAACAGTTCAACTTTATTAAGTTCCTTATGACTTCTCTTTGCTGTTTACCTTTTCATGCTTCTCTTCATTCTTGTGTTTGAAAGTCAAATTTTCTTTTCAGCTCTGGTCTTTTCATCAAGAATGCTTGAAAGTCCTCTATTTCATTGAAAGACCAATTTTTCCCCTGAAGTATTATACTCACTTTTGCTGGGTAGGTGATTCTTGGTTTTAGTCCTAGTTCCTTTGACTTCTGGAATATCCTATTCCATGCCCTTCAATCCCTTCATGTAGAAGCTGCTAGATCTTGTGTTATCCTGATTGTATTTCCACAATACTTGAATTGTTTCTTTCTAGCTGCTTGCAATATTTTCTCCTTGACCAGGGAACTCTGGAATTTGGCCACAGTGTTCCTAGGAGTTTCTCTTTTTGGATCTCTTTCAGGCAGTGATTGGTGGATTCCTTGAATACTTATTTTGCCCTATGGTTCTATGAAAGATGATGTCTAGGCTCTTTTTCTGATCATGGCTTTCAGGTAGTCCCATAATTTTTAAATTGTCTCTCCTGGATCTGTTTTCCAGGTCAGTTGTTTTTCCAATGAGATATTTCACATTATCTTCCATTTTTTCATTCTTTTGGTTTTGTTTTGTGATTTCTTGGTTTCTCATAAAGTCATTAGCCTCCATCTGTTCCATTCTCATTTTGAAAGAACTATGGTCTTCAGTGAGCTTTTGAACCTCCTTTTCCATTTGGCTAATTCTACTTTTGAAAGCATTCTTCTCCTCATTGGCTTTTTGACCCTCTTTTGCCAGTTGAGTTAGGCTAGTTTTCAAGGTGTTATTTTCTTCAGCATTTTTTTGGGTCTCCTTTAGCAAGGTGTTAACTTGGTTTTCTTGCATGTCTCTCATTTCTCTTCCCAGTTTTTCCTCCACCTCTCTAACTTTTTTTTCAAAATCTTTTTGAGCTCTTCTGTGGCCTGAGCCCATTAAATATTTATTTTGCCTGTTTGGGATACAGAAGCCTTGATTTCTGTGTCTTTCCCTGATGTTAAGCATTGTTCTTCCTCTTCAGAAAGGATGGGAGGAGATACCTGTTCACCAAGAAAGTAACCTATGGTCTTATTTTTTTTCCCTTTTCTGGGCATTTTCCCAGCCAGTGGCTTTACTTCTGAGTGTCCTCTCCACACCCACCTCGCCTCCAGATCAGCCCAGCCAGCACTCGAGGTCTGAGATTCAAATGTTGCTTCCCAGCCTCAGGGCTTTGGGCAGGGGCAGGGCTGCCACACAGGGCTCAGTTACCTCAGGGGATTTATGCGGAGACCTTCAACAATGGATCCAGGCTTCTGCCTGCTTTGGGAGCCCCTGTCCACTGCTGCCTCTGCTGCTGCCTCCCGAGGGGGCCTGTGTCATGGGGACACCCACCTACCCTCTCAGCAAGCCAAAAAGACTCTCTCTCTGACCTTTGAGCCTGTGGGTGGAGGGACCTGCGGGGCCGCTGGAGATTCTGTCCCTGAAGCCTGCTCGGATCTGCTCCTCTCGGTGCCTCATGGCCAAGGCAGGGCTGAGCTCTGCTCCGGGTCCAGGGCTCGACGGACCTTTTGGGTCAGTTTTTCAGGTCTCTCTGGAACAGAAATCTCTGCTCTGTTGTTCTGTGGCTTCTGCTGCTCCAGAATTTGTTGGGAGTTCTTCTTTGCAGTATTTTATGGGCTGTGGGTTCGGAGCTAGCATATGTGTATCTTTCTACTCTGCCATCTTAGCTCCTCCCCCCTATAAATTATTTTTGAAAAATGATTACAGTCAAGACATTTTTCCTCATGCATATCTCAAATGACTGAAGCTGCTGTTACAGTCACTTCTTTATCTGCAGAGATGAGGAACAAGTAATTGACATCTTATGTTATCTGCTATATTTTAAGCCTTTGTTAAATCACTTCAGCCTTATTTTTCCTTTCCCAAATTGTAATATTTCCTTTAGTCTTTTGTATTGGGTTATTTTTTCTTCTTTAACTACCATTTTAACTCTCAGCGCTCTAACCTTTCTCCAAATAATCCATATTTTATTGTGCCAGAATTCTAGTGTGTTCCTTATTAATGCTAAATGTTCTCTACAGATTTTAACTGTTACGAGAATAGTTTATGTTGTGTTTTCAAACTGTCTCCACTAACTTTTCCCTACTTTTTTGAAGAAGTGTTTATCAGAGATCCTGCTTCTAGATTTAATATAGTAATGTCAGGATTGAACAGGTAAAGTTGGAATAAGAAGAGGTATTAGTGTTAGTGTCTTGAAGTGGATGGCCTGGCACCCTTAATATCAAACCTGGAGATCAGGGTGTGCTGGGTTTTTTATATATGTATGTATGTGTGTATGTATGTATGTATGTGTACGTGTATGTGTGTGTGGGTGTGTGGGTGTGTGGGTGTATATATATATATATATATATATATATATACATATATATATATATATATATATATATATATATATGTAAACTCAGTATGTATTCAGAATTAGAATTTCTTTTCAATCTTTGGAAGCAGGCTGTGAATCCTCACTTGGCTGTTGTTACTGATGTGTATTTATGTATGCGTAACTGTGTCCATAGATTCATAAGATGCTAGAATCGGAGGACACCTTAATCTTAATGCTGATTTCTGCAGTTCTTAATAGTGTCCCTCACCAATACTTGGTAGTTTTCTGCATTTTGTATTTAATTTTTTGTGTGAATATTTCCCTCCAGGAGAATGTAAGCTCTTCATAGACAGGGACAGTCTACCTTTTATATTTGTATTCCCAGCACCTAGCATAGTACTTGTAGCTGCTTAGTAAATATGTTTTCCATTGAATTGAGTTATGAACTTTTGAATGTTGACTATATACCGAAAAAGGGGCCATGTGAAATTGTCACATGCCTTACTAGCAAAATGTATGTTAACACTTGCAGTCTTGTCTAAATTTTTTCCCTTTCCCCTTCTCCCATTTAAGGATATATTATATATAGTCTATAAAGGGGCCCTTTCTATCCACGAAACTTACAAAAGTTAATAGAGATACAGCTTTTGGGGGTGGGGCTGAGAACGTGAAATAGACTTTTTAAGAGTACTAAGATGATATTAGGCAGCTGGAACATATTTTATAGACAGATTTGTTAAATAATAATTGAATATGATAGATTTGTTAAAATTTTGAACAGGAGTTTTTATATTTCTGAAAATACAGAATTTATAAAGTATTTTTTTTTGGGGGGGGGTGTAAAGTTGAGTCAGCAGGTATTGAACGTATTTCAAGTGTGTCAGCAGCGAACATGTGATTTGAAGAAGAAAGAACTCTGTCGATCTCAATTGCAGAGAGAAATTCAACTGATATTTCCACGTATGTTTTCTTTTATGTATCCTAGTGAAGTTTATATTTCAAATTTTAATATCAATAACTAAATTGTATTTTATAATTCCATGGCTTTGTTTTTTTAGAGAGCAGACTCTTCTTGGTTGGATCTTCACTGAATGGATTTGGTACAAGGAGCAGTGATGGTGATTTGTGCCTGGTTGTTAAGGAGGAGCCAGTAAGTAACTAAACGTTTTTTAAAATTTCCGTTGCCAAGGTCAACTACAAAAGCGTAAATATTAGCTAACGTATACTATAATGTTCTCTTGTTAGTAGCTAATGTTTTCTTGCTTGCATATAACTTAAGAGAAGCTGACAGATGCTTTCTCTCTTAAGGCATATTTAGGAGGAAATTACAGAAATTATCCAGAAGTTACAGTACTCCTGATATTATAGAAGATTTTAGGGTCAGAAAATGATAGTTATATCTCTGCCTTTTTTTGAAACAACTTCTGTTTTGGAAGGTCACTGAGCCAGGGTTATCGTGTACAGGGAAGAAAGGAACATCAGAGAAAAAGTGGGCTGTGTCACCTCCAAATTTAGATTTCTAGTAATGGCATATTACAAATATTTATTTTCTTTGGTATGTAAAAAGTTTCCCATTATTTGGGGTAATAAAAAAAACAAATAAGAATTTTCACTAGTAATTTCCATGATTTCCCCTGACAGTGATGGGTACTAGTAACTGCAAGTCAGAAAAGTGACTTGTTCCAGAAAATAATTGGTATATCTTTGGCATTTGGAATAGTATAAAAAGTGAAAAAATAAGTCTGAAATGTTAAAAGAAATCGCAAAAGGCTCAGTTAAAAATGCATTACAATTGAAATGGAAGTTTCTCTAGACCCATAATAAAAAAACTAACATATTTTTTCACTCTAAGTTTTGCCACAAGCTGTTCTCTTTATTCTCCCTGTGTATCAGACTAGGTTGTCAGGCAACCTTTTAAGTAGAATATTCCATTAACAAGCACTCTTGTCAATCTATAGTAGATGATAATTGATGTTCATAATTATAATGCAGAGGTACCATAAGATTCTGAGATTCTTTTTCTCGCTCAGCAAATAAGGATTTTGTTAACTTCAACAAGACAATCTTATTTTATTGTATATAATTCCCTGAAAATTGGTAAGCCCAACAAAAAGAGCACTATGACTCTTTTGACCAAAATTATGAATTTTAATGTATTCTCCAGCTGCAATTGATTGCAGTCTCTTTAAGGCATTTAAGAAAAACTGTAATCACTCTGCTCTTTAAGCTTTAACTTGTTATTTATTAGTGTTTTTCATTGAATTTTATGGTTGCTAATATGTGAACAACTCACAGAATCTAGACTAGTATCCTATTTTGTAGGAAATATGGTTGCTTTTCAAATTTTATTAGGTCATAGGAACTATGTGATTGCTTTTCAGTGTGCGCCTTCAAATTCAAATTTAGATTTAAAATTAAAGATGTGATCTAGAAATTTTTAAGGGTTATAAGATTTATGTGTGTGTATTTCAAACTTGATAAAAAATAAAAACTTGAGAAAAAATAAAATTTCTCTTAGAATCTTTCTTTAAAAATTATGCTCCCTTTAAAGAATAAATATGGAAAATGAAATGGGTGTGAAAAATACATTTGTAACTTTTTAATATTTGTTTCAGGTAAATCAGAAGACCGAAGCAAGATACATACTCAGCTTAGTCCAAAAACATTTCTGTACTAGACTTTGTAAGTCTCAGATGCTTTGAGTTCGTATATTGCCCCATATCTCCATGATGTTGTAAATAATATGTATTCCAGTTAAGGGAACATAACGATTTATGACGTCACCTTTTTTCTGAAGTTAACGCTATTGTTCACTTGTTTTCAGTCATGTTTAATTCTTTATGATCCCATTTGGGTGTTCTTGGCAAAGAGAGCGTAGACGTCTGCTGTTTCCTTCTCCATTTCATTTTATAGACTGGGAAACTGAGGCAGACAGGCTGAAGTGACTTGCTCAAGGTCACACAGGCAGTAAGTATCCGAGGCCAGATTTGAACTCAGGAAAAAGTCTTGCTGACTTCTGGCATGCTATACCTTGCACCGCTTGGCTGCCCCTCACTGTAGCCAACATTTACATGGCATCTTTAAAGTTTTGTAAAACAGTTTATATACACTGCGTGTGTCTCCTTTTGCTGTACTGTCTAATAGAGGAGATAAGATATGCATAAAGAGCTACAAAAAAGGTGACAAAACACCTCTCACGGTACACAGAGTACAATCACATAACTAATTCTGCCTGTGGTAATTTAGAAAAGCCTAAAAACGTGTCCTGCATTCTTTGATCTTATCATCTTCTATGGGTTTATTTGCCTCTGTGCAGATTTCTCCTCGATTTGTCAGCCCAGCCCATTTCCCTTCTGAATTCCAGTTCCATGTCACCAACTGTCCATTGAATCCTTTGAACTAGATGTCTGGTAGCTGTTTTTGACTCAGCATAACTGAAACGGAATTTACCTTTGCCCCCAAACTCACTTGCTTTCCAGCTTTCCTGTTTGTTTTCATGGCACCACCGTCCACCCTCAACTCTTCATTCTCCCTCAGCCCATGGGTTCAGTTAATTGCCATAGCTTTTTGATCCTACTCCATAGTAGCTCTTTTGTCACTTTCCCAGTCTCACACAGCCATCACACTAGTTCTTATCTAGCCTCCTAATTGGTCATCTTGCTTCCTTTAAGACCTTCCATTCTCCACACAGTGATTTTCCTAAAACATGAAACTGAGGTGTCAGTTCCCCTCCTCAAACTCTAGTAGCTTTATCTTCCTTTTAGGATAAAATACAAACTTTTTTTTAGTGTTTCAAAACCTGGCCTTGACTGTTTTTCCAGCCTTATTACAAAGTACTTACTGTTGTCCACTCCTTAGTCTAGAGAGATTGGCTTTTTTGCTATTTTTTGAGCTCCACCTTCTGTCACTATACCCTGACTTTTCCCCATGCCTGGAATGTACTCTTTTTTTCACCTCTTCCTCTTGGAATACTTAGTCCCTCAAGACTTATTTCTAGTGCAACCATCTTGAAGTGTTTTCTGATCTCATGAGCTGCCATTCCTCTTGAAAATTATCTTGTAATAGGTATGCTTTCCTTGGTAGAATGTACTTTCCTTGAGGTCAGGGTCTATTTCTGTTTTGGAGCCTTGCACAGTTCCTGGCACATAGTTGACTTCTAAATCAATGCTTGTTGATTGATTAAGTAGCATTTGATCTGTATTTAAAATTTAAATTAAAAACCACTATTGAAAAATGAACTGTGAAAAAACAGACAGTAGTTTTCTGACCCTTGCAGTAGAAGGAGGGCTAGATTTAGAGTCAGTATTGGGGTTCATATCCCAGTTCAGCCACTTACTCACCTGAGTGACAAGGGCAGCTAGGTGGTACAGTATGAGTACTGTGCCTGAAATGAAGAAGACTCATCTTCCTAAGTTCAAATGTGGCCTCAGACACTTACTAGCTTCATGACCCTGGGTGAGTCATTTAACCCTGTTTGCCTCATTTCCTCATCTGTAAAATGGACTGGAGAAGGAAAGGGCAACCACTCCAGTATCTTTGCCAAGAACACCTCAGATGATGTCACAAAGAATCAAAACATGACTGAAACAACTGAAAAACAACAACAAATTGGTGTGACTTTGGACAGATCATTTCATCTTTTTGGGTCTTATTTTCCTTGAATGAAGGGGTAAAATGAAGGGGTAGATAAATGAGTATTTATTAAGCACCTGGTCACTGTGATAAGAACTTCAAAGGTCTTTTTCAGCTCTAAATCTTTGATCTCATTAAGTAACTTTCCCTCATTAACAGAATATAAGTACTTTGCAAGTAGGGATTGTTTCATTTTTCATATTTCATCTCCAATAACTAGCACAGTGTCTCACATATGGTACGTGTTTTAATCAGTGCTTTTTAATGGCTCTTATCTCAAACTTATAGTCAAATGGGGGAAATACAAGTACACTATTAACAATGAGGCAAGGACAAGGAAAATCAGCACAAAAGAAAGGTAGAGGCAAAGTGTCAGAAATTTTTAGGATGGAGTGGTACTTTCCGCTTGTGGTTGGGAATGGGAGTTTTCATGGATGAAGTAATGTGACATTTGGATCTTAGAAGGGTAGGACGGACTGCAGCATGTGGAGATGATATTGTGAGAAAGAGGAAGCCGTTGTAGGTTTAGGAGATGACATGACCAAAGGGATAGAGACAGGAGAGGGCAGGAGAAGCATAGTCGTCAAGTTTGGTTGGAACATGAACCTATGTGAAGAGGAGTAATATGAGATGATGCTAAGTCAGAACCAAGGGCAGTGAACAGCAGGCAGTGGAATAAAGGAAAACCTTGGAGTTATTGGACTGTTCATTGTGTAATGGGTGTTGTGCTGGAAGTTAATTCTGAAATCTCAGAACTTTTCCAACAACGTTTCTTAACTGGCCACCAGTCTACTGTTTCATAGATCCTAGGAATTTCTCTATCAACCATAGAGCCTCTACTCTTTAAATTCTTCTGGTTCTCCTCCTACCTTCTGTGCTCCTTGTTTATCAGTCAACAAAAATTTAATGAAAGTCTTTTATGTTTCAAGCACTGTGCTCAGTGGTAGGATACAGATGTAAAATCATCAGTCCCTCCCCTTAAGCTTATATTCTGCTAAGGTATATAAGATGGTCACAGGTGACTAAATACTGGCGACACACACACACATATACATGACAGTTTGACAGTCTGGGGAGGTCACTTAAACGGGGGAATTAGGAAAGGCTTGAGAAGATAGAGGGGAGGCAGAATGTGAGGACTTTCTCTAGTACCTCTGGATCCCCTGACTCTATTTCTGGCTCCTGTTTAATTGTCTTCTTTCTCCTTTTGCCTGAGCGTTTGTATCGCATAAAATTAGCCGGTAACATTTCATCAGTAAGTGCCAAAATTTAATGGGGGGGTGTATTGAATATGATAATTAAGTTTGAGGCTAAAAGTTTTGTATGAAGAAATTAGGTTATTGTTGTCTCATGGAACCCGAAGGTTTTAGAGTCAGAAAATACTACATAGACATCACACACACACACACACACACACACACACACTTATATACGTGCAACAGCAGCATGGCCCCGGAGCTTCACGGGGCCTCAGGTGACATCTAGCCTAACTCTGTTTTTTATGGATTTGGTTCAGCCTCCTTATTTGACAGACAAACAGATTGAGGCCCCATCAATTTTGAAGGTGAAAAATGCTGTGCCATGAATTTACTTAATGTATGTGAAGGAACTTAGAAGATAAGACTGAGTGTAGGAAATTTGCCTTTTCTCCCCACTTAATTTTCCTTGTACTAGACTTATTATGTACATAGTATATATCTCCCTAGTAGAGTGTAAGCTTGAGGGCAGGGGTTATGTTCATAGTTTCTTATTGTTGTTGGCTAGCGAATGCCTTGCACATAGTAGGCATTTAATAAATAGTTATTGAATTGAATTAGTCATTTGAATTTTTGATTAAATTCTTTTTGGAACCTGTCATTGTTTCCTATTTGTTTTCATGTAACTAAATAAAGGATAACAAAGTGTCAGTTTGTGTTGCCTGTTTTGTAGAATCAGGTATTTTTTATTTAAAAAGCTTTTTTGGGGGTGGTGATTTCTTTTCAGAATAAACATGGATTTAATGTTAACTTTTTTGGAATCGAGTGACACTATTTGAGCCAAGTTCTTCCTGTTTTTAAGCTGAATTCTTATTTAGATATTTTGAAAATGGCATTAATCACAGTGAAACTTACTCATTTAAGTCATGTGAATTTTTATTTCAAAAATTACTTTTGAAATACAGATTCAGGGTAGATCAGTGTTGGCTAGATGATTTGGTGTGACTTACTGTTCTTTAATAAATGGGGGGTACTACTGTTAAGTCAACTAACATTCATCATTAAGTGTTTATTATGCGCCAGGCACTGTGCTAAGCTCTGAGTGGATAAATGCAAGGAAAAAGAAAAGATAGTCTTTGTCTTCAAGGAAGCTTACATTCTCTTGGGGGAAAACAGTGCATAAAAGGCAGCCGAAGAGCAGGGGCCAGGCATAGATTAAAGGCTGGATGGTGGTATATTTCAGAAACAAGGACCCTAGAATCAGTAGTTATCTTCCCTTTCTTGTCATCTGACCTGAGGCAAGTTATTTCCCTTCTCTGACTTTTACTTTGATCTGTAGCTAGGATGAAATTGGCCTGATGTTGTGGATATCTGTGGGTATTATGTAGCCTTGGCAGCCAGGTGCATGAATGTTTACTACTTCTATTTGAGAGTGAAATTAATAAAACTTAGGGAGTGTGGTAGAGGGAAGTTATAGGGATTAAAAAACATTTCTCAATCAAATACACTTGAGTAACTTTTTCCTTAATTGTATTATGGTGACCATTGAACACAGAATCAGAATTCTTAGAGGAAAGACAGGTACCTATAACTGATATAAGGGAAAAGGAAAGTACAAGAAAACAGTGCTAGGAGACTTCAGACAAAGGAGAGGTCACTGTCATCTGGGGTTGTGGTTTGGTCCTTTTATCTCTCAGGATTGTCAGTCACTTAAAAAAAGTAAGATTTCAGCAGAGTAGAGACTTGAATTGTATGTGAGGAAGCTGAAGCACTAAGAAGTATGTCACCGTTTAAAATATATTCACTGTATTTTTCTTCCTTCTTCAGCAGGCTACATTGAGAGACCTCAGCTGATTCCAGCAAAAGTGCCAATTGTGAAATTCAGGGATAAAGTCAGGCAAGTAGTTTAGTGTACATTGCCTTTTCGCTTGCTTTGAATCATTTATAGATAACTTGCTTAACTGTAATATTTATTTACTGTTGGGTGGATAGCTTTGTCTTAACAGTTTTCAGAGTTTCCTTTTCATTCAATTATCTGTATTCTTTTTTGTGGAATATCTGAACAGAGTATTTTTGCTTCTGGGATGTTGTTTGGTTGTTCCCATCTGTGTTTTGTGAATCACCTATTGAAAAAATGTCCACGCAGACTAAATTTATATCACAACTTGTTAAATGATCTAGAACCTTTGAAACATCCAGTATCCCATTGCATGGCTTTATTAAGAACAGAATTTTCAAGAGAAGAATTTGAGCATCCCTTCCTGAGTTTTAAATAAGTTGTAAAAGCAGGTTGAAATTCCAGAATGATATCTGGAGTCAGGTTATGTGATGTCATCACTAGAGATCTTTATATCCTAGATTTATTTAGCCTTGTCTAATAGTAAGTAGTCTCTTTAGGTGGTGAGCTAGACCAGCCTTAAGGAGATAAAGTCACAGGTGTGAATTTGCTCCTGTACCATATACCCAAGCCCTAGTTCTGGCTTTGTTTATGGACCATGATCATAATAGAACATAAGTAATACTGAAAAAAGAGGATCATTTCAAATTTATTATCAGTAATGAAAATAGAAGTCCAAAGGCATTACCTTAATTTTTGAACACAAAGGGAAGTTCATTAATTGGTAGTGGAGAGGTCTTTGGAGAGATTTGTTGTGAGTATTTCACTGTTTATATGTACTGACTGATATGAATTATGACTTAATTAAAAAAAAATTTCTTTCATGATGCCCACACATAATTTACACTGAAGTAAAAAAGAAAGCAAAAGTAAATGAATAATTTTATCTATAGTATTTAGGTGGGGACCTAGAATTAAATTTTATGTTTTAAAGTATGCATAACTTGTATTTTTAGGAGTGGTGTTTTGTTTTTTGCTGCCATGGAATTGATTTAGTTTAGGCATTTTTTGTACGTGTGTGTGTGTGTGTGTGTGTGTGTGTGTGTGTGTGTGTGTACTTTGTGTCTCTTTGCAAAATATGAGATGAAGTTGGTGGAAAGTGCAAATAACTAAATAAAGACTGCATAAGGCATGCTTATATAATATAAAAACATTTAAATACAGTAAGAAGCTATCTTGGAATAAAACTGACTTTTATATCAAAATAGAACTTTTATTTGCTCTGCTCTGCTTTAACTTTTGTTTCTTTCCCACTCCCTATATATTACATATATTATAGTTTGTGGATACTGCAGGATTTAGTCATTTAATCTTGGATCATGATAAAGAATACATTTAATGAATTAATAAAATCATTTCATCATTTTCTTAAGTAGCTGTGCGTAAATGGCACAGAAGTGTTCAAAATATGATAGTTGATTTTCAGTTTCTGTTTTGAGTTTGACACTACTGTTTTAATAGACCAGATTCTGTCATTGGAAGAGCTTATCCTTGGATCAGATTTAAAGCATTAGCATTTTGTGCCTTAATTTTTAGGGTATTAGTATACTGGCACAGTGTTTGCTTATTGATAACTCTCTGTTGGCCTAAAAGAGCTAATATGCTTTTGAAATAGTATCAGGAGAGCAGGATTTATCTACTTCATGAAACGTCTTTACTTTTCGTTTCAGCTTCATAAAAATCAGGCTTTTGGGGGGATGGGAAGTAAGGGTGGGAATGAGGTAATCCTCAAGAATGTGGTGAACTGGAACTCAGTTCAGTGTATCATTCAAAAGTATGCTACTTTGGCACCGCTGAGATAAATGCAATTGTAATTTAACATGTTATCTTACCTGAAAATGAAGTGCATTAGATAATAGAATTAAATAAAGTGAATCAGCCTGTCTTTATTATGGTTATGCTAGAATACTAAGCAGTTCAATTTCCTTCCCATTTATTAGTTCAGGTCTTGACCCTTATAGTTATTGTACCAGAAGCCTCTTATGTGTAATAACGGTGCAAAAAGTTACCAAAATAATCAACCTTTAAGTATTTTATCTTTTGATTAATTGCTTTATGGATTATCTGTGCCAAATTTAAAAATTCCAGACTGGTTTCTACCTGTGTTCCTATTCTCAGATTTTAGAATTTGTCTTTAGAGAATACAAATTAATTTCAGTGTTAACCTAAGAAAAACATAATTAAGAATATAAATCTGCTTTTAAAAAGATGCGTTTCAGAGCCATATATGCATATGTATATGTATAAATATGTATAAATTTTTTATTACTATACTACTACAGTGTTTCTGTTAGTCTAGATAAACAGAATAAATATGATAGGACTTATTAAAAACCTGGAAAAGAAGCATGGTGAAGAGTAGTAAACTTATAGCATTGTCAGTTATAAATAAAGACTATAAACAGGTATTTTCGTTAACTTCAATATGGCCATTTTTCTTGTAGGTAAATTTGTGATAGTCTTGAATATTTATTATGCATTGTTTTAGAGTTGCTTTTAAGAAGCGTGCCTGACATATGTAAGTAGTAAGGGATCTGCTCTTTGATTTGTGGCCATTGTTTGCAGGGTTTGTCAATTTTTGCTTCTTGGTATCTTGGCTGGCACGATGCCCTTGCTTTAAAACAATGCTTCCCTTTTGTTTCTGCTCCTGCTGCTCCTTCTCCAGCGTCGTGAGCTGTTTCATTTTGCTTGATGAATTAACTTGTGATTCTGTTCATTGGGACACTTGGGTGTCTTGGCAGGAACCTTGGTTTTGACTTTGCATATTTGCTTCCTTATTCCCATGGATTTAGAGGAATGAGTTTTATAGTTCCATAGTGTTTTAGAATATGAGATGTAATCAGATAGCTCACTCAGAAATGGTTTAATGAGCAGTAGTTAACATTTGCAAATCCTTGGTCTAATATTGGTCTATATGGAAAAAATTAACAAGATTTTAGAACTACTTTACTCGTCTTTGTAGTTGTGTCCTTTAGTCCCACATGTCCCTGCAGCTATGTATTGCAGGGTCATTACTCAGGAATTCTAAAGGTGGTTCATATTTAAATTTGAACTAAATCTTACTGTTGTAGAAAATATTCTTACAAGGAAAAGCTCTGTAATAACTTTATAACTCAGCCCATTTATTCCTAAAATGATTTGTAAAAAATACTGTCTCAGTAATAATTACTCATTTTGTAGTTATTTAGATTAAAAAAAACCTAAATGTTTTATAAAAAAACTTGACATTAGATACAAATAATTAAACTTGCTTTACTAGATATTTACATTTAAAATGTCTCAAAGCATAAAGCCGGGGTTCTTAATCTAGGGACGTAAATCCTCTTGTCCCACAGAGTCTGTTGTTAGACTTCAGGGGCTCCGTGAACCTGTTTGGGGAGAAATCACATCTTTGTTCTCACTAACCTCCTACTAAAGTTTAGTATTTCCTTCAGTTAGAAACAATGGGCAACAGCCATTATTCTGAGGAATCCCTGATACAAAAAAGTTTGAAAACCTCTCCCATAAAATATCATACAGTTTTTCAGTCACTCCCTCTAAGATTTCATTGTAGTTCTCTGTCCGTTAATTCTCATTCATTTCTCATATATGGTGTATTAGTGTGCTTCATTCTTCTGACTTCTGTTTTATTTACCATTAAAAGTCTTTAGATTTCTCTCTATCCCTCATACTTGTTACTCTGGATTATGCAAGAGTATTCCATTACGTTAATGCACCACAGTTCAGGAAGCTGTGTCTACATTTTTTACAGTTACAAAAAAATTTTGTTGTGATAGTCATTGGAAAACTTGCTCTTCTGTGTCTTTTATAACTTTTAAAGTAGATTCCCAATAGTAAAATGATTTTTCTAACTTTGGATTGTCAGATTTCTTTTCAAAAAGATTCTACCAGTTTGCATTTCATTCAGCAATGAATGAACATTTCTGTTCCTCTCCAACTTGTCAGCATTGATTTTCATTAGTTTTAAGTGCCTTTTGGCAGTCTTAGGAGCACCTCAGGGTTATTTTCATTTTCCTCTTTTTGATTATTAGTTAGCCTGAGCATTTTTCAAATAATTATTAACAATTTGGGTTTTTTCTTTTGAAAATAATCTGTTCATATCTTTTTGTCTGTTTAGTCAGTTCATTAAATAACCAGTATAATAAAATTCCTGTCAAGCAATGAAATGTGAACATCTCTTTAAAGTGATAAAGCATTTTCCTCCATGTTAGTTTCACCTTTTAAAATCTTCCTAAATTCTTATACTTAATAACAACAACTCGTTATTGTTATGCTTTGAGATTTTTAAAGCACTTTATTTGCAACAATCTTGCAAAGTAGGTAGGACAGATATTATGTTCTGGATTTTACAGATAAGGAAATTGATGCTTAGAGAGGTAAATGATTTGACTCAAGTCACAAAGCTAGGAAATGCTAGGTCCAGTCTCTTTCTGGAAGTGTGTCTACCCGACCATGCCGTATTCCTTCCTTCTCATTGTGATAGAGAAAATGGAAATTAATCCATTAAAAATTTTGAAACTGATGTGTCCAATTTGTATTTATTTTTACTGTATCCTTGATCTTACAGTTATATGTCTTAGAGCTCTGGTTTCATGCTAACTTACGTGATTAAATATTAACTCAGTCACTAGGGAGCTGATATTTTCAAAGTTGTAATTTTGATTGTTTGATCATCTTTTCTCTCTTTAGTTGTGTGGAGTTTGACTTGAATGTAAACAATATTGTAGGAATAAGAAACACATTCCTCCTCAGAACCTATGCATATCGTAAGTTTTCTCATTTCTACTTATGAGTTTGTTTTCTTTTTTCTTTAAAATTTAAATGGTACCAAGTAAAAATTTTCTGATAAATACTGATTTACACATAGTTTTAAAAATACAATTTCTTAAATTTGTTTATATATTTTATCATGTATTATCATTTTACTATTTGCACATTAGTTTGTTATTCTGAAATCATTTGCTTCAAAAGTTTAGGTATAGCAAAATCTAATAGACTCACTTTTTTAAGAGTACACTGTTAAATTTGAGAATTAGTCCTAGAATATGTCATAGCAGAGTTTATAATAAGTGCAGGTGATAGTTCATAATGAGGTGTGAAATTTCTGGTCAGACTGCAATTTAAAAGTTATGTAAACATTCAAAGTAATTTCATTATTTTTTTTCTTTTACTATTTTTAAATTTTAATTTTACTTACAGTTGAGAATCGAGTTCGTCCCTTAGTACTGGTGGTTAAGAAGTGGGCAAGTCACCATGAGATAAACGATGCTAGTCGTGGCACATTAAACAGCTATAGTCTTGTATTGATGGTTTTGCACTATTTACAAAGTAAGTATAATGGGCTTCCCCCCACCCCCATCTATTGAAATTAAAATGCAGTTAAACTTCATTATGATATCCTCTACACTTCCAAAACTCCATTTAGGATTTACAGAAATTATTTTCATACCTTATATTGCACTGAATATATTGCTAAAAATAAACATAAAGAAGTTTGACTGTGTTTTTATTCTTTCACGATTTTTCTCACTGGCAGCCTCTTTTGTATTAGCCGCACTGTCACATCTCAGAAAGAATTTCACCGGTGTGTCGTTGTGAACTCACTACCTCGAGGCAGATGAATGCTCAGGTGGCCCATTCAGTACGCTCAAGCACCAGTCATCTTAGTTCTTTCCATGCCAGGCAAGAATGAGATAGTGTTAGTATGAGCCTGTCTAGCAGTTTTACCTCACAATAATCATTGCTGTCGGCCAAAGCCGCTGTCAGAGCTTTAATGTTCTGTGATCTTGTGAGTATCTCCAGGCTCATTTATCATAAGACTTTTGAGTTAGAGGAGAATGAAAAGTTCAGTTTTGTCCAGTTATTCTGTTTCTTGTAACACAAATCACTGCTTTTGGCCTAATTATGAAGAAGCGCCTTCTGGCTAAAGTTATAAATAAACATGAATTTGTGCTTTACACTATTCAAAGTCTAATGAAAATTCTGATTTGTATTGAAAACTTTTTAAGTAGGACAGGCCGATGACCAAATCAGAATGGGAACTTGAACTTTAGTATAGCCTTAGAAATAGGTAGCAGTTAATAGGTAGCCTTGGAAATACTGTCATTTGTGATTAGTAGTTTTTGCTTGGTTATTTGGACACATTTCTTTAACTTTCTCTTTTGTGTGCTTTCGTTTTGAATAGGAGGGTAGTTAAAAACCATCCACAAGATTTAGGTATCTTTGTGTTTAGTCATTAGGCTAATTTGACCCAAGGTGAACTGCTGATTTTTTGCTGTTTCACTGAATAAAATCATCTTATATCTGTCCCCGTTTATGTTCGAAATGCTACTGCATGTATATATTCTTTTATACTCACAAAAGGAAAGATATTTGTGTCTTCTTTCAGCCTTCTGTAGCTAAGATAGTTTAGCTTTGAATTTTTTTAATCTTTTCTATTTAACTTGATAAATAATTGTTAAAATTCATTAGTTAAATTTCTGGCTTTGGGTAGGAAATTGGATTAGATAACATCTAAAGTCCTTTGTCCCATGAGGCTAGCTCTAAATTCCGTTATTCTTTGATGTTATGAGACTAGTTTAGTAATTCTTCTTAATATCAACTTGTTGAATTTAAATTTGATCTGAGAAATAGTAGAAAGTGATTGTAGAAAAAAATACCATGCAGAAAAATTTCATAAATATAGGTTGTAATAGTAATGTATAGAGTACACTGGAGACACTTGAAGTTTGTGTATACAGATCTTATCTCATTTTTCACGCTAGGGTGTAAGTTTCTAGAGGGCAGGAATATGTTTGTATCTCTCACCATGCCTACCATCTTGCTTACCAGCTAGCTAGGCACTCGTAACTGTTGGATGAATGAGAGAGAATAGAGGTAAGAAAGTTAGTTGGAAAACTGTTAAGGTAAAAGAGGCATGAGATGATGACCTGGACAGTAATGGTGACTGTAGACATAAAGATGAAATTAATTTGCATGATGTTTTGAAAGAAGCACCAGTGGCGATAAGGGGAAGTTTGAATAAAGTTCTAAGTTTTGTGGAGAAGGTGTTATAATAAGTTGAGTATTGGATATGCAAAATTTATGTGCTCTGTAGGTATCTGAATAATGCAAGGGACAGGTCAGATCAAAATAACAATTTGGTGGAGCTTAGTCTTCATAGAGGTTTGATAGTAGAGAAATTGTCCATTGTCATGTCTCTCAGCAAAATAGAAAAAATCAGGAAGGTATCTTAGAAACAAAGGTGAACGTAGCGTTCAGGAAGTAAAGGGATCAGTGGCAGAATGAGAACTGAGAAGAAACCATTGGAATTTAGAAGATATAAGGTCATTAGACCTTAAAGAGAAAAGGTTTCAAAATGGGAAGATTTTAGAAACCTAGTAATTAGTTGCACTCTTCTTTACGTAAAGGTCTGATTCAGCCTGAATACCAAGACATTCATAAGATTTAATGGAATTTTCAGTGAACTATTTGGTATTTGTTATCATTAATGGTTTTACTTCATTAGATGGGAGAAGAGATTTCTGATTGCATATTGTGAATACACTATTTTGTCCTGGTGTTTTAGTATTATAATTTTAAAATCAGTTTAGAAGTTTAGCAGTTTATTTCAAATGTAAAGATTAAATATGTAAATTAGATTAAATACCACATCAACTATGTGATTCCCAAATTCCATAATCTATGATAACCTGAAAAATTGGTCTGTTCACTTTACTTGACCTAGAAGCATTTTGTATTTGGTTGCATTGGTCAGATTTCCATCACTTCCCAAAAAATCTTTGTAAAAATCCCAAAGTATGACACTGATTAGTGAGAGATACTTTTTGCACTACCCCCAGTTACTCAATTGTTTACTGTAGATAATCTTTTTTTTTATCATGTAAATAGGGTGCTTTATTGGTATAAAGGACTTTGAATATATATTATAGCACCTGAAACTTGAACAGGCCCATGAATGAGAAAACTGAGTCAGAGTGTGGTGAAGCTGTTCGCCCCACATTGTACAGGGGCAGCTCTTCTGATTCCGAGATCACTGCTCTTTCTGTAATTCACATAGGAATGTCTCTCTTGGCAGGAGAAGGAAATGGCTGGAAAATATGAGGATCTTCTTTTCCTACATGGATTTTTTTTTTACTAGGTAAAGAGGTCGTTCTCTGCCACATTACTTCTTATTCACTGAGTGGACATTGCTTCAGTCAAACTGAAGCCTGTTTAAAACCTTAGCTTTTTTTTTTTTTTGGTAGCGTTTGAAGATTTTATTTTTTATTTTTATTTTTAATGTTCTACAATCACTACCATTAAAACTTAGATTGCCCCCGCACCTACCCCTTACCACCCCCCTCCCTCCCCAAAATGGCATATAATTCTATATAGGATCTACACATATTTTCCTATTGAATACGTTTTCACTATAGTCATGCTGTGTAGATGAACAAAAATAAATGGAAGAAATCATATAACAAATCAAAACATAGTACACACACACACACACACACACACACACACACACACACACACACACGCACACGATCTGCTACATTCTGCGAATGAATTCCATAGTTCTTTTTCTGAGTGTGGAAGGCACTTTGCCTTAGAAGACCATTGGGAATTTTTTTTTAAGTTCTTGTGTTGTTATGAAGTTCCAAGTCTACCAGAAATACTCTCACACACTGTGGTCATGGCTGTGCACAAAGTTCTCCTGGTTCTGCTCCTTTCACTCAGCATCAGATCATATAAGCCCTTCCAGGCCTCTCCGAAGTCTTCTTGTTCATCATTTCTTATGGCGCAATGGTATTCCATTACATTCATATACCATAATTTATTCAGCCATTTCCCAATTGAGGGGCATCCCCTTGATTTCCAGTTTTTGGCAACTACAAAGAGAGCTGCTATAAATATTTTTGTACATGTGGGATCCTTTCCCATTTTTATGATCTCTTGGGGATACAGTTCTAGTAGGGATATTGCTGGGTCAAAGGGTTATGCACATTTTTGTAGCCCTTTGGACATAGTTCCAAACTGTTCTCCAGAATGGTTGGATCAGCTCGCAGCTCCACCAACAATGTGTTCCAACTCTCCCACATCATCTCCAGCTACTATAGATAATCTTTATTTTAGCATGCTAGATTTCTGTGAATATTAAGTTATTCATATGATTAACTGATTTTGGAAAGCATTTTGCTTCCTTTTAGTAATTTCCATTCCACTGACTTTGAGAAGTTTGGGGTCATCTGTGTTAGTTGAAAGTCTTAAAATGAAAGCTACTTCAGCTTTCTTCTTTGAAATTGAAATTGAATTAGAAATGTTTTTTCTCTTATTGTACTACTGCATGGTTACATATTACAATAAGATAATCCAACAATAATAACAAACAATTAAGACTACTCTTGTTTTGATATCAGTTATGTTTTGGCATTTAAAGTCTTCCCCCAAATCTAGGACTTTTTGAAAGCTTTTTAAAAATCATTTCTTTTAGTAATAATTTTGAATACTTGGACTTTTGAAAAAGTAACTTCATATTTAATATGATTAATGCATTTATGATTGTGAACTAGAGAAAGTTTTTTTGTTTATTTTTACCAGATAAACATGAGAAACTTTTTCTGCAGTAATAAGTGTTTTTTTTTTTTTTTAAATTTTTAGCAACACGTAGCAGAAACAGTTGTGGTAAAATTTAGAAATGTTTGACAACTCTGTGCTTATACAGTATCCCAAAAGTCTCAGTTTTGGGACAATACTGTATGATGGGAAGACACAAAATGTACTTTTTGTCTGAAGAAGAATATCAGATCAAGACATACCAAAAGCTAGTAACATTCGGTAGTTTGGTGTGTCTGGAATTAGGAGAGCTGGGTTCAGATCCTATCCGGCTCATTACCTTTGTGACTTGGGGCTGAACATCTGCTCTCATTTTCCTCATCTCTAAAATGAAGGTGTTGGCTAAGGAATTTTCTCAGGTCCCTTTCAGCCCTAAATATTTGATTCTTTGGTCTTGGATATGTATTCATCATTCACCACATAGTGCTGATTGACTGAGTGAAAATCTTTTGAGTTGGGCCGACAGAAATGCTTGTATTTTTCAGAGTTAACAAGACTTGAAAATACATTGTTTTGATGACACGTTTTCCCCAAGGACTGTTTGAACTATAAATCATTGACTATCATAGATAATTAAAATATTAATGTCTATTTTATACGACAGAACAGTTTTGAAACATTGTTTACTTTTATGGCAACATGTATTTTTTTCCATTGGTTCAGTCTGCAAAAGACATATCAATACTTTATAATGGTTTTTTTGTGAAATTGTTTCTTTTAATTTTCCTAGAGATTTAAAAGTTGGGATGTGCTTGAGCAATTCAAAGAGAAATTTTGTAGGTGCTTTTCTCTTTCATCTTGCTCCTCTTCCTCCCTTCAGATCTTCCTGCTGCCTCACTTGAACTTAATGATTGTTTTCGGTGAAACTATTAATCACTTCTCCTTCGAAGTCGTACTGCTGCTGGTAACTTTGAAACTAGAAAAAAATCATAGTGTAGCAGGATTGATTTTTAGATTTCATTGGTATAAGGAACTTATGGATGAGGACACTCCCTCTACGGGACGCAGGTCACACTCTACTACACAACTGCAGCCTTGGTTGCTTAGAACAGAGGTATCAGACTCACTGTTTTCTTTAACTTCCAGTGAGTCAGAACCAGATTAAAGTGTAATTGGGAAATGTTTAACAAAGTAAAAATATAATGCAACATGGGTAAGGCTAATTTGTGGTTTTCTAACATAATGGTTAGCCTTCAGGATTCCATTTCTGTTTTGTGTATGACAGCACTGGCAGGTTGAGTCCCAGTCAGTATGTGTCAGAGGAGGGCCTTGGATCCCACTCTCTCTGGCCTTGAGGTCAGCTCTTTGTGTACCCCAGCTGCCTCATACAGTAGCCGAAAGAAATGATGATGACAGTATTAAAAATAAGAGCTAGCATTGATAGAGTGCTTTAAAATGTGCAGATGCTTTATAAACATCTCATTTTATCCTTTCAGCATCCCTAAGAGGATGGATGCTATTATTATCCTCATTTTATTGATGAAAAAACTGAGGCAAGTTAGATTACTTACTCAGGTCATGCAGCTAATAAATGTACAAGCTTGGAGTTGAACTTGGACCTTTAAAAGTAGTTCGAAACTTCTTTTAAACTTTTGTTCTGTTTTCTGGAAATGGACTTCTGTTCCCATATACTCTGCTTTCAGAGTTCTGTTGTTACACCAGTCATTTGTCATTAACCATCCCTACTCCCAGTTCTTTGAACCCTTATTTGGAACCACAACAACCAAAAAAGTCCAAGCAAAGTAAGAAAATCCTTTACTTGAGGCCTGTTGAGTACTATCTTTGGAGCTAATGAATAACTTTTACTTTTGTGTGCAAATTGAACCAGGCTTAGTTAGAAAAAATTGTAGGGTGAGAGAGAGTGAAAAGATAAAAAGAGACAGTTACTTCCTGTGTGGGGAACCTGCTTTGGGGCCAACGGTATTGTTTCATTTATTGAAGAACAAGTACCTTTGAAAGTTGTGTTGGTTAATAGGCCAGACTTTGAACTGGATGTGGAATTATAAGTTATAGTTCCAGTTTTGTCATCACAGTCTGTCAGTAAAAATGTATTAAGCCCCCCCCGTTGCGCCAGTCACTGTTCTAAGCTCTGGGGGTACAAAAAAAAGCAACCAACAATCCCTGCTCTCAAGGAGCTCACTGCCTAATGGGAGAAATGGTATGAAAACAGCCATGAACAGCTGTGTACAAGGTAGTTTGGAGATGTATCAATAGAGGGAGGCCACTATCGTTAAGGGGGAATCAGTAAATACCTTTTAAGTTGTTTAACTGCTTTGTGACTCAGTTTCCTTGTCTGTGAAATGAGGAATTTGGACTAGAAATAGACTAAATTTCTATGGTTTTTCTTTTACTAAATGTAGAAGAAGAAAGTGGCAGCTTCAAATACAGAAAAAGTTAAACAGAAGTATTTCTTGTCATTATTTTAAACAGTTTGACAGGGTGCGTAGATGCCTGTGACTTTAGATAACTGACTCTACTAGCCCCTTGGAGTCTGAACCACAGGAGCAGGAAAAGCCAAGGCCTTTTGACTTAAAATTTAAAATTAAGATTTAGTTGATAAAGGGAAAGTTAAGAAGATACCAAACAACAGCTTAAACATCTATTTCTTTAAATGCTATTCTAAAAGAATTATTTAAAAATAGTAATGTTTAATAGTTTTAAAAAACAAGTTATATTTTTATGTGGTTTGGAGAATTCATGGACACAAATCTGTAGAGAATTAAGCACAGAGCTCTCTCTGAATCTTGGGAAAGTGTATTCCTTGCATTTCCTGCCCACACCATACTGAAGACTTGCAGGTTCAGCCTTTTTGAGAGAAGTCTAGTAAAGTTTTAAAGTGACAGCAGATGTCATAGCCAGATTGCTCTTAGTAGACATGCTGCTTAATTTGGAAATGTTAGGCATTTTTGGAATTATTTAGCTCTTTCAGGGTACTTACTAGAATGTTATTAATAAATTACTAGGGCAGTGCACTAAATGCAACCTCCCTCCCAATATGGTTCAATAGTAATTTACTAAATAGTATCCTGACCAGAAAGAATTAAAATACCTTAAAAAATGCTGATTTTATTTCCAAAAGGTGGTGATGATTAAATAGTTGTAAAAAATTTATTTTTCTAACATGTATTACATCTCATTTATAGAAAAATATTTTGGGCTTAGAGCACTGTCATGGACAGAACAGAGGATTGGAGTTTGGAGGCCAAGTTTTGGCTCCTGTGGTGACAGTGATTTTGTGAACTTGAGCAAATTAATAAGCTTCTCTGACTTTTCCTCCTATACAATGGAGTATATATGGTGTTAGCTGGTAGGTTCTGAAAATAAATGAGATAATAGAAATAAAAATACTTTGAATTTTAACTTATTGTTAGAAACCTCAGAGATGGTGATGGTCATTTTATGTTATGGCATAGACTTTTTTATGGCTTATGTAATGAAAAAAATGTCCCAAGGAAATAGAAGAGTAGTATGGTATCCACATGTCACATGGAATGACAGAAGGGAATTTATATAGGATTTTATTGGGGGGGGGGATTTTTTTTGGATCTTTTGGAGCACTTTTTATGGGACTCATTACTCTTCCTTTACAAATGATATACCTCATGGGTTTTTGGTTAGCAGGTAGTCAGTGCCATTCTTGATTTTTTTTAACCTCTGCTCATCTGTGTAACTCTTAGTCTGCTCTTGGAAGAAGTCTGTGACTTTAAGAATCTAATTCTTTAAATTTTTCCTTTTTAGTTAATTTGTTGTCAATATAATTTAAAGACAGCAGTACAGAAAAGGAATTCATATATATGTCTTTGTGTGTGTGTGTGTGTGTATATGTACATACACACATATATGTAGATATGTTATTTTCCAGTAAGATTTCTTGATTTTGCATCATTTTTTTCAATAGTCTAACCAGAATTTTTAGGTGTGGTTTTTGTTTTTGATTTTTTGCCACTAACCTACAGACTTTTTGAACTGAAGTGAATGGGGCTTGAGTTTATTTGTAGGGCACTCTAGATTTTTGAGCATTTTGCATGCCTCCCCCCCAAAAAAGCCAGACCCAACATATTTCCATTATGCTAAGGAAATTAGAGATGAGCTGACGTGACCGGTAAATAATAACTTTTCTCAGTCATGTGTTCTACATGCATATATTGTCTTCAGTTGCTAAATTTATCCATTAAAATGATAAAGAACTTTCATGTTCCTGTGTTACCACAAATCCACAAAGTATGAATGTAGGGAAGCTTAAGTCAAACTTCTTTTACAGCACATCAGAGAATTGTCTGCATTATTCCATCACAGGCAAGTTAATGTTTTCTAGGAGTTGTTTTAAGAGAAACATTGCCAAAAGCCAGATTAAAGCAGTGGATCAGCAACATTTATGAAATAATATTGTAATTATTGGGCATTGTGTTGACCTAGAGCTGTGTAATTTATAGCTGAGAACTGGAATATTGTATTACTTAAATATATCTCGAGTGTACCTCATGATGGTGCTATATGAAGTTTACTGGCCTTAAGTAAATCTTGAAAATTCAAAAACTCTGACTTGGAGTGCTTGCTTGAATGTGAATTTTTTTCAGTTATTTTTCTTTGGGAATATTGGGTTCCAGCCTTTCACAGTGACGTGACATTAATTTCAGTGCTTCTGATGAGGATGAAGTTGGGTAAAGTTCCTGAAAAATGACTTTTAAAATGTACTGGTACTATAGAAAGGCAGTGCTATCTTGAAAGGAAATTCTCTTTATTTTATATTTCCTTTTTGGTGAATGTCTTTTCTGATGTCCTTCCTCCAACACTGCCTTTAAAATTTAGTATCAAAGTTAATAATTTTTAAGATGATTTTTCAATGTACAAATTATACTGTTAACACAGGTTTTGTTGTGCTAACTTTGGTTTTTATTCTATAGTACCAGTAAAATAACAAAGGGACATGCTCATCTGTGTATGAGGCTTTTTATAGGATAAGAACATGGAGTTGTGTTGTTTAAAATTATTTTTGGCTGCATGTCTTTCATTTTGTAAATTTATTCATACAGAATCTGTACTATACTGCACTTACAATTTTTTAATGCCTGATACTGGCCAAATCTCATGTGTCCCTTCAGATTTTTAGGAAAAATAAAACCTGTTCTAATGAGTTGATGTTCTAAAATGAGTAAGTAGCATTTACTTATGGAATTGTTGATTCTTTGAATAAGAAGTAATCTGTTGATAATTAAATGTTCTTTTGTCATCGTAGATGGCCTTCAAATTGAAATTTAAAGACCCAAGTTATTCTCACAAGCATATGAAAACTGGTGAATTTTAGCATATACAATTATAATAAATTTTATCAGTCTCGCACCTTTGGTGTAGATGACAGACTATG
This sequence comes from Notamacropus eugenii, assembly GCF_028372415.1. Classification (NCBI taxonomy): domain Eukaryota; kingdom Metazoa; phylum Chordata; class Mammalia; order Diprotodontia; family Macropodidae; genus Notamacropus; species Notamacropus eugenii. The sequence continues at coordinate 473,666,567 of NC_092875.1, forward strand.
GCTTTTTTATGTATTATGTGAATCACGGAAGCTTTAAACTTTTTTTTTTTATAGCCCTACCTGAACCCATCCTTCCATCCCTCCAAAAAAATTACCCAGTAAGTGTTTCTTATAAATTATTATGATTCATAGTATGTCAAATGTGTATAGAAATAATTACATACAGGATAAATGTGAATATAAAAGTGATAATATTTACCTTTTAAGTAAAGTAGAGCTTCGTAGAGAGGCTGTTGGAATGGCCGCTAGAATATTTTAAAACAAGATTCCATGTAGAAAATTCTTTAGCAGATTCTCATAATACTGTATTTTTTTATTGGCAGATAATTTTTACAGTAAATCAATAGTGGAGTTATCCCATGGTGCATAAAATTGTCCGTAATGGTAGCTAAGACTTTTGCAGTATTGTCCTATCTTTATCCCAGTTTTCTTTGTATTAATTTTGGATACAGTTTGTTTATGTAATAATGCTAATTGTTTAAAATTTAATTGTTCTAGTTCTTATTTAGTTGTAATTTGAAGAAAGCAAGAAAAAAGTCATGAAGCAGAAAAATGGTTATTTATAGCTTACATTTGATCTCACCACTTTATTGGCTAAAAGAAATACTTTGTATTTGCATGTATTGAATTGAGAGTCTTATTGGAGTTAATTGGAAACGCTTAAGAAATTAAGAACATATCTTCCAAAATCTTTTTGCTAGGTAGTAGATAATTAGGAGTAAAAGGAAATTATTTGTTCATTTCATACATGCATCTTCCCCCCTTCCCCCAATTTCCTCATTTTCCTCCTAGATACATCCTTTCCCTCTTATTTTATAGCTTCATTCTTTTCTTCTTTTTGATCCTAAACTAGTCTTTATTCTCCGTTATGTTTGGTATTGGTTACATACGCTCAATAAGCAATTGAGAAAATAACTTCTTTTTTAATATTCCATGTTGATTGGAACTGTTTATGAAGTATAGTAAATTTAATATGATACTTCTAGTATTAGTGGCAAGGTGAATTTCACGTCTCATGATTTACGTTTTATTGGTATTCCACTGGTCCTGTTTATAGGTAACTCATTATAATGGTCACATTTTTATTTTGAGATCATATTTTACTGGCTACCTTTGTTTGTAGATGTAGTCATCTTGTTCATAAGTACCACTTTTTTAGTTACTCTGTTCATTACCTCAGGGTAAACGTGCTTCTGTTTTGAGTATAATGTTAAAGAAATAATTGAGTATGTTTGATGTCTTTTAAAACTTTCACTGTGAAGTACAGTAAGCATCCTGTGGTCTGGCCGTGCAAACCAGCTTTCAGAGGCGTGGAATGTGAGAAGATGCACCTAATGCCAAAACTTCTTTGTGTATGATTTGATTTTTCTTTGGTAATTGATATGGCATAAATTCTTGTTCTTTTGGGTCATTGTGGATGGCAATCATTGTAACGTGCAGATGTGAATATTTGTTGGTAGGATTTAGATTAATAGAGCTATACGGTAGTAGAGGGCTTACTAAAAATTCATGATGCCCTGAAGTATTTGCTGTATGCAAATGCTCACTGACTTGACACAAAGTAACAAAAGCTACTCTGTAGGCACTTATTTTTAGAAGTACTTTAATGAGGTCCTTAGGAAACTACTGAGAACCCCACCCCCAAAGGAACGTTTGTGTTCAGGTTCCACCTTGTACTAGGAAGAGTGCCTCGAAATAAACTGCTGGCCATGTTTGCTTATTTTTTCGGTAACATTTTCTCACAGCGTTGACAGTTTGTTGCTTGTTGATAATTCTTGTCCTTGGCTGAGACTTAGATGAGTATAACTCAGGTACACTGCAGTGTTCAGTATGGGACTAGACATCTAGAAGTCAGGGCTCTGACTTTACCTGTGCTGCTAGCTGTGTGGCCTTCAGTTTGTATGCTGCCTTTCTGGACCTTATTTCCTTCATCTCTACGGAGAGAGAATTCAACTAATTCATCAGGTCCCTTTTCAAATTTGAAAGAGTTCTAATCCTATGTCTCATGTACGCTAGGTATTTTGTTGTATTAATCTTAGATTTCATCAGCACCAGAGTATCGTTATACAGAAGCAAAGGCATGCCGTTTATGGCATTAAAGTAGAATTACCAACCTCTGTTACTTTGTGTTGTTAAAACAAAGCTCTTTTCTTTCCTTTCCTTTGTCCAAGAAATAACGTAAAAACCACAGCATGCTATAGAAATTGACTCCTACATGAATAAGAAAGTCTGTTATACAGATTTTTTGTTTCTTAAAATTTGTCATAATTTATTCGGTAGTTGTGGTCTACTGACACAGTGAAATTACCTTGGTCTTAGAAAACCAAATATTATAATATCCATTAAATTGTTTACCTTGAGTATTCTCTGTTACCTATGTGTATTTGTTTATTCATAAAGAATTGTATCTTGCTTTAATATAAAATTTGACTTACGAATCAAGTAGAGTAGTATTTTCACTTTGCAGAAGAATTCAAGAAAGGTTCTTTTAAATGAATCCCCTTTTTCATTTAAAACACTGGATTTTTTTTTTAAATTAAGTTTAGGTAGTACTTTTTAGCAACACTTATTCTTGAAATAAATTGTTGCTGAATTTATCATGTTCTTTTTTTCAGAAATATTTCACTGTGGTAATTGGTTGACTTTACTCATTTTCCTTTTTTTGATAATTTATAGTAAGGTGTGAAATAATCATCCAGAATATAATAGTGCACTCACTAAATCTATGTAAAAGGAATGGCGATAAACTGAAAACGTTGTCCAAGGTGACGTTGTAGCACAGTTTTGTACTTTATCTTTATCAGTCTGAAAATTTAGTGCTACAAAGACAAAGTGTTATTTGTTACAGGAAAGCAAATAAAGTCAGAGAAGAGTTTAAGTATACAAATGTTATGATGGCTAATACAGTTTTTTAATGTCTTAATTTTGATATTACTATGTAATTGTTAGTTGATATGACTTCTTTAGCACTTTTTGATTTTTAATTTTTAGGTTTCCTTTAGTATTTTTAATTTACTTTGGAATAATTCTAGAATTTTCTTTACTTCTGTAATGCTGTTGGCTTTATGAAAAGCCATTTATGTTGACATGAAAGTAAGAGAAATATTGTAGAAACTATAAGTTACAGTAATAAAATTAACAAAGGCTGAAATATGTATAAAAGTTTTTAGTGAACTGTCATTCAAATTCAAAAACCTCATCTTCCTTGATTCTGTTGTGTTTGACACTGATGAACACTCTCTGCCTCATGAAATTTTCTCAAGAGATTCTCATAATAAAAATAGGGTATATTTGTAGCGTACTCTCAAAATTTGCAAATTGTTTTACATACACTGGCACTATATATGTTATCCCCATTTTACAGATGAAGAAATTGAGGATCAGAGAAGTTAAGTGGCTGCCTCTTTTTAAGTAGCAGCAAGTATCAGAAGCAAGATTCTACCCCTGGTCCGGCCTGTTTGCAGAGTCAGCATTCTTTTGCCAGATTTCACTTAATTTCAACAATTAGATTGGATAGTAGTAAGATACAACTAATCTTGAGAAAATGATAATTGGATTATTCCTTCCCTTCTCAGTAAAACTCCTTGAGAAAGCCATATGAACTAGACTCTTGCTCCTTCTCTCCTCTTTTTCTTCGTCTCCTCCTCTTTTCTTACTGTTTTCTTAATCCTTCTGCAAATTGCCCTTACTTTTCATCCTTCTGTTGAAATTGCCCTGTTCAAGATTATCAGGGATATAATTGCAAAACCCGGTTGCCTTTTCTCAGTGTTCATCCTCCTTGATCTCTCTCTAGCATTTGAAACTGTAGACAGCCTTCTGCTCTGGGATCCTCTCTTTTCTTGGTTTTCTTGGTAGTACACTTTCCTGATTTTCCTTGTCTGACCATTCTTTCTCAGTCTCTTTTTCTGGATATTCACCTGTGTGATCCCCACTAGGTACCCCTGGGTATCTGCCCCAGGCCTTTTTATCTTGTTCTATATTGTTTGGTGATAGTGTCAGCTTTGATTCCTGTGGATTCAGTTATCATCTCTATGTAGATGATACTTGGATCAATATGTCCAGCCCTAGTCTGTCTGTTGAGCTCTAGGCTTATGCCACCAACTGCTTCTTGAACACCTCAAACTGTGTATTCTTCAGGTTCCAAAATATATAGCTTCTTATCTTTTCCCTAAGACACTCCTCTTCCGAACTTCCCTATTACCAGTGAGGGCACCATCATCTTTCCAGTTGCCCAGGATTACAACCTTGGTGTCATCCTCAGATCATCACTTTTAGTTTAATACAATATAGCTAGTTTCTAAAATCACAACTCTCATATATATTCCCTTTTCTCAACTCATCACCATAATCGTGGTTTAGGTTTTCTTTTTGTCTTACCTGGACTATCACAGTAGCCTTCTAAAAGGTCTACCTGCCTTATGTTTCTCCTGTCTCCATCCATGCCCCATTTGGTAGCCAAAATGATTTTTCTAAAGCATAGAGGGGGGCATAACACTCTTTCTCTCACCTCCCTCTCTGCCCAATCCAATGGTTCCTTATTAACTCTAGGATCAGAAATTGAGTCCTCGGGGCAGCCAGGTGGCATAGTAAGCGGAGCACCAGCCCTGGAGTCAGGAGGACCTTTTCTTTCTTTACCAACTTTCTTGCATTTTATTTGCTGTATTTTATTTGTTGTACGTGCATAGTTTTTGCCTTCCATATTAGAATGTGAATTCCTTGAGAATAAGAATGGTCTTTGCCTTTCTTTATATCCTCAGCATTTTCCAGAGTATCTGGTATATTGTAAGCTCTTAATAAATTCTTGTTGACTGATGGATTGATAAAGGTATTTTAAACATCATAAGCTTAGTTGTGAGAATTTTTAGTTTGCAAATACAAATAAAATGAGCTCAATAAATGTATTACTCCTAAATAAAAACTCAGACATACCTAAGCTATATGGTTGATTTGATTATACCTTTAAAGTATGAATTTTTTAGTTTATGTTCCAAGTTTCTTTTTTAAAAATTAATGAAAACACATTTCAAGTAATTAATACTTAACTTGAAAAATCCCTGACCAGTAAGCTTTTTAATAACTTTCATGATTATAGAATAGATATATTTTGTGGTACAAATATCATATATAGTAACGATCGATTTTTAAATGAAACATAACTTATGGTAATTTTTTAGTAGGTGTCATTAAAAAGCATCATTGAATTAGTAATAGCTTTCATCTCCTAGATAGACTTGATTGTTCTGGGATAAATTTCAAAAGATTATTAGTGTCCATACAGACAGAAAAGCTTAAAGATTTTAAAACTAGATGTCCTTTTTTAAAAAACAGTAGCTTAGACCTTATTTTAAGCTTGCTATATTTATTTAGGCTAGAAGGTAAGATTATTTACTTTTGTACAAGTGGAGGGACCTGTCAGAAGGCTTTTTATTTATTTTTTTTGAGTGGGAGGTTAGTATAGCATTTGCAGGTACAGGAGTACAAGTATTAGTAGGTATTTTGGAAAGCTGTTTATATTGATAGAAAACGAAAGACAGTAAATACATTTTAGAAAATCTAAATTACTTAGTAATACAATCAGTTTTAAGTAATATAGGTTTATACTAAAGAGATACCATATACCTTAAATTTCATAAGTAAATAAATACGTAAACCTTTTTCAGTTGCTGGTGTATTTAAGTAGGAGCTAAGTATCACAGCAAACAGGCAGATTGCCCTATCATTTAGCATTGAGGTTTTCAAGGGGAACCGCAGAAGACCAATACGCTTGACATTCAAGAATAATTGAGCAGATTGTTTCATTGACCTGTTAGGCCTTTGAGATCATAGTATAGTTTGTCATTCTGATGAAGACAGTTTCCAGGTGTGTTTGTGCAGGGTGATGGTGCTTGAGGATAAGGTGAAATGATTGAAGTAGTGTTTATTAGAGCTTGAAGAAGATGGAAGAAATAGTCTGTGAAGGACATCAGGTCTTCCTGGGCACATGACCCGCATTTTTCTGATCCTCGTTTCTCATTCCTCTCCAGAATAAGTATTATGCTACAAGAGGTAAAGAAACTTCAGAATTTCAGTTGTTTCAGATGGTTAAAGATAGAGGTAACAAGCTGCTATCACAAACTCTGAGCCAGATTAAAATGTCATTGGGAAAAGTACTTAACAAAGTAAATAAAAATACAGTACAATTTAGATAATCTTAATTTATGGTTTTCTAATTCAATATTTGGCCAGCAGGGATCTGTTTGAGTTTGACACTACTGAACTAAGATACCACAATCCATAATGAAGGAACAACAGAACAGGCTAATCCCTAATGCATTCTTTCTGCACTCTCTTCCCCACTGCAGACCTCACTTTGGCCTGCCAGACTTGCAGTAGAACTCAGTTCTACAAGCCTATGCCCTTGCTTCCTCCCCCCCTTACACCTCCACCCACCTACCCAAAAGATAAGAGCTTTCTGTGGCTGGTATTGTGGCAGCACTTTGTGTTGGAGTAGTACCCAGTCTCATTTTCTGACTACTCAGTACTAAGAGAACTGAGGATGAAAATGGATTTGGATCCAGAGTGTGTATGGATCCACCAGACCCGAAGCAAGGAGACTGATATCCAAGTGGGACTAATTCTGTCATTCTATATGTCCTTCCCTGCCCCACTCCCTGCCTCAGTCCTCTAAACTGGAGCAGAGACTGACTAAGGCCAGTGAAATATGAATTGCCCAAAATGTGAGGAGACAGAGATAGGAAACTGCTCTCAAAGTTCCTTGAACTATAGGGGAATATAAGGAAAAAAGACTGGAATTACCAGAAATCTCAGGAAGAAGAAAACTCAAATATCTTAAGTATAGGCAAGTAGACCAGCTGGGAAGGTACTAATAAAAGAACAGATGGTCTCCAAATCTTCTAAATGAGTCCAGACACCTGTGAATATGTATTATAAGACAAAAGAAAATTAAATGAATCAATATCTGATGTGAAAGAGGACCCTCTGAATTCCCAAGGGAGCACAGAAGCACAGCAGGATCTTCCTGAATGTTATAAGAGAAAAATAAGAATCATGAAAACAATTTATGGCCTGCACAGCAGAAATAATTAACAGAGCAGAAAAACTTGAATCCATCATGGTAAACCACATCAGAGAAACAACAAGATTGGGAATGCAAATCTACAGACTGTTGGAATTCAAATACATAGAAATGAAGGACAGTCTGGAGGAATAGAAGAAAAAGTGTGAAAGAAAGCAGGAAGGAAAAAATTCTGATGACAACAAGGGGAATTAAAACCATTGTCAAATGTATTTGGAGTAGAAGAATGTAGGCAGCTAGGTGGCACAGTGGATAGAACACCTGGCCACAAGTCAGGGGGACCTGAATTCAAATGTGGCCTCAGACACTTGACACTTAGTAGTTGTCCAACCCTGAGCAAGTTAACTTGATTGCCTAGCCAAAAAAAACCCCCAAAACTAAAAACCCCAACAACAGTAACAAAGAAGAAAAATACGACACAGAGAAGAAGGGATCATAGGATCATAGACGTAGAGCTAGAAGGACTAGTGATTGTAGAATGCAGTCTTCTCATTTTGTGGGGTGGGGGAAGGAGACTTCAAGAAGTAAGTAGCCTAGAGTGATCAGTGGCAGAACTGGGAACTGAGCCCAGACTTGACTCCAACCCTTGACTCCAAGTTCAAAGAATGAAAAGGAACTCTGAACTCTTAGATACGAGGTACGAGATTATTCACATGGAGGCTTTGATTACAAAACAGTAAGGAGGCTCCCAGCTGTGTAAAGGTGCAGAGATGCTATTGATGTTTCTAGAAATGCAGATAGTCATAATTGTTAATGATTTCTTGCGGAGCAGTGTGGAAGCATCCATTTTTAGATCTGATGTGGCCAGTCAAGAGGTATGTTCTTTTTCTCAAGAATGTGTCCTAGATATAATAGAGAGCTCACAACCACGGTCTTTTGAGAAACTGAACTGAACCTCCAGAAAAAACCTGGAAAGTAGTTATAGTGATATCGGAGACGAAGGTGGGAAAATGAAGAACTTTACAACACAGATTGTGTTTTTTGCAACTTCTTTTGAGTAAAGGTTAGAACTTTAAAAAAGAAAGGAAGATATCAAAAATGAAGAGAATGAGACATAAGGAGTAATTGAAAATGGGGTTTGAATCATAGTGTAGGATACCAGGATGATGTCCTGGGACAGAGTGCATTTCATGGGGATTGTGAAGAAATCTTATCAAAAGGCTTTAACCTGAAAGTGGAGGTGGTAAAATGCTAGAATCTACTATGGCGGACAACAGGTGTAGGTGTGCTGTCCCATAAATTTGAATGTAGCTTGGAAAGATTTTTACAATTTCAGATATCTGCATACCAAAGCATGACATTATGTCATAGAATTATAAACTGGAAAAGAACTGGAAATGACCCCTATCAATCAGTCAGTTAGTAAGCACTTATTAAATGCCTGTTATGTGCCAGACCCTCTGCTAGGCATTTGAGATAAAAGTACAAAATGGGAAGAATACTTGTGCTAAAGGTGTTTACATTTTATTTGGGGGAAAAGTGTGTACATGGATGTATACACACAGACATTGTAGTTAGTGAGGAAAAGTACTAGCAATTGGAGAGAGGGGTTAGCCTTGGTAAGGGGTAAGGCCTTTTCATCATGTCAGGCGGGTGAAGGAGATAGTGGCAGAAGGCATCTGAGTAATGTGAAATGAGGAATAGGGGAGAAGAGGGTGAATGGCTTTAATTTTTTTCTGTTACATATGAGGCAAGGTTCTCATCTGAGAGAGTGAGGGGAGGGGGAATCCATGAGAAGTCTGAGGAGGAATGAAAAGATTTGGAAGAGCCGTTGTGGAGAGAGCAGGTGAGTGAGTTGATGGGGGAGATGTAATAGGTTTAGTAGCAGAATGGTTACATGATTTTGTCTATGCTTGTTCAATAGTACATGTAGAAGAGTGAAGGCAGTAAATAAAAGGTGTGATCTAAGGCTGAGGCTTGGCCAGGTATAATTAGCAAAATGAAAAGGGACTAGGAATTCAATAGAGGATGCTACAGAGATGAATTGGTTCATTTGGGGGTCAGGGTGGGCAAGAGAGCAAAGTGGTTAGTGCAGGGGAATTGGCCTGAGAAAAAATTGAATGGTCAAGTTTGGAGGTCAGTAATTATGGTCAAAGAAGGAGGTTTTGGAATTCTTGAACATTGAGATAATAGATTTGTGAGTGTTGGCCAGCTTGAGGGTGTGACCATCATTGTGTGTGGTTAAAGTAAGGTGGAGTTACTAGCTCATAGGAAGTGAGTGGGTTTTGAGGAATTGATTGGTTAGAGTGTTTGATGGAGAATCAGTATCCATGTTGAAGTCCTGTAGTTAATTAAGGCAGGCATTGGGGAGGAGAGAAAAATTGTGAGCCAGGAGTTGAACTCAGGAAGGAAGGGGAGTAACTTGGGGGGTGGCTGTCTGTAGGTAAAAACTACCAAGCTTTTAATTGTGAATGATATGAATAGACGTAAACCTCAAAGGAAGAAAAAGAAACTGGAACTGGCAACAGGAAGTGAAGACTTGACCAGTTAGCCAAGAAGGATGAATGAAGGTGCAGCCAGTACTCAATAGGGTGGTGAAGGAGAAGTTGATAAGATCCTTCAAGTCGAATCAACATATACTCTGATACTTGTTGGCTTAAAGGTAGGAAAATGTGAGAATGGGGAAAAATGTGTGGGAAAATATAACTGAGGAAGAAATGAGTTTATACAGAAGCTTCACCTTTCAAATTATGAATACTTTCTTTGAAAAAATAGCTAGTAGGCACTGGATATAGCAGCTACCAATTAATGCTGCAAAAATACATATTGTAATGGACAGGAAAGACTTGCTACTGATGCGGGCATTATCCCTGAATCAACCATCTGTGTACAGTTAGATTATCAACTCAGAGCTAAAATCAAAATAAGTAAAAGAAGAAAGAATAATGAATAAAAGATCCTGCGTGCAGTGAATTATTTAAACAAGTAACTGAAAATAAAAAATGGGAAATTCACAGCAGAAATGAGTAACTGTAAAGGAATTTCATCTACAGGTTTAACCTAGTGTAAATTAATGTCACAGCAAGGAGACTAAAAATCTAGAATGTACCTTATTCAAGATATGTCTCGTTAGGCAGCAGTGGAATAGAATGTGACCTTGTTGGTTTTAATTTTATAAAGAAGAATGATAAGTGATTGTGAATAGTATTGTCTCGTAATGCAAAGAGAAGCAATGAATGATAAAACCAGTTTAGAGAAAGTCTGGCAAAGTAGCCATCCATGCAAAGTCATTTCAGAGTCATTCAAGGATAAAAATGGAAAGAGGCCTACAAACATAAAAATGAAAAAATATTTTCAAAACCATTTGGAACATATTTTTTCTGCATCATATGTAGATGTGCCACCACACTGGGATCCTAACAGGACATTCCAGACATACTTATTTAAAGAGGTAGAAATAACGTTGAAGAAAACAAAGATAGGAAAAGCACCTAGCTTGGATCAAGAAAATGTATAGAATTGTGAAGGTGTTGAGGGCCTGATACAAGGTATTTTGAAAGGTGTACCAATACCAAAGATGGGGGGAAAAAAGTCTCAGACCTTATTAATACCTTTAAAAAGTAATCAAGGAAAGATCTCTAACTACCAGTCTTTATACAAAATCCTTATGAGTGAGGGCATGCTCTCAATAATTAATAGAATTAGCAGTAGTCGTTGCTACCATTTATATAGCTCTTTAAGGTTTAAATATTTTATTTTTTCAATTGTATATACAAACAATTTTTAACATTCACTTTTTAAATTTTTAAAATTTTTATTTCTTTTTTAAATTTTTTAAAATTTTTAAAATTTTTAAAATTTTAATTTCTTTTTAAAATTTTGATTTCTAAATTCCCTCCCTAACCTTCCACCTCATTGAGGAGGCAAGCAATTTGATATTGGTTATACATGCACAGTTATACAAAACATTTTCCTGTTAGTCATGTTGTGGAAAAAAACACAGACCAAAAAAAAAAAAAAAGGATTTTTTTTTTTAAGTGACTGATATCATTTACTGGGGGCTGAATAAAGAGACCATGATTATATCAGCTTAAAAGAGAACCAATCAATTAATAAGTTTTTATTAAGTGCCTTCTATATGCCTATGGTGTTAGTCTCTGGAGAAACAGGTACAAAGAATAAAACGATTCCTACTCAGACAGAGGTACATTCTAATGCCAAGAAAGTGCATAAAAAATACAAATACCCTGAATATGCTAATAAGTGCATATATATGAAGAAAAAGGAGTTAAATACTAAGTAGTGTGAGAATAAAGGGATATAATCATAATTATTCCAAAAAAGGTCACATGGTTCAGTGAAAAGAGGAAGAGAAAAGCCCAGATTAAGTTGGGTTTTATTTTTTAAAATCCTTAAGGATAACCAAAATCGCTTATTTGAGTATGTTTAGAGGACAAAGAACAAGGGAGGAACATGCCCCCTACTTGCAGCTCCGTTACTCAGTTTCCCCATTTCCACCTTCTCTGTTATGTTCTTCAGGTTAGAGCAAGCATGGTTAAGAGGTGGATGATACAGGAAGGCATACAGTTGTTTTAAATGATTTTCTCACCTGACTCAGAAGAATCGTTTACTAGACTACAAAAAGGAAAGGTCATATCTTACAGAGATGTGTCTTTGTATCATAATTAGAATTCTATCAGGACTTTGCAGGAAACAGGCCCTTAATGTTTGAATGCAGTATTCTTTGAGGGCCCCTTGAGAACTGCAGAGATGCTGGAAAACTGAAAAATACTTTAAAAAGAAAAGGTTTTTTTTTAAGAGGAAAAAATTAGATTCTAGAAACTAAACTACCAGTGAACTTGACTTTGACAACTGGCAGAATTTTAGAAGGGATTATTGGATCTTCACACCTTGTGGCTTAGTAACTCTTAAACTTTTATCCAAATCTTTTATAGCAAAGAAAACAAGCAGTGTCCCTGAATATCCTTTTGTAATAGGAACCTTGAATAAATCATTCCCCCAAGGTCTTTTGGTATTTAAATAGGTTACAGATTATAGTTCTTCCTAACTTATCTTGCAATTTCTTGTCTTTTGTTTAAGCTTTGTATTCAGATCTTAAGATTTTATGTTTATTGATATTGATGGACTCAAGTTAGCATCAGTTTTAAATGGATTTATACCTGTTATTTCAGTGGTATAAAAAACTCCCAGTGGGCAGATTTCCTCTACCAATACAGATCTGTACCTACTCCAGCGTTTATATAGACTAAAGATTTACCTGAGGCCCTGAGAGTGACTCTCCCAGGGTCACATAATAAATGTCAAAAGACTTTTTTTTTTTTTTTTACTGTAAAAAGACTATTACTCTGAGACTGACTCATTTGCAATGGGCAGAGCACTGGTCCTGGAGTCAGGAAGACTTGAATTCAAATCCCAGGCTCAGATACTTTATTACTTGTGACCCTGGACAAATCACTTCACCTCTGCCTCAGTTTCCTCACCTGTAAAATGGGGATAGTAACAGCAACTACCTCCCAGGGTTATTGTCAGGGTCAAATGAGATAATACAGGTAAAACATTTAGGAAGGTGCCTGTAACATAGGTGCTCAATGAATGCTTGTTTCCTTCCTTTTTTTTCCTCCCTCTCGCCCTTCCTCCCTCCCTCCTGTTACAAGTCATGACTGATATGGAACTTTTTCCTTAAGAAAACTTGTTAACTTCTTATTAGTTAGAGGTTGGTAATGCTTATAGGTATGTGCTTTATTTTATTGTGCCTTAATTTTCCATATTAAAGGTTTTGAGGTCCTATTTTGTGTGTGACATCACACTAAATATACTTAACCTTTATCATTTCATTTTAGAATTTCAGATTTCACTTTAAATGTGCTTCCTTTGCCTTATTCAGTTGGAGTTGATATCTTGATTTCTGATTTACTGATCTACTAGAGAGAATTTGGACATTTTACTTAAACTCTGATGCTGCTGTCTTACGATTTTAGTCTTGTCATCCTAGTGAGAAGAATGTTTCTGTCCTCTCTGCGTAGTGTGGACAGCTCATGTATGTGACACTATAAAATACTTATTTTCCAAAGTGTGATGTGGGATACAAGGGAATCTAAAGTTAATTAAGGAATTCTGGACACTATTTTTAGAAGGCTTAGAATAGAATGTATAGAACATTTCAAAGCAAATAGAGCACATTTTTATCACCTTTACCAGAAACAAAACATGTTTTATGTAAACCTCACAAGTGAATGAAGTCATATTCATATATAGTGGTAAAGACCCTTCAGTGTTAGTAGGTCCTATTATAGTATGGTACCTACCTTTCAATTTATAACTCTTTTAAATAGTTTCCCAAGCCAGGAATTGGAATGTCATTTTTTTTTAAGGTACTTCCTAGGGTGCAAAGATTGCCAAAATCTTGGTGAAAAACTGAATTGGAAATATGCCTTCTCAGATCTCCAAATTCCATGTTATTTGTGGCAGAGAAGGGGTCATAGATAAGACATGAAAGATAAGACATCACCTATGTTTTCTCCAAAATACTTTAGATCAGATTACATGAAGTCCATGAATGTGTTTTACAAATTGCTATGTACTTTTTCCTTTTCATTTTGATAGGAATCCTTTAGTTCTTCTATGCAGCTGCATCTTGTACATCAAGCTCCATGTACTATTCCTCCTTACCTCTCGAAAAATGGGTCAGCTCTTGGGGACCTCTTATTGGGCTTCCTCAAATATTATGCCACAGAATTTGAGTAAGTCATACACTTTACATTTATTAATTCTTGTAAAATTGAATGTTGTAAATTTGTTCACAAAATGTTTTCATGTAATTGGTTCAGAAACGAGTGCTTTATAAAACAGTATTGAATTTTGTCTAATTTTCATTTCCATGACATACTTTATTTTTTCAATTTATTTATTTATTTTTAGTTTTCAACATTCATTTCCACAAAGTTTTGAGTTCCAAATTTTCTCCTCATCTCTTCCCTCCCCCTACCCCATAACGTCTTACATTCTGATTACCCCTTCCCTCAATATGCCCTCCCTTCTATCACACCCCTCCCTTCCTTATTCTCATCTTCTCTGTTTTCTTGTAGGACAAGATAGATTTCTATACCCCATTACCTGTATTTCTTATTTCCCAGTTGTATACAATAACAATTCTCAATATTTGTTCCTAAAACTTTGAGTTCCAACTTCTCTCCCTTCCTCCCTCCCCACCCTCCCCACTGAGAAAGCAAGCAATTCAGTATAGGCTATATGTGTGTAGTCAAGCAATAGATTTCCATAATAGTCATGATATGTAAGACTAACTATATCTCTCTCCATCCTATCCTGCCCCCCATTTATTCTGTTCTCTCATTTGACCTTGTCCTTCCCCAAAAGTGTTCACTTTAATTACTCACTCCTCCCATTTACCCTCCCTTCTGTCATCCCCTCCCACTTGTCCCCTTCTCCCCTACTTTCCTGTAGTGTAAGAAAGATTTTCATACCAAATTGAGTGAGCCAAATGTGAAGAGAGTAAGCTTCACTTTTTCCCTCTCACCTCCTCCCTTTTCTCCTCAGTTGAATAAGCTTATTCCTGCCTCTTTTATGAGAAATAATTTCCCCATTCCATTTCTCCCTTTCTGCTCCCAATATATTCCCCTCTCATCCCTTAATTTTTTTTAGATATCATCCCTTCTTAATCATCTCACCCTCTGCTGTGTGTCCATACACACAGACACACACACACACAAACACACACACACACATACACACATGTGTGTGTATAATCCCTCCAATTACCCAAATACTGAGAAAAGTCTCAAGAGTTATAAATATTATCTTTCCATGTAGGAATGTAAACAGTTCAACTTTAGAAAGTCCCTTATGATTTCTCTTTCCTGTTTACCTTTTCATGCTTCTCTTGCTTCTTGTGTTTGAAAGTCAAATTTTCTGTTCAGTTCTGGTCTTTTCATCATGAATGCTTGAAAGTCCTCAGTATCATTGAATGACCATTTTTTCCCCTGAAATATTATACTCAGTTTTACTGGGTAGGTGATTCTTGGTTTTAATCCCAGTTCCTTTGACTTCTGGAATATCCTATTCCAAGCCCTTTGATCCCTTAACGCAGAAGCTGCTAGATCTTGTGTTATCCTGATTGTATTTCCACAATACTTGAATTGTTTCTTTTTAGCTGCTTGCAATATTTTCTCCTTGACCTGGGAACCCTGGAATTTGGCCACAATAGTCCTAGGAGTTTCTGTTTTTGGATCTCTTTCAGGAGGTGATTGGTGGATTCTTTCAATATTTATTTTGCCCTCTGGTTCTAGAATGTCAGGGCAATTTTCCTTGATAATTTCATGAAAGATGATGTCTAGGCTCATTTTTTGATCATGGCTTACAGGTAGTCCCATAATTTTAAAATTGTCTCTCCTGGATCTATTTTCCAGGTCAGTTGTTTTTTCCAATGAGATATTTCACATTATCTTCCATTTTTTCATGTTTTTGGTTTTGTTTTGTAATTTCTTGGTTTGTCATAAAGTCATTGGCTTCCATCTAATTTTTAATGTACTATTTTCTTCAGTGAGCTTTTGAACCTCTTTTTCCATTTGGCTAATTCTGCTTTTTAAAGCATTCTTCTTCTCATTGGCTTTTTGGAGCTCTTTTTCCAGTTGAGTTAGCATATTGTTAAATGTGTTACTTTCTTCAGCATTTTTTTGGGTCTCCTTTAACAAGCTGTTGACTTGCTTTTCATGATTTTCTTGCATTGCTCTCATTTCTCTTTCCAATTTTTCATCCACATCTCTTACTTGATTTTCAAAATCCTTTTTGAGCTCTTCTATGGCCTAGGACCATTGCATATTTGTTTTGGAGGTTTTAGGTGCAGAAGCCTTGACTTCCTCTGATGGTAAGCATATTTCTTCCTCTTCCAAAAAGATAGAAGGAAATACCTGTTCACCAAGAAAGTAGCTTTCTATAGTGTTTTTTTTTTTCCCCCTTTTTTGGGCATTTTCCCAGCCAGTTACTTGACTTTTGAGTCCTTTGTCAAGAGGAGGGTATACTCTGGGTTTCTGTAAGTTCTCAATTCCTCCAAGGTGGCACAATCAAGGGAGAGGAGTTTACTCCTCTCCTGGCCTGTGCTGTGGTCTGGGCACAACCAAAAACTTTTCTGCCCAGGATCTGGGAGTAGAATTTCCTCTCCACAATCACCTCCAGCTCTACCATGCCAGTGCTCCTCCTCACCCTGGGGCCACTCTCAGGCCTGAGATTCAGATTAGTGGTTCAGTTCCCCCAGGAGCTTCAGGTAGGGGCAGGGCCACCACTCAGGGCTGAGATTCAGATCAACTGCCAAGTTCCTGCAGGTTCTCCAGGCAAAGGGCTCCAAAAATGGAAGATGCTTCTGCCGTGGCAGCAGCCCTGGTTCCAGACTGTGTACCCTTCTGGGTAAAGGAGCTTTCTCACTGTTTGAAGGTGTCTGTGGTGTCCGTGGGCCAAGCAAAATGGGAACTGCTGCCACCAGTGGCTCCCTGAACCCCGCCCTGGGTTCTGTCCCCACCACGCCATGTGGCCCTCTGCTCCATACCAGTGCAATAGAGCCTATCCTGTCGGCCCTCCAGGCTGTCCTGGGCTGGAAATCTCTATTCCCTCCGTCGTTCTGTAATTTCTGCTGCTCTCACATTTGTTTAGTCATTTTTTACAGGTATTTTATGGGATATGTGGGGGAGCTTCTACAGGTCTGGCTTTCTACTCCGCCATCTTGACTCCGTCCCCTCCCTGACGTACTTTAAAAGAAGTGTAATATATTTTTCATTCTGTAGTCAATAAAAATATATTGTTTGCTGCAGTCTAGTTCTTTTTTGATTTCCAAAATTAGCCTGTTTTTGTTTTTATACTATGAAATTAAAAGAAAGACAAAAACTTGGATATTTCCATAGGCAGTGGCTATCCCAAGCATAACAACTTTGATTTGCTTCAAAAAGTGAATTTCATAAATAACAAAAATACTACAGTTTTTTTTTTAGTATAACTCTTTAAAAAGTAGTTTTATTACGTAGAATTCTGCTTTGCAGTTCCTTAGTGACATCAAAAGACAATGACATTTTTGTGCATAAAAGAATAGGTTACTAATTAGAGAAGAGAGTATTCTTTTGATATAATTTTGTTTTGAAAAAATCCTTCTGGGATAGAGAGAGGGGAGAAGAATGCTCTCTCTAGTAATAATACTTAGTTTAAGCACTTCTTACATATTCATTGTCTTCCAAAAATACTTGCTAATGAACCAGAGTTTAGTTCTGTACAGAAAGAACTATGAGTCCTGCCTGTTGCGCTCTGATTATCTGAAGTAGAAAAAATGATGTGAGCGAATTTGTGACAGAAGGGAGAGAGATTTATTTAAAAAAAGATAGTACTAGTTAACTCATTTAATTCATGTATAGTGTTAATGGTGAAGCTTGTGTGTATTTATATGCATGCATATATGTGTATGTGCATATATGTATGTGTGTATATATATGTATACAATTAATGATTTTGTTTTCGTTCAAAGAATTCTTACCTTCATATATTAAAAAGTACATTCCTTTTCAGAACATCTTCTCAAAGTTTATTGGTGAATTATACATAGTAATTATAGAATATTAGCTAGAAGTTCCCCTGTGGCGATGTTCTTTAGCTGAGGACACAGTAGCTTGTTAAGTTCTAGCCCCGTAGCTGGTATGTTTTGTTGAAGAATTTGTTAGTTTTAGGAAGACATGACCTAAAGAGACTTAACTGCATTTTAAACCCCAAAAGGTGAGAATATTTGCATCCTGTCTCATGTTTTAGTGATTTGAATAAAGATAAGGAGTACAAAAACATTTTAAAAGGAAATATATAAAATGGAATTAATGTGTATCATGAATTTTTGTAGCATTTTCTTCCCTCCTGCGAAATTTTTCTTTTCTTGAGGCAGCCAGAGTTAAGTGACTTGCCCAGGGTCATATAGATAATAAGTGTTTGTGGCTGGATTTGAACTCAGGTCCTTCTGACTGCAGGGCCAGTGTTCTGTATACTGTGTCACCTAGCTGCCTCATCTTGGGAAATTAAAATATGTAATTGATGGAATTGAGTGATCAGTTCTCAGGATATCTGAATGAGGAGGGTAGCAATACAAATGGGGAAAAAACAGACCTCTTTGTCTCTTACACACACACACAGAATAAGAACTATCAACACATATGCCTACTTTCCCAATTTTACCACATGTTTATAAGTATAATCTGTGTACCCATTGAGGGTATCCTTGTTGAAGGATAAGGAAAAGGTATTCTTTCACAAAAAATGCAGCAGTTTTCAGACTTTCAAAATCATCTTCCCTTTACTAGGTCCATGAAAGAGTTCATTAAAGGCTGATATCAGTGGTCTAGAAAAGCCAAATATTGTAGAGGTAGAATTGACAAAGCCTCAGTTAATGTTCATTTCCAAAATGAGGGCTTTTGATTGGAGTATTCTGATCAGAATGTTTTAGTTTACGTTCTAAAGCAGTGTTTCCTTGGGCTGCTGCACCTCCTGAATTTGGGGTGATTTGGGGGTGAGTCCGGTTCTAGGCTTGGTTTTCTTTCAGGAAATTTATTTACGTTGATTAAACTTCCTCAGGAAATGATTATGTCAGTGTCTGTTCTTTCCGTTGTACGCTATTTTTAGGCATTAGCAACTTGTTTTGTTTTTTTTTAATTTTAAAAATTCAAGTTCAGTTTATTGTTTATAGTAAGCATTATTTCCTTTTTAAATTGAGTTGCAAATTCTCTCCCTCCCATCCTTTCCCGCCCACTGAGAAGACAAAGCAAAATGATATCAATTATAAATATGAATATAATGGTATCAAATATAAATAGGACATCATGCAAAACATTCCCATATTAGCCATATCACAAAAAAAGAAAGCAAAAAGCCCCCAGCAGCCTCAAAAACAAAGCTTGTGTTTGCAGAGGTCATCATTTCTTTCTGTGGAGGTGGATCACAGTTTTTCATCATGAACCCTTTGGAACTGTCTCAGATCATTTTCTGATCTTGTTACAATGTTGCTTTTATTGTACACAGTGGTCTCCTGGTTCTTCTTGCTTTGTTTTGCATCAGTTCACATAGGCCTTACTATGTTTCTTTCTGAAAGCAACCCTTGTCATTTCTTATGGTACAGAAATACTCTATCACAATTATATGCCACAACTTGTTCAGCCATTCACCAGCTGATGAACATCTCCTCAATTTCCAATTCTATGCCACCACGAAAAGAGCTGCTATAAATATTTTTGAACATGTAATTCCTTTTTCCATTTCTTTGGTCTCTTTTGGGTACAGACCTAGTAATGGTATTGTTGGGCCAAAGGTATGCATGTTGTCCACCAGAAAGTTTGGACCAGTTCACAATGCCACCTACAGGATTTTAGTGTACCTGTTTTCCCTCATCCCTTCCAACATTTGTCATTTGTGACAGATGCAAAATAGTACTTCAGAGTTGTTTTAATTTGGTTTCTCTAATCAGTAAAGATTTAGAACTTTTTTTCATATGGCAATAGATACTTGGATTTCTACTTTTGAAAATTACCTGTTCATATCCTTTGGCCATTTATCAATTGATAAATGACTCTTATTTTTTTTATAAATTTGACTCAGTTCTCTGTATGTTTAAGACATGAGGTCTTTATCATGGAAATTTTTGTAAAATATTTATTTTGATATTACTTCATTGTCTTAGTACCTTTTAGCATCTTGTCCTTGCCCTGATTCTCTCTTAATTAGGTCTGTTTTTGCTTTTGCTTTGACTGAGATCATTATTCCTACCCCTGCCGTTTTTACTTCTGCTGAAGTGTCATAGAATCTGTTCCAGTCCATTATTTTATCCCTGTGTGTCTCTTTCTGTTTCAGGTTGTGTCTCTTGTGCACAGCATATTGGTAGGTTCTGGTTTGGAATTCCTTTTTCTGTCTGAAGTCATCCCATTCACATTCGCAGTTAGGGTTATATTGTTATGATTACTCCATCCTGTCCTTCCTCAAAAGTCTGTTTTGCTTCTGACCACCTCCCCCCATGATCTCCTCTCCCTTCTATCACTCCTCCTCCCCATATTTCTTTCTTTTCCCCTTCCCTTATTGGATAAGATAGATTTCCATACCCTACTGAGTCTTCCCTCTTTCAGCATTGCTCACCATCCCTGCCCCCCCAATTTCCTCCTCTTCTATCAAAGCTCTTCCTTGCATGCCTTTTTCATATGAGGAAAATTTCCCCATTCCACCTCTCCCTTGCTCCTTCTCCCAGTACTTCCCTCTTTCTCACCCCTTGACTCACACTTATACCCTCTGTCTATGTAGATTTCTTCTAACTGCCCTAATAATGATAAAGTTCTTAGGAGTTACAGGTGTCATCTTTCCATATAGGAATGTTAACTTTAGGGAATCTCTTCTCATTGCTCTTTCATGTTTGTCTTTTTTATGCTTTTCTTGAGGCTTGTGTTTGAAAATCAGATTTTCTATTTTGTTTTTGTGTTTTCATGAGGAATGCTTCCTCTATTTCAGTAAATAACCAGTTTTTTCTCTGAAGGATTATACTTAGTTTTGCTGGATAGAGGATTTTAGGCTGTAATTCTATCTCCTTTGCCTTCTGGAATAGCATATTCCATGTCTTCTGTACTTTTAACGTGGAGCCTGCTAAATCTTATGTGATCCTGACTATGGCTCCATGACATTTGAATTTTTTCTTTCTGGCTACTTGAAATATTTTCTCCTTGATCTGGGAGTTCTGGAATTTGGCTATAATATTCCCGAGAGTGTTCATTTTGGCATTTCTTTCAGGAGGTGATGGGTGGATTCTTTCAGTTTCTGTTTTACCCTCTGGTTCTAGAGTACCAGGGCAGTTTTTCCTTGATAATTTTTTGAAATATGATATTTAAACTCTTTTTTTTTTAATCATGGCTTTCAGGTAGTCTAGTAATTCTTAAAGTATCTTTCCTTGATTTATTTTCCAGGTCAGTTGTTTTTCTGATAAGATATTTCACATTTTTTTTTTTGGACTTTATTTTATCGTTTCTTGATGTCTTATGGAATTGTTAGCTTCCACTTGCACAATTCTGATTTTTAAGAAATATTCTTCAGGGAGTTTTCGAGCATATTTTACCATTAGGCCAATTCTATTTTTTCTTTTTTAAAAATTTATTTATTTTAGTTTTCAACATTCATTTCCACAAGATTTTGAGTTCCAACTTTTCTCCTCATCTGTCCCCTCCACCCACCCCAAGACAGAATGCATTCTGAATACCTTTTCCCCCAGTCTGCCCTCCCTTCTATCATACTGTTCCCTTTCCTAATCCCTATCTCCTCTGTTTTCTTCTAGAAGATAGATTTCTGTACCCCATTACCTGTATATCTTATTTCCCAGTTGCATGTAAAAACAATTGTTTTTAAAACTGAATTCCTACTTCTCTCCCTTCCTCCCTCCCCACCAGACCCACTGAGGAGGCAGGCAGTTTGATATATGTTATACATGTGTAGTTATACAAAACACTTCCATAAAAGTCATGTTGTGAAAGACTAACTGTATTTCCCTCCATCTTATTCTGCCCCCCATTTATTCTGTTCTCTCTTTTGACCCTCTCCCTCCTCAGAAGTGTTTACTTCTAATTACCCCTCCTCCCACTGCCCTCCCTCCTACCATCCCCCCACAACTCTTGTCCCCTTTTCCCCTGCTTTTCTGTGGTGTAAGATAGATTTTCATACCAAACTGTGCATGTTATTCCCTCCTTAAGCCAAATCTGATGAAGCCAGTTCTATTTTTTAAGGTTATTTTCTTCAGCATTTTTGTGCCTCTTTTACCAAGCTCTTTCCATAGTTTTCTTGCATCCTGCTCATTTCTTTTCCAGGTTTTCTTTCATCATTTTACTCTTCTAGAATTTCTTTTGAGGCTTTGATCCAATTAGTATTTTTCCTTGTGGCTTTGCTTGTAGTTGTTTTCACATTGCTGTCTTGGTCTTCTCTGTCCTCATCGTGGTTTTGTATGGTTGAGTTTTTGTGGTTGGTTGTTTATTTGTTCATGTTTCCAGCCTGTTACTCGACTTGGACCCTTATGTTCAGGTTGGGCTCGGGTCCCCTGGGGGGAGGTAGGCACTATCTTAAGCTTCAGGCTTTTTCCTGGTGTTGTTTTCAGAACTACTTCTGAAACTTTTCAGTGCTTCCAGTGTGGTGTGATCTGGAGGGAGATGTGGTCACTGCTTTCTTATTCTGTGCTCTGGTCTTTACCCAGGAAGGGCCCTGCTTCTCTACTGCCATAAGTGCTAGCATTCCTCTTAGTCTTGATACTGTAACCAGGGACCCTGCTTCATGTGCTCTTCTCTTTGACTCAGAATAATTTCTGGGTGGTAGAGTTGCCAATCAGTGCCTGCTGAACCCACTTACCAGTAGCTGGCCCCCTGTACTTTCTTTCTGACCAGTTGTCTAACACCTTTAACATCTCTCCACTAAGAGTTCCTGAAGCTGCTACTGCTGCTGCCACTACTGTTGCAGGTGCTAGTGTGACTGTCACCAGGGCCAACCCTTGTGTTGTGGAAGCACTTGGGCTAGACTCCCACCCTGGTGTTATAGATCTCCTGCTGACCTCCTAAGTTGACTTAGGTTGGAAAAATATCTCACTTTGACCTTTTGTTGGTTTTTCCACTGGAAAATTTAATTTGAAGAGTTTTTAAAAGTTGTTTGAGGAAAATGTTGGGACAGTCCAGCTGGGTTGCTGCCTTTACTCCACCATCTTGGCTCTGTTATCCTAGCAGGTTGTTTAAGTTCATGTGCTATAGTGGTCAGAGAGATGGACTTAGAGCCAGAAAGTTACCGTGATGCAAGTTCTACCTCTGATAAAATTGGGTGTATAATCTTATGGGCAAGTCACTTAACTTCTCAGTCCTCTGGGGAACTGTCTGTGACTAGAAGTTGCATAAAGGTTCTGACCTACGCTGGTATAATATTTTGCCATCAGCAGTGAAATCACAAGTCCATCCCCAATCCTGTCCCTAGTAACTCTTTTAAGTAGGTTAGATTGTAGCTGCCTTAGTCATGTGTCTTATCTTTTTATCTTTGCTGTTTCTTCTAATGTGGTATTTGTGTTCATCTTTGCCCTAATGAGTTTGATTGTATGTAGACAGCTAATTCAAAATGACTCACTTTAGTGAGTTGTTTCCTGTATTTTAGAAGGTAATTGTTCTCATATTTAGTGATGTTATTTGCTATTCACCAGTGCCTCTCATCTCTCTTTAAGAAAATACTCAGGATACGTAGGCCTGTGGCTTCTACAAGCCTTTGTCCTCCCTCATGTCTTACCATTGAACCATATTTGTAACCTATTTTTAATTATTCTCTGCGATGCCCATCTTTGTATTGAAATCACCAAGTATTAAAATATACACATATTGCAGTTTTTTTAAATAGAAATTTTTTTCTTATCTGTGAAATAGAAGTAATCTCATAAACTACAGTTATTATGGATGTCTTTTTGAAAACCCTTCAAGAATGAGTTGATGTGATAGCCTCAGAAATGTTTGTTATTTTTTATATCCATAGTAAAAATGATGCTGAAAATTCTTTTATGTCTCCAAGGAGGCATCCTTCCATTAAAACCACAACTTCCATTTTGTCTTCTGGTTTCATTTATAGCAACAATGTCAAGATTGTTATGCTTCAGTTTTGGACAGGGATCTCACATTTAAAGTACCAAGAGTTTAATTCACTGTTTAAGAATGGTCTAAATCCTATGTAATTTTTAGCACCCTTTTCTGCCTTTCTTTGCCATTCTCTCTGCAGAAACAGAAATGGTGCCACATGGGACTGATGGTCATTTTCTGCTTTTAATTTTTCAGTGGGTTGCCGTGGCCAAAGAACTCATAATCCAGATGTCCAGCCTCCTCCTGTTGATTAGTTAGGCTGATCCTTAGAAAGGAATAATAAGAAAGGAATAATAATAGTTTATTGCTGGGACTGTACTTGAAACCTTCCCAACTTGGTAGAAACTGCTAGAACTTCCACTTTGCTGTCATAGCCTTTGAGAGCCTAGAGTCACTTGCACGTCACTGAGGCATCAGATGTGAGGAAGAGAATGTTTTTACTTGAAAAAAAATTTCACTTGATTAACAAAAATTATTTTTCTTCTCTTAGCTGGAACAATAAAATGATTTCAGTTCGTGAAGCCAAAGCCCTTCCAAGACCTGATGGTGTTGAGTGGAGAAATAAGTTCATCTGTGTAGAAGGTAAGTTTTTTTTACCCATTCTTATAATTATTTCTCATTCTTGGGTGTTACTGCGTCAATTGGTTCGATCATGTGGTTTGTGATTATAGTTATTTGTGATGAATTTCACATTTTAGGCCTTTTTTCCTTTTCTTTCAGGGTCACCTGAGGGGATAACAATATTTTATCATGAAATTATTTCTAAATTTATATTTTTAGCGGGGGAAAGGGTTTAGACTCTCTGATTTAAAAAATACAGGGAGCTCTCATGGTAAGAAAACTCTGTACCAATGAAAATTGAAGCCTACCCTGCAGTTATAGTCTCCGAGATTAGCCTAGGTCATTGAGAAGTTAAGTGAACTACCCAGAGTCACATAGCTATGAAGCACTAGTCAAAGATGATCTGCTTTAGTGGGGAAAAATGATGCAGTTTTCACTTACTCTTTAGTCTTTCACTTTTTGGGGCAATTTGAAGCACTTCCTGGTTAGTCATACTATTGATAAAAAGTATAAGGTCCTTATACTTTAATGTTTTTCCTATAGCTTTTTAGGCTATTTAGATATAAAAATATGTAAATGTTATACTTTATTTTAGGTGTAAAATATTCACGAACTCTTTGGTAAATCAGATTGTGCTTCGTTACAGTTTCAAATTCCGAATAAAGCTCATCAGTTGTTACGGTGCTCTGTCCTTGTAATTTCATTGCTATCAAGTTACCTTTTTGAATTACAAAGAAAGGGAGTTTGCTGGTCAGGAAGCACGATAAGAGTGGGCGTAACACTGGCCCAGGGGTTTGATTCCCAGCTCTTTTGCTCACGCTGGGTGTGACTTGGGGCAAGTCATGTTCTCTGAGCTTTCATTTCCTCATCGGTTAAATAGGGGGAAGTGTAGTAGATGAACCTTGAAATCCCTTTAGACTCTAAATCCTGTGATCTTTAAAATGGAGATGATAGTGTTCCTTACATACAATCTTCCTTATTTAGGAATATTGTAAGGATTGTGTGTGATACTCTATAAAAGTGACACCTAAATGTAAACACTCCATGTAGTCATGCATGGATTAGAGTTAGGTGGTTATAGTATGCCTAAAGTAACAAGCATTAGCTCACTGTAGAATTTCTGTTTATTTAAAGCAAACTTGAATATGTTATGTCCTCCTCAAAAACATTTAGATAAAGTTAAATGTTTTTGAAATGATTTTGAAAATAGAAAGTAATTTTAAAACAAACATGAGGCAGTATTTAAAAGATAATTAGAGATGTCATGACAGTGGAAAAGGTTCAGGTCTCGAGTTAGGAAGACCTAGGTTTAATTCATATCTCTGACACCAGCCAGGTGACTCCATACAAGTTGTCTGATAAAAATAACAACAGTAATTATTATAGATACTTGCATATTACTTTGAGGTTTGTAAGGAGAATTACATACATTTTCTCACTTGATTATTATAACATCCCTGTAAGGTAAGTGCAATAGTTATCCTAATTTTACAGATGAGAAAACTGAGGATTAAAGGTTTAGTGGGTTTAAAGGCCATAGACTTAAGTTGTAAATATTCTCAAACTCTGCATCCTCTACAGTCAAATAATAATAAATCCTTCATGTACGTGTGCATTTAAAAGGTAAGTTGTCTACACACATGCTAATTTCCGTTTCTGTACAGGTATTTGTAGTTAAAGACATGTAATGGTTGCATCAGATCTCTTACTGGAATAAACAATATAAAATAAAATAACAAGGGACATGCATGTTTTAAATAATAGAATTTAAGCAAAAGGTATAATGTAACTTCTTACTTGTCTTTTTATCAAGACAGATTAAGGGACAATAGTCAATCCCCATTACCTCATCCTTTGTGGGAACTCTAGAGCATTGGCTTCTTTCCTGTCCTTGTCCCCAGTTAGGCAAAACTATTTAAAGCTTCTAGAATAAAGCTGGGAACTCAAGTAATGCTGAGGAAGTAGCTGCAAGTGCCTGCTTCTTTGGTTTCCAGGGCAAAGATATACCCTGGATTGTGTGAGAGGTTTAGGCTGGATGCTCTGAGGAACTCTCTGTACCATCTGCCGGTCCACCTGGCCAAGCACTTATTCACCTCCATGATGTTTTTTAGGTGCCTTCGAATGATAGGCAAGTGTTTCTTTCTAAAATTTCAGTATTTTGTCATGAATTTATGGCAGCTAGAATTTAGTAAGAATTTAGGCTAGATTTGTTGAAATAATTGGATAATCATTAAAAAATTATCTGTATATAAGTTATTCAGGGAGGCACCTGGCCTACTGCTATGGTTCTCTAGTGGTTGCTTAATAAATGTTTATAGAAAATATTAAACCTTTTGACTTTTTTAACTGAAGTAGTTAAAAATAGAAAGTGAGCACGTTTTATCTCTTAAATATTGGTTTCTTTAAAGTATCAAACCTGATAAAATTTGATCTTTTATGGCAAACTATATTTTCCTGTTAAAAAATACAAAAAAAGTCTCAAATAATAGTCTTTTAAGCTGTGAAATACAAAAGCAGTGTTTGAAATTACTATTGATATGTTTATGTGCCTATAATATTTCTTTCCATTTAGAACATAACCCTGGAATGTATGATGTCACATTTATTTAGATTTTTTTAAGATAAAAATTGGGTTTATGATTTCATTAAAATAAACTCGTGTTATACTGGAATTATGGTTTTGATAGCCACTAAATTTTAGTATTCAATATAGAGTCAGTCTATGTACCAAAAGTACATAAAAGTATGAGAAGAACTTAAAACAGTTCAGTCTAGATCTCTGAGGATGGAGTTAGAGTATATCCTCCAGTATACCATCCTACATGTTTGTAGGGTAGGAATTCAAATATATTTTGTGATTGTTTTGGAGAATTTTCTCTATTCACCATTTAAATGCAGTACTTCTTTGTAATATTTTTGTCATGCACTTGGATTAAACAAGTATCATTATCCATTTCCTTGTTCCATTTTAAGCACAAATTAGTTTTTCATTGGCCAGTCTTCTAAATGAATGTTTAAATCTGAATAATTAAAACTCTGCTTCTTTTTAAGAAACATATATATTTAAAATCACGAGAATACTGATTCATGGCTCCTTTATCAGGGTCCAAAGGACTGTTTGTGTTAGAGCTGCCCTAGCATTTCATTCGGAGTTGGATCTTATCCACTCACACATTATCAATATGTGTATGTTCATCTCTCTGTCTGTCAGTCTTCTGAACTTCCCCCCTTTCAACTTCAAGTAACTGGACTTCTTTTCCCATGGCTTCTTAGAGAGGGAAGAGGAGCTGCCAAAAACGTGCCTCTGCCTCAGAGCTAGAAAACGGCAGTTGACGATTGTGCCCAAATGTCAGCTTGACTCTGATCCTTGATTGTAACACATGCACCTTGTCTTTTCACTGAAGAAGTACTTGTCATCATAAAGAGTAGAATTTGCTGGTGTTAAAAATATGTACCTTTTATGAGTTCTACCTTGTTTCCTTTGTATCTCTGCTACTTCCTATTTCTCTAAGAGCAAAGGAGTGATATTGCTTGTTCCCTGGTGCCGGCCGTTCAGGACCATTGACCCACCACAATCTTACTGTTTATCTTCACAGAATCTTGGGATTGGAAACAGAACTCAGACATTATCTAGTTCAGTGCATACTCAAGTAGGAATTTCTCTGTATAATATGCCTGACAAATGGTCATCCAGCCTCTGTTTGATTAATCCTTAGTGATGAGAAGCCCACTACTTCCTGAGGCTGCTTATTTTGCTTTTAGACAGCTCTTAATTGTTAGGAAGCTTTTCCTTATGTAAATCTGAAGTCTCTCCTTCTATAAAACCTTTTATTGCCCCTGGATAATCCTGTCCTCTAAAGCCTAACAAGATAAATCTCATCCCTCTTCCACATTACACCTTTTACAGGTCTTTTCATCTTTTTCTACTTCCATTATGTCTGCTGTAGTTGGTCGAAATGTTTTTACAATGTTGTACTCAGAACTGAACATAATCTTTATTCCAGATGTGGCCTAACTTGACAGGGCTCTCACCTTCCTCATTCTGAACTCTCTATTCATGATGCCTATAGTGACATCAGCTTGTCATCTTGTAACGGAATAGTCAGCTGCAAAAGTGTAGGAGAAGGGCTTTGTGGCTAGACAACAGCTGATAAAGTCTGGATTCTTAGTGAGCTGGGAGCACAATGAGAGTTGAATTTTGCAGTTGATTATTTTGTTACAAGTATAGGAGCTTATACTTATTGGTATTAAATTGCATCTTAATAGATTTGATCTATCCTAGCCTTCATCATCTTTTTGGATCCTGTCTCTTTTCTGCAATATATTAGTGATTTCCCTCCAGCTTTGTCCCATCTGCAATTTTGGTAAGTTTGCCGTCTGTCCCTATCCAAATAATTGATATAACTATTGAGTAGCATAACCCTAAGGACAGTCTCCTGGGGCACTGTCTTAGAAGCCTCCTCCCAGATTGTCATTGTCATAAATTATTTCTCTTTGAATACGTCTTACTATTTCCAAATCAACCTAGTTGTATTATCAAATGACCCTAGTTGTATTATCAAATCCATCTTGTGCAGAAGGTTACTGTGAGAAGGATAACCACATTCACCTCTGATGTTATCTTTAATCTTCATTTGAAGATTCTTCCACAGATCATAGAATCACAGGTTTTACCACCTTTTTCAGATTGTTAAAGTCATGGTCTACCCCTTTAATAATTTTTTGGGTAGATTTTCGCCAAGAGTTGAAGTCAAGCTCGTTGTATTGTAGTTTTAAGAATCTGCCCTCTTCTCATCATCATTTCTTGGAGCAAGATAACCTGCCTTCTCCTTTAAGCCTGGGTCTTCTTAGACGGAGAACCTTCCTCTGCTGCTCCTTCTCTGTGCCCTCTTTTTTTGCCCTTCACCTCCTGACACAGTTCTAGAAGCCCTTCGGTCTCTTCAGATTCTTTCTTCCTTGTTTTCCTTACTTTAATGTTTTTTTAAAGCAACACTTTGTTCTCCTTAATAATCTGGGGATCTGAGTTTCTTTCACTCTTTCCTGATAGAAAAAACAAGCTAGGTTTTCTGTCCAACAGTGGCAAAGCCACAACCACACTGCACTCTCTGAAAGTCACGCACAAATTTCCATTATCATCTGTCATCGTTGTAGCTCATTGCTTTGTTCTCACATCTTTTCTTATTGCTATTAGAGCTCACTGCTGTGCCAGAATGCCTGGTGTATACCAGTGGTTAATTTTCTGGAAGCTCCTGAACAAAACTTTCTAGTCACATTCTATAAGCTGTCTGTTTCATGGACTTTCTGCTCTTCTCGGATGTACCCTGTCTTTTTTCATTATAATACTTAGCACTATGCCCAATTGCCCTCCTTTGGCAGTTTCTGCCAAGTCTGTAATACTTCCCTGCCCCTGTGGTTTGTCTTTTTTACCTTTAACATTAATAGTTGCAAATGGCTGCATTTCATTTCTACACTAAGCTTTAGTGTATTCTAAAGAAGAGTTTGAAAGGACACTAAGGCATCTAAATGAAATATCCTTTGACTTGGAGTGCAAATGAAAGCCAGGAACGGAGATTGGGGGGAGCCTTGGACACAATTGGCTAATAGCTGAAGCCGTGGGAATGGATGAACTCGCTGAATTAGATGTGTTCCACCTTCTCCACTTATATCTAGTGGTATCTCTGCTAGTAGAGAGACAGGGTTAGATTTTCACTACGAGGAACTATTAAAGAAATACACAGGTTTGAAGGAAACAATACTTCAGTACTTCCATGATTCCATGACATCTTACAAAATGTAAGCTATCTAAATCCTGTCACCCTGTGTGATTCTTGTCCTTTTTAGGGACTCCTCCCAACTTATGAAAGAACTTCATCTGCTTCTTTTAATTTTCTGTGGATATCAGTGAAGCACATTTTCACTGTTATTTCTTCACTTTTGCTTTATGACCAGACTACCAGCTTTTCTGATGATATGCATCCTTGATTGTTTTACTTTGTGACCTGAAGTTTTGAGAGGTAGCAAAGTATTAAATTAGTGTTTAGGAGAACCTTGAATTTGAATTCTGACACTGGTATGTACTAGCTTTATGATGCTGGAAAAAATAATTTTAACTTTCCTGAGCTTCTGTTTCCTGTTTATAAGATAGATATAAGAATGCCTACCTCATGTGGGTTTTGCAAGTACCTTTGTACTTTGTAAACCTTAAATTTATGAATTATTATTTTTATTCAGCCATATAGCATCATAAAGAAAACATTGATGTTAAAAAGACTGATTTTTGTGGCCTCAAGCAACTTGCAAATCATTGGAAATATGATATGTTTCCCAGACGATCTCTTCCTATTCATTTCTGGGCCTAGTTCATTGTTGTCCCATCCTCTTGACACTCTCCCTCTTTTTCTACTCTCCCCAAGCTCCTCTCCTTTCCCTTCCCTCCATAACTACATTTTGTTATCTATAATCTGGGCAATACATTTTGAGGAGTATTAAAAGTTTTAAGCCTAAACATCTCAATTTTTTATTAAAATGCAAATACAGCCAAGCTTTCAAGTACATATCTCCTTTCACTAACCTATCCCTTATTCTTGTTAACCCATAAAAGTTGCTGTGCCTCTTTCTGTTACCAAGACTGATGCTCATCCATTTATCTCACCTTTGGAAAGGAAATCCTACTTTAGTCAGGAATGTAATCTTATTCCAGCCTATAACTTTTGAACCTGAGGCAGTAATGTGGGCCATTATTTTACATCCCGAAGAAAAGTTTCTTTCTATACCTCTCCTGTTATCCTCTTATCTAATTCTATTCCAGCTGAGATTTACAAGGTAAGGGGACCATTGCTCATACAAAAGCTAACTGAAATTTTCCAGGTTATATGGCAAGAGGAAGTTATCCCCCAGAAGTTCAAGGATGCCTCCATTGTCCATCTCTGTAAGGGTAAAGGGAATAGATTGTCCTCTGACAGTCACAGGGGGGTCTCTCTCTTAGTCATTGCTGGCATAGTTCTTGTTAGAGTCCTCCTCAATAGGCTGATCTTTCACCTGGAAGATGGGCATATACCTGAGAGCCAATGTGGCTTCAGAAAGGGCTGAGGAACAGTCAATACAGTGTTTGCTGCCTGACAACCCCAGGAGAAATGCCAGGAGCAGAACAGAGGTCTGTATGCAATGTTTGTAGATCTGACCAAGGCCTTTGACACTGTTAGTCGTTGAGGGCTTATGGAAAATTATGTCAAAATTTGATTGCCCGGAGAAGTTCATCAGTATTGTATGTCAATTTCATGATGGCATGTTTGCCCAGGTTCTGGATAATGGACAATGCTCTTGTGCCTTTCTAGTCACCAGTAAGGTGAAACAGGGCTGTGTCCTTGCTTCCTTGCTTTTTAGCATGATGTTTTCAGCCATGTTGACGAATGTTTTCAATGAGGATGAACATGGCATCAAGGTCAACTACTGTACTAATGGTAAGTTCTTCAGTTTGAAAAGGCTACAAGCTAAGACCAAAGTGAAGGGAGTGCTGGTGCATGATTTTTTTTGCAGATGATTGTGCACTCAATGCAGCCTCTGAAGCTGAGATGCAACAAAGTGTGGATCAATTCTCTGCTGCCTGTGCTAGTTTTGGCCCAATAATTAACACCAAGAAAACATAGGTGCTCCATCAGCCACCACCACACCATCCATACGTGGAACCATCGATTACAGCAAATGGAGAAGTTTTGATTGCTGTGGATAAGTTCACTTCCCTTGGTAGTGTACTTTCCAGGGATGTACACATTGACAGTGAGGTTGATGCACGCATTACCAGAGCTAGCTCAGTGTTTGGGAGGCTCTGAAGAAAAATTTGGGAGAGAAGAGATATTAGACTGACTACCAAACGCAAGGTCTACAGGGCCATTGTGCTGATCTCATTGTTATATGCTTATGAACCATGGACAGTCTACCAGTGCCATGCCAAGAAACTGAATTGCTTCCATTTGAATTTTCTTAGGAAGATTCTGAGGATCACCTGGCAGGATAAGGTACCAGACACTGAAGTCCTTGTTGAGCTGAACTGCCAAGTGTTCAAACTATGCTTCAGAGAGCGCAACTCCGTTGGGCTGGCCATGTTGTCAAATGCAAAATGTATGATTGCCAAAAAGACTGTTTTATGGAGAAATCACATGGTTTCCAGAAGAAGTGATACAAGGACATTCTCAAGGATTTGACTGTGCAACATGGAAGACACTGCCACAGGTCTGCTCAGCATCGCGTGCCCATATAAGGAAAGGTGCTGTGCTCTTTGAATAAAACAGAATTGAGACAGCACAAAGGAAACACAAGATGCCCAAATTTGGGATGTCCACCCCAAGTATTCACACAGACTATCTGTGCCCAACCTGTGGTAGAGCATTCCGAGCTCGTATTGGTCTGATTAGCTACAGTCGGACACTGAAATTTCACTTTATCATGGTGATGTCATTTTGGTCCTCTTTGAAGGTGAAGGACAACAACCATCTAAGGAAATTGTGTCTGCCTTTCTAAGGTTAACATTTCCACCAGTGCTCTTACTCTCATGCCTTCTTACTTCCTCTAGTACCATATTCCCTTCAGTTTCTCCCTCCCTTTTTCCCCTCTGATTTCAAACATTCATTGATATCCTGGAAAAATTTTCAGTTGACTCTAGTGCCTACCAGCTGTTATCTCTTTTACTTCAACAGTAAACTTTTCAAATGAGTAGTTGAGACCTACTCTATTTCCTCCCCAGCCATGCTTTACCCTTGTATGACCTTAACCCTTTTCGCTTTACTATAACCTAACAGGTCACCAGTGATTTACCATGTCCAGTGGGGTTTTTTTGTCCTGATTTTTTTCATTCCAAGTGCCAGCAAAGAACATTTCCATAAATACAGCCAAGCACAAGAGAATTCTCTATGCAACCATTGATTTGAATACCATATTGCTTATATATGCTCTTTCTGTATATGTATATATATGTGTACATGAGTGTGTGTATACGTACATACACACACATACATGTGAATATTCCACATGTTACTTTAAAAATTGGCCTGCTGGTCTGTGCTTCATTCTGAAATTCCTTCTGCTATCTGCCATGCATTAAAAAAAATTATCAGTGTTCAGCCCTCACCCCTTTCTTCACATCAATATTGCTGACCCCTTGACAACTCCTCCTTTCCCTCATTTAAAAACTGAGAGAAGCAGTTGGGGAAACCCCTTTTAACCAGTAAGCATAGCCAAGCAGAAAGAATCCTATGTATTCTCTGTATCTGGAAATATGTGTCTCTGTACCTTTGTCCGTAATTTCTCTGTTAGGAGGTAGGTGACGATGTTTTATCCTA
Organism: Notamacropus eugenii; assembly: GCF_028372415.1. Taxonomy (NCBI): domain Eukaryota; kingdom Metazoa; phylum Chordata; class Mammalia; order Diprotodontia; family Macropodidae; genus Notamacropus; species Notamacropus eugenii. The sequence continues at coordinate 473,700,145 of NC_092875.1, forward strand.
AGTCTTATGAAGACTTGGTTTGTCATTGCTTTGATTAGAGCTCTTAAATGCGTCAAAATGGCTTTTCCTGTTGCTGTTCATATGTAATTTATTTTCCTGGCTCTGCCAACATCAGTGTCAGTTCCTGATCATCTCTTGTAGAACAATAGTGCTGCATTACATTATATTCATATACCAGTTTGTTCAGCCATTCCCCAGTTGTCAGAGGTGAGCTAACGCAGACACTTCAATCCTGGTTCTTGCTTTTCTTGCCCCACCCCCACCTTCAGATCCCTCCTCAGGCTCAGGACGTTTGCTTGCTGGCAGCTCTTCTCTCTTCATATTTTGCTGCTTTTAACCTTTCCCCCATGTTTGCTTATTTTTCTGTTGTATTTGATATATTTCTACACCAATAAGGGTATGTTCAGCCCTCTTTTTTGTATCTTACATAGAGGCTTATCTAATGCCCATTAACTCTTTCCACTTCCATGTTTTTGGATACCCTTTTCAAAGCATCCCAGAACTCTCTTCGTCCTGCTTCCCACACAAGTGTATATTCTTCCTTTGTTCTCTTCTCTTCAGTCCCTCAGAACTGAAAACCAGTTCACCCTGTAACCTCTCTTCTTCTTATTTAACTCTTTAATGCCTTTTGAAGGCAAAGATTGTAAAGGGATACTTGTTTATTTTCTCTCTATTAGGTTGTTAGCACTGCATCACCATATAGCTCTTTCTGGTTGTTTAAATCAGTTTGCCTTTCTGTTTGTAAACTCCTTCTTAGTTCTGGTATTTTCATCTACAATATTTGAAATTCCTCTTTGCCACTGAAGATTCATTGTTTTTCCCTTGTAGGTTTATGTTCAGCTGTGCGGAGAATGCTATTTTTTATTATAAGCCTATATCTATTTTGCCTTTTGAAATATTGTATCCTGAGTTATCCTGTTTTATAGTAGAAGCCATAAGATCTTATGTGATCCCAACCATGGTTCCTTGGTCTCTGAACTCTCTTCATTTCTATTTGGAGTCTTTTCTCTTTGATGCTGAAAGCTTGAATTTTAGCTGTGACATTCATAAGACCTTTTACTTGAGATTCCTTTCAGGAGATGATAGTTGGATTTTTCCTATCTTTGCTTTGCTCTCTGATTCTGAGAGAACTGAAAAGTTTTCTTTTATGGCATAGTACTTAGGCTTTTTTTTTCTCTTTGACCATAGTTTTCAGGAAGTTCAATGATTCTTAAACTATCTCTTTTTGACTAGTTTTCCAAGTCAGTTGTTTCTGATTGTCCAAGAGCTTAAATTTTTTTGTTTTTTTCAGTCTTTTAATTTTGTCCTAATATTGCTTGCTATTTCATGGAATTAATGGTTTCCAGTTGGTCTGTTCATGTTTTCAGGAACTTTGTTTCTTGGGCAAGATTTACCACTTTCTCTTATAAACTATTTTCCTTCCATTTCTTTCTTTGAGCTTTTTTATTTCATTTTTTGATCTTTTACTTCATTTCTTCTTAATATTCATGTAGTCTTTTTGGAAAATCATTTTTTCCTTTAGTCTCTGCTTAGAGTTGTTACGGAGTTGCTTGCTCCTTCAACTAGATTTTGTTTCCTCTTCTTTCTCCATTCTAACTTACAAAGGTTTACTCTTCCACATTCACAACTTCAGCTGTCCCATTAGTGCTTCTGATCTCCAAATCTATCTTTACTTCCCACCTAGGCTTTGGCCTTGGAAATCCATCTAACTGCTGGACTTTTCTACTTTATGTTTTCCACATTGGATATCATAGACATAAAGATATGAACAGTAAAATTTTATATGAGCAATAGTTTTAACAAATTCTTACTGTGTGCATCTAACATTCCAGAACCTTTTGATGGAACAAATACAGCCAGAGCTGTGCATGAAAAGCAGAAGTTTGACATGATCAAGGATGAATTTCTAAAGGTAAATCAGTGCTTCACAATTGAAGGTTTTATTTTCTTAGGTTTAGTTGAGTTCCAGAAGTGACCAAATAATATTTGGTAGAGGAAAAAAATGTTTACTATAACCCACTACTTTTTATAATCTCTTAAAGTGTACCCTGAATTCTTATACAATAGAAACATTTATTACTTGGAATCAAATAGAGATGTCCATGGAAGTGTGGGCCCATGTAAATCTGCACAGTAATTTATACTTTGGAAATATCTGCTGCAACCTCTCAAGAGTTAAAGTATTCTTTGGAATACTTCCCACTGGTTTCTGGGAGTTTTATTGTAGATAATCTGACTTAGAAGGACTGCATCTCTTCTACCTGTGTGTGAACCACACTAAGCAAGAAGAGAAGTAGAACGGTCAGCTTTTACTTACTCTCTTTGGCCCTGTATTTATGTGCCCAAGACGGTTTCTTTTGCCAGAAATCTCTCCCTTCTTCCTAATGTCATAGTCTAAAAGTCTGGTATGGTATATTTGGGAAATTAAAAAAAAAAGAAGCACAACAAAATAAAAGTTGCGGTTTCATTTAAATTCAGCAAACATTTGCTTAGTTTATATTAGGGGTAAGGTATTGTCCTGGGAGGGCAAAGAGTAAACTAGTTAAACTGTGAGGGTCCTTTAGGATCATAAAAGAATAGAGAATGGAAATTGTTTTTGAGATAACTACAAGTGCCCTTGTGTTTTGGTCTTTCCCTGATTTGCCACTCAGAACAAAAGTAAACGTGTGGCTAGCACACATAATAGAAATAATGCTGGAAGTTTTGAGGTTATCTACGCACCTTGTAAAGTCTGCAAACCATTTAACTTTTCTTAGCCTCAGTTTCCCCATTTTAAAAGTTTTATCCTTTTTTAAAAACTTTTCCATAACTTCGCAGTAATGCTCTTTCATCTGCCATGGAACCTTCCTTTTCATCAAGGAAGGTGAAGTAAACAAAATAAATTAATACTTAGGCTATGTCTGATAACCTGTCACTTCCTCCTTCTGCCCTCTCAGTCCATGACCTGTCTACCAAGAGGAGAGGAGGAAGGACATTTTGCTGTCCAGATTGATCATTAGTTTCTTCTGTTTCCTGCCCAGCCTGCCTTCAAGGGTTATTGTGAGAGTCAAGTGAAATGCTGTGTTTGAGAGGTGTTTGAAAACACACGTTACTTTCACTTCTAAGTAGACATAACTCTTTGAAAGTTTTAAAATTCCCCGAAGGTGTCCTGGGTATTTGAAGACTGTGCCAGCAGTGGGCAGACCTTGGCAGTTTCTACCAAGTGGGAGAGACTTGAGTACCAACTGAACTGGCTAATCTGGGAAAACTGGCCCCTAAGTGAATAATGATAAATTTGTTCACATTTTCTGAAGACGCCGACTGTTGAGGCATAGAGGTTCGGGTAAAATAAGTATGCTTAGAGTAGCATTTAAGCATTTGCTTATAAAGATTAATTTGTGAAACAAAGTTAGCTGATTTGATCACTGTCGAGCTTTTTGTAGAGGTAATGCTACTAATCATGAAGTTCACTGATTAAAATCAGAACACAGCAGAAAGAGCTTTAGCCTTTGCTAAATACCTGATGCTGAGTAAGCCTGAAAGGACCCCCATATAAGAATTGTTGTTGACTCTCTTTTGTGAATAGTGCCTTTGAGCTGCCAGTCACAGGATGGGGGGGGGTGTTACCATTGTAGCAGTGCTCTGGTTCTCTTACCTGTTGGAGAAGTGAAATTAAATAGCTAGTGAAGTGAAGAATTATAAAAAAGAACACTATTTTTTAATTGAACTAAATCAGGTGAAAATTTAAATATTACCTGTTTCTTTGAAAGTTAATGAAGATATAATAAAGCAAATGTCGATTTTTAAGAATGCTTTTTTTTTTCTTTCTCTCTCCCAGTCATGGCACAGATTGAAAAGCAAGAGAGACTTGAACAGTATACTACCTTTAAGAGCTACTATGCAGAACAGATAACTGGCTTCTAATTCATTCCTAATTGCTTCTCAGAAATAAATGACATTATTAACACCTCAATGCATTTTGTTCCCTCCATTGTGGTTAATTAAATGTTTTCTTTTTCAGATTTTGTTAAAAATATTTGTATAAAAGATTGCATATTTTATTAAAGCATTTGCTACTATAAACTTTAGTTTAAAAATGCATTTCTAAAAATGTATGTATACATTGTTGACTTACAGTAGAGGCTGTTGTGCCATAAGTTTCAGAATACAAAATTAACTGTATTTATGAAGGTGGTCAGAGCAATTAAAAGGGCTTCAGAAGGATCAAAACGTAATTATACCATATTAATACAGGATTCTTTGTTAATTTATGGGAAAGGTGTGATCAATATGCTCAAAGTTTAACAACGCTCAGTTACTACTTCATTGTCCAGATCTTCAGTAGCAAAATGAAAGTTGAAGCAAAATGAAAAAGTTGCCATAATTTTTTTGTTTAAATTTCTAAGGTAGATGGGGCATAGGACAGGAGAGTACGTTTGGGTTACTGTTGGAAAAAAATTTTCATGTTGAAACAATAATACATTTTGCACCATAGTCCTGTGAACGTTGTACCCAGGTTGATGGATTCTTTGGAAGAATCTACTGAAATGTTGACACACGGGAATGTCTCTCAGTGTTTATGATAGCTCAGTGCGATGAACTCTTTTCCTCTCCTCATTTTTGAATTTTTATTCTCCCCATGACATGAAACAACAGAGACCTTTCTCATATTTGAGATTATATCCTAGTTGTGTCAGGATTTTTCCGAGTACTAAAGTTCAGGGTCGTAATCAAAACTGGAATTTTTAGACAGTAAGTAACTGTACTTTAAGCGATCCATCATAAAATGAATACATGTAGATGCTTAATATTTGTAAAGAGTAGATCAGGTACCCTTTTTTAAAAAAAAAAAGTTTCCTTTCCACGTAAAGAAAATAGTGGTGACTGCTAAAATAGCTGCTAAAATAGGCCACAGGTTTTTGGGTTTTTTTAATTTTGTGTAAATATTTGTAAATTGGTCAGTTGTTGTAAATTGAAATATAAAAAGTAATTAAAAATTTTTAACTTTTTAAAAAAGACTGTATGAAATTTCTTTTAGACCTGCTGTAGCACAGTTTGTGCCTGTTGTGTATTTGTTATTGCAGAAGAATTCATGTCTAAACTGTTGCTTTTCGTTAATTTCAGGAAGGTTCACATTTTCATTTTTCTCTTAAGTTTAATATTTTGTATGGTGTCAAGTGGAATAAAGCTTATGTTTGGAAAGTATTAGTTTTTTTTCTATGAATTTATGTTAATTCCATATTTTCTAGATAGTTCTTCTCATTAAATGGCCAGGACAGATGGGGAAAGACACAGCTCTGTCTTGTCGTATTCAGAATCATAGAATTTGAGTTCAAGTGGAGGTCAGCTTTTCTCTTCTACTACAGTATCACTGGCAAGAGGCCTTCTATCCTCTACATGAACCTGCAAAACCTACTACCTGTCCTTTCAGCAACTCTAATTGTTAATTTTCCATTTCATCAAGCTAAAATGTGTCTCTCTATGACTTCCTTCCATTATTTTTAATTCTTCCTTCTGGGCTAAAGCAGTACAAATCATGCCTTTTTCATATGATAACCTTTCAGATACTTGGAAAATAGCTATCAAATCCCCCTCCTCCCCCCTGAACCTCCCTCTGGACAATTTTGTCTTTTTTGGACTAACCATCACCATCTTCTGCAACTTATCCTCACAGCATATTTCAATCCTTGACCTCTCTGGCCCCTCATCTCTCGAAGTCTGTCCAAGTTCATTTTCACTATTTCCATGACATCTATCCATCTCTTCCTCTGCCATCCCCTTCTCTAGCCTTCAGTCTTTCTCAATATCATCGAGGGCTTTTCCAATGACCCCCATTTTCTTATTATGTGGCCAACGTATTTAAGCTTTGGCTTCAGTATTTGACCTTCCAGTGAAAACAGCCTGAATTGGTTTCTTTAATACTGAATGATCTGACATCCTTGCTATTTATTCAAAGGACTCTCAAAAGTTTTCTTCAGCACCACAACTGAAGTGTCAATTCTGTGGCACTCAGCTCTCCTTATAGTCCCAACTCTCTTAGCCATACACTGCTATTGGAAAAACCACAGCTTTGACAATTCGAAGACTTGTCAGCATGAGGAAGAGTAGAGGGAGGGCCCTGACATGCTTTTGTTCATGGGGTCACAAAGGGGTGGACGTGACCAAAGGACTGAATAACAAAAAGGACCTTCCCAAATCTAAATCTATGATAAATGCTGTTGAGAGGAACTCACGGCTTAGTAAGACAGAAGAGCTGACCTTGTAGCAAGGAATACTAGAGTTCAAGTTCTGTCTTTCACACATATGAGTTTGATGGCCCTGGGCAAATCACAGTGTTCTGAGCTACTTACTCTTCAAGACTTAAGTTTGTAGGGAAGGTACCAACCTAGATTTTTCAAGGGAGTTTCTTAGTCCAAGAGTTCCTTGTAACGATGAAATCATAGGTCTTTTTCTAATTTTGTGAGGCAACACAGTTCATATGTAATAGTTGATAAAGCCCTCAGAGATAATTTAGTCCAGCCTGGAACTTGAGCAAGAATTATCATGGTAACATGTAAGTGGTTAGCTAGCCACTCCTTAAAAAGACCCGATGAGAGAGGGAACACACCATTCCCTGAGCCAGCTGGTTTCTCTTTCGGACAGCTCTACTAAGATATTTTCCTCTCTTCTGATAGAGAAGGACAAATTGAGGCGTTTATTTTTTGGACATGTCCAATTCAGGAATTTAGTTTTGACATACATGTTTGTAACTGAGGGTGGGAGGGAGAGAGTAAAGGAGTTGCATATGGTCTCCATGATCTGATTATCAGATCAAGAATTGAGAACTTATTTGAACTCCTGAATGAGAATTCTTGAGTAGAATGTTAACATTTCTCAAAAAATCTATTAAATGTTTAAAATCAACTTTTAAAATGAAGAAAAATTTCCTTTAAAATAAATCTATCTCTTCAATTTCCCCTCATTGTTTTTACAGCTGCTCTGGGGCAGGGGGACACGCAGAATACATCTAATAGCACTTCCATAGGAGAGTCCTTCAAGTACATTTCTATTCTCCTTAAGCCTTGGGTTTACTCTCTCTAGTTCTTTTGACCAATCCTGCTATTCTGGACACCTGCAGTTTATATGCTTCCTAAAGTATGTAGCCAGGACCTGAATGCACTACTCAGTATATAGTCTAACTGAGGTGCATGTTAATATCACTTCCTTCACTCTGGACACTGCGACTCAATTCAGTCTTTGGTCAGCATTATCTTTCATAATGTGAATTTGAACTTGTATTTTGCAAATGAATTTGTATTCTAAACTAATGTTGCTCTGTGCTGACATTCCTCTCTATTTGGCAAGGAGAACTAGTGTAATAGATAGATATAAATTTTAAATTAGAAATCTATTTTCTTCCTATCTCCCCTTTCCATTGTGGAAAAAGAAGTAAAACCTTGACCAAGGTCAAGGAAAACAAATTCCCACATTGGTTATGCACAAAAATGTATGGTCTAATTTTATTCTTGAAGTAAGTGATGATTTCCAGCATGCGGCCTTTGAGTAATTTGTATAAGCCTTTGGTCACTTTCATTTTTAAAATCTGTACCATATTTTCCAACTATGAAAAAAATCTTTCCTTCATGCCCATTTTAAAGGAATGAAAAAAATAATTCATAAAGCACTTGACTATATGCCAGAAGCTAAATGCTGGGAATGTAAGTACAAGTAAGCAAAATAGTCCCTTCACTCAAGTTTTCTTTCTCAGGAGTAGACAACTTTGCTTTGAAATTACCCAGTATTGAAGTCTGTTCATTGACCTGTGGAAGATCCTGCAAAGTTCTTCATAGAATTTCTCTATTTCATTTTCTGCAACAAAATTGCAATTATCTTCTTAGTGATCTCTTTGCTTATAAGACTAAATAAGTTGCTTTTATTTTTTCTAAGAGCCCAATCAATCAATAAGCATTTGTTAGGCACCATGCTAAGTGCAAGTGATTCAAAAAGAGGCAAAAGACTGCATCTGCCCTCAAGGAATTTACAATTCATTAACATCAAATTCATATCTTTTTGGTTTAATTTATAATTAGACTGTTGATAAGAATTTTGTTTAGTTCCTCAGTAGTGTATCCTCTTATGTAGTCATTGGATTAGCATTTATAGTACCATTCCCTTATACTGCAAGTGCTGGCAGAATTTAACAAGATGGAAAGACAAGGAGCAGTGTTAAACTCTGTCAGCACTTGTGTTTTGCTCTCTTATCTTTCAGGAACCGAGGCGCACTTCCAGATCACTATGAAGCATTAGAATTGAATGTATGTGGGTAGTGAGTGTGACAGATGTTAGAATTGAAGGGACATGGTAGTGAATCCTACAAAATAGTGAAGTTTCCAAGCCTTGTAACTGAGAGGCTTCCTGGCAGAAAGCAAGTGAGAGTGAACTATCTCAGTCTTCAAAAGCCTGTTGAAATTCTGAGGTCTTATATTCTCGGTCCCCAAAATAGGATAGTGATGGATAACATTTAATAATAGGTCTTGGTATGAAAGAAGTTTGATACTCTTAGTTCAGAGTCTGAGAAAGACTGGGATACAGCGACTTATGGTAGTGTGTAGTGCAAGGAAATGAATCCTGATGCCAGGGTCTGAAGACCTGGGTTCATATATCACCTCTTATGCTTTTTCTTCCTTCTGACCTTGGGCAAGTCACTTAACTTCCTCAGGCCTCCCTTTGCTCATCTGTAAAATGAGGGTTGGACTGGTTGGCTTTTGGAGTAATTTCTAATCTCTAGATCTATCATCCTTTAAGTTTGCCCTTAGAATTGTAGCGTCTCTCAAGATAATCCTAAAGGACTCATGATGAAAAATGCTGTTCACCTCCTAAGAGAGAACTGAACTCTGACTACAGATTGAAGTGCACTTTTTTTCACTTTTTCAATTTGTCTTGCTTTTTATTTTTGTTGCAACAAAGGTAATGTGGAAATATGTTTTACATGATTTAACATGTATAACAACATCATTGCTTGCCTTCTCAATGGATGAGGAAGGGATGGAAAGGAGGGTAAGAATTTGGAACTAAAAAACAGTGTTAAAAGTAAATAATACATTTGTGGGGGTGTTTTTTTATATAGAATTCTAGCATCTTAGAGTTGGAAAGAACCTTAATAATCCAGTCCTGAATTAGATTCTCTTGACGCATACCTAAACGGGAATCCCCTTTACAACCTCTGGGACAAATGGTGATCAGCCTCCAATTGATGCCTCGGTGAAAGGGAGCCTTTAGAAAGGAGGGAGCATTTCTAAGTCAGAAATAGGACTTCTGTACAAAAAGGGAGAGCTGGGAAGGCATCTGTGTGAATGTTGACATACTATTCCCTCAATCTAGACAGATTTGGAGGACCATTAACTTCTGAGATAATCTATTCCATTTTTGGACAACAATAATTACTAGAGTTTTTTCCTTACATCAAGCTTCAGTCGGCTTCTCTGCAATTTCTACCCATTGTTCTTTTTTTTTTAACATGTAATTTTGTTTATTCATTTTTAGATTTTGACATTCATTTCCACAAAATTTTGAGTTCCAATTTTTCTCCCCATCTCTCACCCACTCCATAACACCTTGCATTCTGATTACCCCTTCCCTCAATGAGCCCTCCCTTCTATCACACCCCACCCTTCCATTATCCCTATTTTCTCTCTTTTCTTGTAGGGCAAGATAGTTTCTGTATTACCTGTATTTCTTATTTCCCAGTTATGTGCAATAATAATTCTCAACATTTGCTTCTACTACTTTGAATTCCAACTTCTCTCCCTTCCTCCTTCCCCACCTATCCCCACTGAGAAGGCAAGCAATTCAATACAGGCTATATATGTGTTGTTTTGCAAAAGATTTCCATAATAATAATGTTGTGGAAGACTATCTATATTTCCCTCTATCCTATCCTGCCCCCTATTTATTCTATTCTCTCTTTTGACCTTGCCCCTCCCCAAGAGTATTACTTCTAATTATTCCTTCCTCCCATTTGCCCTCCCTTCTGTCATCCCTCTCACTCCACTTGTCCCCTTCTCCTCTACTTTCCTGTATTGTAAGATAGATTCTCATACCAAATTTGTGAGCCAAATATGAAGAGAGAAAGCTTCACTTTTCCCCTCTCATCCCTTTCTATTTCTCCTCCACCGAAAAAAGATTTTTCTTATCTCTTTTACGAGTGATAGTTTGCCCCATTCCATTTTTTTCCTCCCAATGTATTCCTCTCTCACTCCTTAACTTTATTTTTTATAGATATCATCCCTTCTGATTCAATTCAACCTGTGCTCTGTGTGTGTGTGTGTGTGTGTGTGTGTGTGTGTGTGTGTGTGTGTGTGTGTGTGTGTGTGTGTATAATCCCTCCATCTACCCAAACACTGAGAAAAGTCTCAAGAGTTGCAAATCTTATCTTTCCAGGTAGGAATGTAAACAGTTTAGCTTTAGAAAGCCCTTTATAATTTCTCTTTGCTGTTTACCTTTTCATGCTTCTCTTGATTCTTGTGTTTGAAAGTCAAATTTTCTATTCAGCTCTGGTCTTTTCATCAAGAATGCTTGAAAGTCCTCTATATCATTGAATGACCATTTTTTTCCCCTGAAATATTATACTCAGTTTTACTGGGTAGGTGATTCTTGGTTTTAATCCCAGTTCCTTTGACTTCTGGAATATCCTATTCCACGCCCTTCTATCCCTTAATGTAGAAGCTGCCAGATCCTGTGTTATCCTGATTGTATTTCCCCAATACTCCTGTTGTTTCTTTTTAGCTGCTTGCAATATTTTCTCCTTGACCAGGGAACTCTGAAATTTGGTCACAATATTCCTAGGAGTTTTCCTTTGGGGGTCTCTTTCAGAGGTGATTGGTGGATTCTTTCAATATTTATTTTGCTCCTCTGGTTCTAGAATATCAGGACAGTTTTTCTTGATAATTTCATGAAAGATGATGTCTAAGCTCTTTTTTTTGATCATGGCTTTCAGGTGGTCCCATAATTTTAAAATTGTCTCTCCTGGATCTATTTTCCAGGTCAGTTGTTTTTCCAATGAGATATATTTCACATTATCTTCTATTTTTCATTCCTTTGGTTTTGTTTTTTAACTTCTTGGTTTATCATATAGTCATTAGCTTCCCTAAACTCCACTCTCATTTTTAAAGGACTGTTTTCTTCAATGAGCTGTTGAACTTCCTTTTCCATTTGGCTAATTCTGCTTTTTAAAGCTTCCTCCTCATTGGCTTTTTGGACATCTTTTTCCAATTGAGTTAGCCTATTTTTAAAGGTGTTATTTTCCTCCGCATTTTTTGGGGGCTCCTTTAGCAAGTTGTTGACTCACTTTTCAAGCTCTTCCATGGCCTGAGCCCATTGCATATTCATTTTGGAGGTACTGGAGGCAGAAGCCTTGACTTCCTCTGACAGTATGCATTGTTCTTCCTCACTCAAAAGGATGGAAGGAAATACCTGTTCACCAAGAAACTAACCTTCTATGGTCTTATTTTTTTTCCCTTTTTTGGGCATTTTCCCAGCCAGTTACTTGACTTTCTGAATTCTGGGTCCTAGTGCTCCTCCTCCCCCCCACAATGCATCATTCCAGATTTGATCCAACTAGTACATCCAATATAGGGCTGTTGTCTCTTTGATACTTTAATACTGGACACCATGCCTTAATGCTGCCTAATGTTTTAATACCTTTTTTATGTGTATTATTTAGCCATGACTCTCCTATTCAGTAGTTAGAGAATTAATTTAAAAATTAGTCATGTTCAAACATGATTCTCTCAGAAAAACCTGGACTCACATGAACTGATACAAAGTGAAGTAAGCATTGGTTCCTTGACATATCACGTTTGAGAGCCAGTAGACTGGGGAACTCTGTTAGCAAAATAGAAATTATAATCATCTAATTTAAATGCCTGTTTTAACACATGGAATTTGTTTTCTTGTTTTTATAATCAGTTCTATCCACAAATCCTTCTGAAAGGAACCCTGGAATTTGTCCTCTCTCCCCACCAGTGCATAATGTAGCAACAGAGAGTGAGGGGCTTCAGTCTCCCAGAACCATTTTATCTGTTGGGCAGCAGATGGGCAAGGTATTCTGAATTTCATATCTGTAGATGGTCATTCTGGGTATGATACAACCTACTCCAAGGAAGTAATTTGGCCCTACAAGGAAGGTCATCCTCTGATCTCTAAACAAAGTGGAAAAGTCAAAGTGGTCAGTATGACAAGGAAGATGATTGGACACCATGTCCGCTCTGGATCCTTACGCCACATGGTTAGGGTGCAGGGGAAAGGTCTGGATAGCTTGGGCAGCTATTTGGAATTCCAGTGGTGACAAAAACCCTGTAGACCAAATTCTTAACCTAGGATCCACGAATTGATTTTAGTGGGTCAGTGAATTTAGATGGAGGAAAAATTAGTCTTTATTTTGATATGATTGGTTTCCTTTGTAATCCTATTTTATTTTATGCATTTAAAATATTATTCTGTGAAGGGGTCCATAGGCTTCATCAGATTATTTAAAGGAGTCCATGAAACAAACAAAAAGGTTAAGAACCCTATATCCTCCCAAATATTTGTAGTGGTATTTTGTGTAATAGCAAAAAGATGAAAACAAAGTAGATGCTCATTAACTGGGAAATGCTTAAATGAATTGTGGCACATAAATGCAATGGAATACTGCTGCGCTGTAAGAAACTAGAATTCTAATGAATACAAAGAAAAATGGAAAGACTTACATTAACTGATGCAGAGTGAAATTAGGAAAGCCAAGAAAACCATAGACACACTACCTTCAGCAATGTATATGGAAAGAATAGTCAACATAAACAATAAAAAGCGAATGTGCAAAATTACAAAGAACAAGCATGGCCTCAAAGAAGAGGGACGAGATATGTGCTCCCACTCCTTTGCGGAGTGGAAGTCAAGGGACGAGACACATTGCATACATTTTTCAGATTTTTTCTTGGTGGTTCTCATCTGTCTCCTCCATTTTAAACAATTTTCCTTGTTACACTGCCGGTTCTCCAACTCTCTGGGATGGGAGAGGAGAGGGGAAGAGGCAGTAAGAGGAAATGTACACGATGTGAAAGCAAAAGATAGCAATAGAATTTTATTTTTAGAAGGAAATCTTCCCCTGGACCTTGAGCTCATGTGGAACATTTTCTTCCCTTAGTCTTTTCTTCTGGATTATAAATGAAGCTAATAGGCGGGTAGGTGGTGTAGTCAGCCTGGAGTCAGGAAAACTTGAGTTCAAATCCAGCCTCAGACGCTTGCTAGCTGTGTGTGACCGTTGTTTGCCTCGATTCCCACATCTGTAGAATGGAATAATAATGGCACGCACCTCCCAGGCTTGTTGTGAGCATCAGTAATAATTCCGAAGTGCTTAGCGCAGTGCTTGGCACATCATTAGCTCTATATAAATATTACCTATTGTTAATTCCTTGCAGTTTGGGTGTATGTGCATGAGGTGGCTGGTGGCTAGGCGTTGGCTGGCACAGGCAGGCGGCACCTACAGGGAAAACAACTGTTTCCCCAAGTCGAGTAATATACATACTCCCCAAATCCTGGAAACCCCACCCACACACCCTCCAGGACCTTTTCCAACGATCCCTGTACTGGCGGAGATGGACAGAGAGCATCCATCCCTTAGCATTTAAAGCAGAGGTTCCCAAGGGGAAAGAGCAGGATTTGCTGGCCTGCCAGGGGCCACCCGCTTAGAGAAGATTTGGATGGTGGGGACGGTGGGGAGACTGAAAGAGAGAGGGAGTTCGCAGCACAGCGGGCTTGCTTGGGCTCTCCATCCACTTCTCTCACCTCACCCCATCTAGGTGAGAAGAGCGTCCCATCCTACCCCTCCTCGGGGGTCTGAACGGGCAAGAAGCAAGACTGGTTGACTAAACTCCCTTCCCCCAGCTCAGAAAGAGCAGCTGACACCCCCTTGATCCCCGGGAGCCCGCCCGGGGTGTGGATTTCCAGAGCCTGCCAGGGCTTTGCCTAAAATGGAGAGGAAGGAGGGCTGGTCCGGAGGCTTGGCAGCGGCAGCACACGCGGGGAGAGAGACAAGAAGCTGGAACTGCAGCTGCATCAGAAACTTTGACGACTTCTATTTAAAGTTCCCCCTCTCCTTCCCCCCCAACCCATCCCCGCTCGCCAAGGCTCGGGAACCTGAGCCCGGGCGCAGGACGACCTGACAGACAGAAGAGCCCCGGCCGCAGGTCCGGAGGGCAGTTAGAGGGGGAACACCAAGGAGGTAGAGCAGGGAAGGAAGGGAGCCGCAGCCGCAGCTAGCAGCCTGAGAGATGGACAGCGCCCAGTACGAGTCCGCTGCGACCTCCGAGAGCTACCTGGGCTCCGAGGAGGAGACCGAGCTGGACACCGAGGAGGAGACGGAGGGAGAGGAAGAAACCACCGCAGAAACTGAGGAGGAGCTGGACAGCAGCAGGTGGGCTCTCCCCTCCCTTTCGCCTCTGCCTCTCCTTTCTTCTTTCCCTCCTTTCCTTCCCTCTCAGCCTCCCGTCCTTTCTCTTTGCCCTCTCCCTCTTCTCCCCTCCTCTCCCCCCCTTCATGGAGGCGGGGAGGGGAAGGGGGGCGGTTCTTGCTAAGGAATTCACCCATTTCTTATGACAAATCAAAAAGCAGACATCAGAGCAGAGGGCTGGAGGGACTTGGAGAAAGAACGGGCTTCCAGTTCGCTCTTCTCCCCAAACACTTGGCTGGAGTCTCCACCTGGGACGCGCTTCCTATTTAAAGAGTTAGCAGCAGGTGCTGTTCCCTCGAGTGACGGACAGCTCCGGCTGCTGAAAGTCTGGCCCTTCCACCGCCCCATCCCCTCTTTTCTTCCTGGACCCTGGGGACTCGGTGATCTTGTTTACTAGAGTATCTGCTTAGGTGAAGCTGGTTGCATGTCTCCTGCAGTGCGCTGGAGCAGTCAAAAGCTTGAAGTGCCACAAGACTTGGAAACAACCTGGAACTTTCTTCCCCCCCTGGGAGGGCTAGGAGGCAATTCATGTTTGCTTTTCATTCTTTGACAAGATTTTAGGGACCACATTAATAGGGCGCTAGCACTGAGCTACTGCTATATTTTGTGTTATATTAATGCAAAGCCTTCCGTTTATCTGGAAGAAGTTAAAGAAGATTGTCCATGGTTCCATTTAAGCATAAATCATAAACTCACACTGAAAGAAACCTTATGAGCTATGCAGTTCAGTCCCTTGTTTTACAGCTGAGGCTTTGAGGAACCCGTAAATCAAGTGATCCGGCCAGGGTCTCACTGGAAGTGCTGGAGGTAGGATTTGAGTGATCTTCCCCCTCCACTCCATTTGTGGTCCCCAAAATCAAAGCCTACTTTAGTGTAAATGTGACAATCTGGAGCCATTTTTTCCTGCAGCCCCCATTTCCTTTTTTCTTTCTGAAAAGAAAACAGCAGCTCACATTTATCTGGTTTATTTATAAATGGCCTCCTATCAACTCCCTAAGGTAGGGTAATTGAAGCAGAACCATCCCTGCTTTACAAATGAAAGAACAAACTCAGAGAGGTGGAGACTTGTGACAAGACTAATAAGTAGCAAAATTGGGAATCTAGCCCAGTGACCTGACTCCAAGCCCCATTGCTTTTTCCACTACACCTTTAGGTCTAGATGATACGGGCAAAGCCAGTGTTATCTGTATTTTTCACATTTTTAAAAAAAATCTCACCTTTTTATCTTAATTCACAGAAGTTCTTTGAATTTGATTTGTATGCCTATAAAAAATTATCTTTCTAAAACTACCAGAACTTAAGCACTTTGGCCTTGTCTGTTTTTAGTGGTCAGGGAAGGAAGCCTAAGCAAAAAGCATCATTACCTCCTCCAAGGAGGCTCCAAGAAATCAGCCAAGTTGTCATTTGCTGTTGCTGCTGCTTCACAAAGTGGTGCAGATAAGTAGTAAATACAGGATGTATATAAAATAAATGTAAGCTATTTTGGTGGCCTGGAAGATTGGCAATTGTGGGAATCGGGAAAGACTGTTGGAAGGAGGTGACAGTTAAGCTGATGCTTGAAGGAGAAATTGTTTCCAAGAGACCAAGTTCAGGAACACAAGGCATGAAGAACAGTCCATGACACAGAGACTGGAGATGACTCACATAGGAAGAGAGAGGTAGAAAACAGGTAAACCAGTCTGCCTGGAGGCTAGGATTTGTGAGGGAAAGCAATATGGAATCAGCCTGAAAAAATTAGCCTGGAACCAGATTATGAGGCAGTTTAGCTGCCAAATCGAGTAGTTTGTATTTTATCTTTAAAGCAATAGAAAGCCATTGAAGCTTCTTGAGCAGAGGAGTGACATGGTCAGACCTACACTCTAGGAATATCAAATTGCATAGAAAGTGGTGATCTGCACTGGTAGAGGGAATTTCCCACAGGGAGTTCCCTATATCAATGAAACCACAGATCCAGTCCCTATCCCATCATTGCTATCCAACATAGCCCATCCATGCCTGTCCCAGGCAGCTTTTGCCCAAGTCTTCTTTTCCTCAGTCTCTTCATAGTTTCTTATCTGATAAGCTGTTAACCATCTGCTTACTCCCACCCAACAGTAGGCAACTCCTTGCCTACTGAGGGCTACTCATTTACCACTCTTTTATAGAGCAGACTACAACTGGCAGAACATTTTTTTCATCACAACCTTAACTAGATAATGTAAGTATGATTAATGTCTCCATTGTAGAGTCTTCTTTAATCTTGATGATGACATTGATAATAGCAGTAGGGACCGCACTTGCAATTTTATTGGTCTAGGGAGTTCCTGGTGAGGAAATTCAGTCCCTGCTCTGCAATTTAGGCCTTACAGACTTGCCTAGAGTAGTGAAAGAAATGACTTGCTCAGGGTCATACAACCTGTCTGCACCAAAGGCAAACCTTGAACTTGGGTCTTCTTGGCTCTAAGGTGACTTTCTATGCCTCATTGCCACATAAAATGTCTGGCCAGGTCCCAGCTGGCAAGAGAGAAGGCAGAATTGCCAAAGAGACTCCTGACTATCTGACTCTGGCTTCCAATTTTAGCCTCCAAGGTAGCTGCAGGGAAGGATGACAACCCTTACCCTTTCTTTGCCTTCAGCTGTAGCACGAGCTGCCTTGGTCAAAGCTGGGACTAGAGCAAGGTTTCCAAAGCTGGTCAGGTCTTGGTGCTGCTGTCACTGCTGCTGATGGGGTGGGTGGGAGGAGGGAGGAGAGTGGTCCCTTTTCCAAGGCAGCAGCTCAGCATTCCACACACACACCCCTACCCCCCACCTCCTGCTGGGTTTCTGAGCAAGAGAGCCCTGGGATAAAAAGATTAGCCTTCCAGGGGTTCCAAGTATACATGAACTTGGGATCTCTGAGATACTCTTCTAGCTCTCCAGCCATGTTATCTTGAAGGCCTTGACTATGCTGGTAGTAATGCAAATGAACGTGAAAATAGTTTGGGGGAGGGGGAAGGAAAAATATTAACCTGAGGGCATGAATGAGTGGGCTACCACAAGGGTGGGGGTGGGGTAGGATGGGGAAGGGTGCTCATCATTGGGTAAAGGGGAGGGTGGGAAGAGTGGCTCGGAGGTGGAGGTAGGGAAATGAATCTCACCTTACCCTTCTTCAACATTTTACCTAGAGCTAGCCCTACCTCATATACCCAAGTGTGCTAAAGTTGCCCTGAAGATTATATGCAATTCAATTCGGCAAACATTTATTGTCTGCTGTCTGCCAGGTTCTGTGACAGGTGATGGGAAAACAAAGACAAAACCACAGACTCTTCCTGCCCTTGGGGGGCTTATCTTCTACTGGATCTTTTTCATTAATGGCCTGTACCTTCTGGGATTAGATTTTGATCCCAGGAAGACTGAGTTAGGGTGTGGAGTTCTGTCTTCTAAGGATCTTTGTTTATCCTTAGTGACCCTTAGTTTCCTTTTTATCCACCATTGAGGGAAGGAGGCCTTTGGTCCCAATTCTTAAAGGGATTGAGAAGATAATAGAAAGACTATGTTTTTCCAGATTGATCGGCTCATGTATTTCAATGTTCCTGAGAAAGATTAATTGTTTCCCAAAAGACTCATACAAAAGTAAGAAGAAGTTTCTTGTGGTAAAATCTCACAATGTGCGTGTGTGTGTGTGTGTGTGTGTGTGTGTGTGTGAAGATATAAGTACACCTGACTTGTATAAACCACAGCTTTCGGATCTGGTCAGATCACAGTACTGAGGACCAGTCCAGAACTTCTTCACCTTTTCTCAGTCTTAGACCCTTTGGCAGACTGGGAAGACCTATGCATCCCTTCTCGGAATAATATTCTTATATACATTAAATGAAATGTACAAGATTATAAAATGAACCAATTATAGTGAAATAAAGTTATCGAAATGTTATTTTTTTTTTAAAACCAAGTTCATGAATTCCAGGCTAAGAACCTCGCAATCTAGTCTAATCTCATTTTAAAGCTCTCAGGAAAGGATTAAATGATCTGACTAAGACTTTCTGGGCTGCGACTAATATCTTCTGACTCTTAATCCAGGGCCCTTTCTGCTGTGTCAAGATGGAAATGAATTACACTTAAAAAACAAAACCAAACCTATTTTAACAGAAGTAATAAACAAGCTATAAGCTGTACATCATCTGGGAGAATAAAAAGTGGTAACTGCAAAAAATGCTTTGGTGTCTAGGTGACAGCACACATTACCCTAGACTCTTTTAGTTGACATAGAGTGTGTGTGTATGTATATATACACACATATATGTATGTATGTATTTACATGCACATACATATATATGTATATGCAGATATATGTGTGTGTATATATAGGTATATATCTCAGATTTTTATTCTTTCTCAGAAATATATTATGTAATAATTCCTTTTAAAATAGATTGTTTAAGACTTTCTTGGACTACAGGTAACCAAGAAGTGTTGATTTGGTGTCCTTACCTACTAGCTTTATTGGGTGCTGTTGTTATAAAGGAATCAAGTCAGAAAGAGGATTATCCAGAAGAGGTTGTAGCATAAAAATAAAACCACCAAAAGAATAAAATATTTAAAAATATATAGTTTAGCCTCATTTTTGCCTTGATGTAACTCAAATTATCTACTTATGTGTAACAAGTATCCTTCAGCCTCTTCTTTATTATTTTCTGCACACACAGATGACTATCAAGAAATAAATGCCTATTCTTTCCAGCTTCTTTAAAAAATTTTAATGTATTTTATTTTTTCCCCAATTACATGTTAAAACATTTTTTGTCCTATCAATGCCAATCTGATAAGAGTGAGACGGTACCTCCGAATTGTTTTAATTTGCATTTCTCTAATCAGCTGTGATTTAGAGAATTTTTTCATATGACTATAGATTTACAGCTTCTTTTAAAGGAGAGATCCTTTAAAACTTTCCAGCATTTTTGAGTGTCAGGATAATGTTATGGAAAGACTATATATGAGATTTGGAGTCAAGGAGCCTGAATTCAAAATCTGATTCGTTTACTAGTTCTATGACCTTGAATAATCATTTAAACTCTCTTTAGATCTCAGTTTCCTTATCTGTAAAATGGTCTTTGAGGTCCCTTCCAGCTCTCAATCTATGACCTTATAGTTTAGTGGAGCCAATTCTAATTTCCCTCATTCATACATGTGAAATTCTTTCCACAACAGGGCCTAGGTCATAGTTGCCTCTTTCAAGTATGACTTTCTCAGGGTCTATTTAAAATAAAATAATTGCTATTCATTTGTCATATTATTTTTTATCAGAAGTGATTTAAGCATTTGATGAAATCATTGTAGGAAACAATTCTTTTGGCAGTTAAAGGAAATGTGCTAGAATTTTACCTTATCAACTTGAAACAGCCTCCATCTTCATGTATCTATTTATAGAGTTCTTATCCACTGAAGGACTTCTTTAGGTATTTTGAGAAAATGAGCCACTGCTTGGAGGTTGTTGGATAAAGTTGGTATTAAAAGGGGTGGCTACTCAGGATGCCAGCCAAAGGGAGCAGAGAAGGAAGGAAAGGGAAGAACTTAGAGCCCCCAGATCACAGAATTCAAGTATCGACTGTTCAAGATTCCCGGTGCCCTGGGGATGACTTTGTTTCAGCAAGGGAAAAACAAATAGTTTATTCTTCTGTCACAGTACGCGATATCTGGGGGATATTGTCAGCTGTGAAGGACTGTAAAAAGTGATGTCTGTGTCCTAAATCTGGACACTGGATCCTCGACTTAGATTCTAGACAGAATTGTCTCCCTGTTTTACCCATCAAAGCTCGAAGGAATCTCAGAAGTTAGCTCATCCAGCCCTTCATTTTACAGATGAGGTCCAAAGAGGGAAAATGGCTTGATTAAAGTCACAGTTAATCCAATCACTGAACCAAGACAAATGCGGGATTCCTAGTTGCCAGACTACTGCACCACACTATCAAAGATGTGGTGGAGTCACAAGGAGGGATGCAGTTTGTTAGAAGGAGAAACCGTTTGAGGTTCAGGTATTTAGAGTTGGAAGAGGCTCTTAGAGGTCATCTAATCCTACCCCTTCATTTTACAGATAAGGTAACTGAGGCTAGAGAAGGTAAGTCTAAGTCAGCATTTGAATCCAGGTTCATTGGCTCCGATTCCGGTCCTCTTCCCATTTTTGACCAACTTGTTACCTATTAATCCATCAGTGATGGATTTTGGAGTTATTACTTGTGAATAAAAATACTTTCAGTTCCTAATGTTTAAGTCACTTTAATTCAGTCCAGCAGATGGTTACTGAGTGCCTATATTGTCTGTAAGACACCATGGTGTTGTAGTTTTCTTGGTAAAGACACTGGAGTAATCTTCCATTTCCAACTCATTTTACATATGAGGATACTGAGGCAAACAGGGTTAAGTGACTTGCCCAGGATCTCACAGTTAGGAAGTGCCTGAGGTCAGATTTGAACTCAGGAAGATGAGTCTTCCTGATTTGAGGCCCAGCACTTTATCCACTGCGCCACCTAGCTGCCCTTATTCACTTGCCACTTGCTAATTGTACCTTGGCATCTGATGGTTTTCCTAGGAGCTTTGGATGCACTTTGAGTTTCAGAGGGGACTGTGATAAGTCTGGAGGGATTCCTCAGTTAAGATCTCCGGGGTCAACATTCCCACTTTCTGTGACTTGTCAAAGGGAAAACATTCCAGTCACTCAAGAGGCCTCTGTCGCTCACACACCAGCCACGTCACAGTCAGTAATGCCTGATCTTAAAAGTCACAGAGAGGTCAGAAAGGCTCAGAATCAGCTTTGTTTAAAGACTCTGAGAAAGCCATGAATTAAGGTTACCAATGTAGTTTCAGTTCTGTATCTTAATCAGATAAAGTGGGAGGATTAATTCGTTCTATTTTTCACACTACCAAACTAAATGCTAAAAGCCTTCAGAATGTGGATCACTTGGCCTCCTGCAGTTTTTAACTCTGAATAAACGTGGAAATGTTCATGTGTTTAATCAGTTTGTAGTATGCTGTGTGCAGATTTGCCTCATTTTAAGAGAACCTAACATATGCAAGATTAGACTTACAAAACAGATAATTTTCATTATGAAATAATTCCATAAGGGAAATATACCACAATATTCCTTAGTCAGCTCACCTAAAATATTTTAAAACTGTATTTGATTTCTTAAATTTACAAATAAAAAACAAATGCATTGCGCAGTAGAAACAGCAGATTTGCTTCCTATTAAGACACCAGCAGTGTGACCCTGGGCAGATCACTTAACCCTGTTTGCCTCAGTTTCCTCATCTGTGAAAGGAGGTGGAGAGAGGAATGGCAAACTACTCCAATATCTTTATCAAGAAAATCCCAAATGGGATCACAAAGAGTTGGATGTGACTGAAATAACTGAACAAGAGAACTCACCATATGCAAATCCAGATGTACCAAACAGATAATTTTGATTACAAAATAATTTCATAAGGAAAATTCACCGTAATAATTCCTTAATCAGCTCACCTAGAACATTTAAAATACTATATTTGACTTTTTTAATTTAAAAATTAAAAACAAATGCATTTTGCTGTAGACCATGAGTTCAAGTCCTGCTCTGTTACTTACTACCTGTGTGACTTGGGGCAAATCATTGATCTTCCTTGGGACTTAACTTCTTCATCTGTAAAAGAGGGGATTAGATTAGCTGGCCCACCCCGGAGGTTCTTTCCAGATCTAAAGCAATGATTCTATATTGATTGTGTGATGAATGAAAAACTGAGAGATTGAGTTTCTGGGAAATTAGTGATCAATGTATTAATTAGGCTAGCTAATAATCAATAAATCCATGGTTAGTGGTCTTTCTTGACAACCAAAGACAAAACATATGGAGAGCTTTAAAACTTTAAATAATCCTTGAAAAGGAACTCCCTTGACAACTGAAAATCAACACTGATTGGTGGACATCTAATGAGGAGGTGGGCTACAAGTCTTCAGCTCCTCCTTCAGAGAACATGGTTTGGTCATGAAACTCAGCCTCCTCCAGCAATCTGGGCAAAGGAATCCATCTCCATCCAGATCACTCTGGTTGGTTTTCTCCTTCATGAGCTGGGTCACCCTAAACTAACATGAGGGGTATGAGGACTGGGGCTTTTTCCTTGGGGTAACAATTTGATGAGATTGGATGTGGTTTATACTGTAAACAGAAGTTAGGTCTCCTAGTGGGGTGGGGTCCCATCCAAGACTGAAGAGCAGGTACTTTTAGGGTGAAAACAATCTCATCAATCAGTCATGTCCTTTGGAGACTGACTTTTTATGGGCGCTGGACCTTAGGGAGTTAATAAAGGAGAAAGCCTGGATCCCAAATTAATAATTGGTTATTGATAGAGTAGTAAAATAATCAATTCTCTAAAGTGCACCAAGTGAGACATATATCCATAGAGTGTTAATTCTTGGAGACAGATGTCCTGTGTTAATTCAAGTTAATAGTCCTTTCATCTACCAACATCGTTAGTCTATATAGGCTGTACCTTATATGTATGAATTCTATTAACGTCCCTCACTAGCTTCAAGGCTCAGGTCTGATGCTATCTCCCTTCTAGAGAAAATCCTTTCCTGATCCATGAAGCTATTAGGGCGCTGCTCCTTCTGTGAGAGGGGTTCTTAATATGAGCTTTGTGGAATAGATTTTTTTGAAAACTGATGACTTTTTAAAAAATGTAGTTGGTTTCCTTTGTAATACTATGTATTTTATTTTATGCATTTGAAAGTGTGGTCCATGAACTTCACCAGGCTGGCAAATGGGTCTGTGGCACATAAACACTTGGTGATACTCTCAGGCAGCATTGGTTGTATAGAAGATAAGCTATGCTCTCCTTAGACAGTAACCACCTTTGGAGTGTGGGCCTGGCCACTTTCTACTCCTCTTTTCAGCTGTGCTAGGGCTCATGACCTTCTCTCCAATAATGCCTCTCCTCCACCCCACACCAAAGATGAAGAAGAAAGAAAAAGAAAGAAAAGGGATATTGAGAGTGAATTTGCCTAAAGTACCTAGTTCTTTCTCACTAGCTTCCACGTACCACCTAAATCTCCCTATTCATGACTCAAAGACCAGGTCCTAAGTCATGTGACTAATCTTTCTCTGCTGTTGAGGGGCTTATAAATATTAGCCACAAAAAACTCACAAAAATCTCTTCCATATCGTGCAAGCTCTCAGTCAGAGATTCAAAGAAGTTTGTCCTCCTACTGCCTCAACAATCCAGAAAGAGCATTTTCTCTCTCTGTCGGTCTCTGTCTCTTTGTTGTCACCCAAGGTTCAAAATTATGAACATACACAAATCACAAAGAAGTTCTTTTCAATCAAAGTTTGCTTTTAAGAGTAGGACAGCTTTTAAGGTATTGCCAAAATCAAGAACTATCAAAAATTTCAAGGATATAGAAAGCTTGGAGTAAATACCATCTCTAGGCAGAGGGGGAGGGAAGGAGAGTCAAGCATTTTACCCTCTTTTCTCAACTCCAGCTGTTCCAGCCATTCCCCTTCTTAGGGGTTTGAATAGGTGGAGACAGCAAGCTGGGAGACATCCACATAGTCTTGACATCCGAAGTCTTAGCATTCATTCAAAAAGCCTCCTGGAATATCTTTTTCTCTATTTTTCCATTTGCCAGTTTACACTGTAATAGAAATTGTCCAAGGATTTATTACTGCCAATCATAATTATCATTATGTAGAAGCATGGAAAAACTGGCTTTCTATATGCTCAGAGCATAGACTCACTGTATACAAAAAACATCAGTGAACTCTGAGCAACAGTTTCAACATTGTTACAGAGGTTTCAGTTACGTAGGCAGGATGGGCAGAATGACGTTTTACAGAAGGCAGGAGGGGAAAGTAATGATTTACACATCAAAGAACAGATAGCAGAAGGGGAAGATCTATAACAGCTTCAAATAGGAGGCTAGTCAAGAAACACAGAGGAGATAACTGGAATTGGACTAAGGGTATAGCTATAGCTAGCTATGTGACCTACTCATCTTAAGTTAAAGGGTGGTAAGAAAGTGAGGCCAAAAATTCTCTTATCTTAACACTATGGTGTTCTCCCTTTTCTATTTTCTTCCCTGGGGCAGCTAGGTGGTGCAGTGGATAGAGCACCAGTGCAGGAGTCAGGAGGACCTGAGTTCAAATCTCACCTCAGACACTTGACACTCACTAGCTATGTGACCTTGGGCAAGTCACTTAATCCCAATTCCCTCATCCTGGGTCATCTCCAGTCATCCTGATGAATATCTGGTCACTGGATTCAGATGGCTCTGGAGGAGAAGTGAGGCTGGTGACCTGCACAGCCCTCTGTTACTCAAAACAAGGTCAAGTGCAAGTCATGTCATCATTTGTCTGATGGCATGGTCTTCTTCAGCAACGAAGGATGAACACACATTTTCTCCCCTACCTCTCAAGGTATTTCCCTTCTAAATAAGAGGAGCTTACACTACAATTCCATAAGTCCTTGCAGCTAGACTCTGGAAGCTCCCTCTACCTACCTGCACAAGGCTTGGTGTGTTTCCAAGCCTGGTTACATAAAGATTATTTTACTCACAGTAGAATATAAGCTTCTTGAAGGTAGGGATAGTTTTCTGTTTTCATTTGGGTCCCTAGGACCTAGCATACACAGTTTCTGGCACATGACTGGTACTTTATCAGACTGTGTCCTGAAAAAATCCCTCTGTGCAGGGGGTGTGATTTGGGGTCCCTGGGGAGATTCCATGTTTGTAAAGCAGGGTTCTTAGATCTTTTTATTTTAAGTCAGTGACAAACATATGGTATAACAGGAAAATCCCTGGTTCTTCAGTCACAGTTTGTTGTTCAGTTGTTTCAGCTGTGTGTGAGTCTCTCTGAGCTCATTTTAACTTTTCTAGGCAAAGATACTGAAGTGGTTGCCATTTTACAGAGTGTTGAGTGACTTGCCCGGGGTCACGTAGCTAGTATTTGTCTGAGACTGGCTTTGAACTCACAAAGAGGAGTCTTCCTGATTCTAGGCCCCAAGCTCTATCCACTGTCCCCCAAATGTGTAAATAATGTTGTTATTAAGTCATTTTTCATGTCCAATTCTCTATTACCCCATTTGAAGTTTTCTTGGCAGAGACACTGGAGGGGTTTGCCATTTCCTTCTTCAGCTCATTTTACAGATGAGGAAACTGAGGCAAGCAAGGCTAAGTGACTTACCCAGGGTCACATAGCTAGTAAGTGTCTGAGGCTAGATGTGAACTCAGGGAGATGAGTCTTCCCATTTCTAAGCCCAGTGCTCAGTTAGAGGACTTGTTTCAAATTTTGTCTCAGATATTTATTACCTGTGTGACCTTGGGCAAGTTGCTTACCCTCCATGGGTTTCAGTTTCACATCTGTTAGGTAAGAGATTTGTACCAACTTGCCGCTTAACCCTTCTAGCTCAGGTCTATCATCACAAGGGGGGCCCTGATTATTGCTCAAGGGTCTAGCCTGAATGCAACCAAGGTTAGAGTTTGTGATAAAAACCACATGTCTTCAGGCAGTTAAGTGGTGCAGTGGATAATAGAGCACTGGCCCTGGAGTTGGCAGGACCTGAGTTCAAATCCACTTTCAAACAAGACACGACTCTTACTAGCTGCGTGACCATGGGCAGATCACTTAACTCTGTTTGCCTCCAAGAAAAAGGGGAAAAAAAACTACATGTCTTGGTCAAGAACTGTTGAAGCTGTACTTGGAGGAAGGGACAAGCTGGGATAGGAGATCAGACAGCTGACAATCACAAGAAAAGGATGAACATGCAGTGTCAGCCCTCCTCCTTTGACGTGAGCTAAGTGTGCCCAGGGTTTTATCTCTCCCTGAGATGTAACAGAGCAGGAATCTGCGGACTTGTAACAAAAATTCTTCTAATACAGTTTGAAGGACATAGAAATAGATTCTATAGTCTTTATTTTACCCTCTTTTATCCATCCCCAGGATATTCCAAATGCCTTAGAATAGCGTCAATGGGTTCTCTTGATTTATTTCAAACACCAAATTGTTATTTGGCCAAATTAATTTGAGAAACTCTGGCCTAACACCTTTGGCAGGGTGCATTGAATTAAAAATTAAATTAAATCAATGATATAAATAAATAAATATTAAGTTAAATTAAAGATTTAAACAAAATTAATGAATTGGGAAATGAACTCTGTAATACACCGTCAACTCTATAAAAGTTGTTTCATGACCTGACCATGTTTGAGTCTGTGACATGTGATAACGGAAGTGCAATCTAAGTCTTAAAATGCGTATTAGGTGGTTAGGAGACATCACCCTCCCAAATATCTGTTAAACCCGACTCCCCACTGTGAATTTGTAAAATGCAGACTGAGCCAAGTCCTGTCTACATTGAAAGCCAAACCAATTAGCAGCGAACTTTTGTAATTCCTGCAAAAAGTAGGAATAAAAACATTTTACATTGGTAAAAAAAAAGAAAAAAGAAAAAGACAAAGTCATTTGCCTTTGGCTGCTTGGCAAGAGCCAGGACCATCTTTACCTTGTTTTGATTTGGAATAAACCTTCAGAGAGGCTGCCCTAGAATGTCAACCTGACTGCCAGACACAGTCGCACTGAACTCAAAACTCCTTCATCTCTCTATAAAAC
This sequence comes from Notamacropus eugenii, assembly GCF_028372415.1. NCBI lineage: Eukaryota > Metazoa > Chordata > Mammalia > Diprotodontia > Macropodidae > Notamacropus > Notamacropus eugenii. Next base: position 473,727,184 of record NC_092875.1, read on the forward strand.
CCAACAGTCTTCTGGTATGATTTATATAATTGAATTCAAAGGCATCCAAAGGGACGGTGGAAACCAGCCTGGCCTTGGCATTTTAAGGCACTGCTTCATCTCCAGGGCCCCAAACCTGGATGTCCTTCTAAAACCACTGACTCCTTGTTTGTCATCTCTCCTCCTCTCTCACACTAAATGAATTCATTGTTTATTAGAACTTCTATCTGGTATCCTCCCTTTCCAGCCCTCCGAAGACATGTTCTCTTCTGCCCAGGCTTTAGCTCTTTCCTGGTTTCAGTCTTTCTTCCACTGACATCTCCTCTGCCTCCTAACATGCTCAGGCCCCTCAGCCTGCTTCTCTCAGAAAGCTTTTCTCAACTTTGCTGCTCCCTGAAGCTGCTGTCCTCTCTCTCTCTGCTTTCACTGCCACAATTCTGAAGAGAACAGTCTGTACTTTCTGACTCAATTTCCTCACAACTTACTTACCGTTCCTCCTTCCCTCCCTCCCTCCTTCCTTCCTTTCCTCCCTCTCTCCCTCCCTCCCTTCCCTCCTTCCCTCCCTTCTTCCTTCCTCCCTCCTTTCCCTCCTTCCCTCCCTCCTTCCTTCCTCCCTCCCTTCTATCCTTCCCTCCCTCCTTCCTTCTCTCCCTCCTTCCTTCCCTCTTTCCCTCCTTCCTTCCTTCCCTCTTTTCCCTCCTTCCTTCTTTCCTTCCTTCCTTCCTTTCTTCCTTTCTTTCTCTATCTAGATATCATGTATCATGCATGTATGTACCTATATGTCTACATAAGTATGTATGTATGCATACATGCAAATACATACACATATGTGTGTATCTCTCAGCAACCATTTATCAAGCAACTTCATTATAGCAGACACCATACCTGGTGAGAGGGATGCAAATTCAAAAAGGAAACAGTTTGCTTCCTTGAAGGGCCTTGAGCTAGATTAGAGGATGCCACATGCTCAAAGAGAAGTATATCTGGGATATTTCCAAAGTGCACAGCAATGGGAAATCAGGAAAGACATCCTGAAACAGGTAGTACTTGAGTGGAGCCTTGAAAGAATCTGGGACTTCCAACTGTTGGAGGCCAGGAATGGTGAGCATTCCACATGGGAAACAATTTATACACAAAGAGCAAGGTGGGATCTAGACTCTCGTGCTTGCAGGATAGGATGTTGGACAGTTCACCTGGAGCAGAGTTTATGATGAAGCTAATAAGCCTGGAAAGATAAGGTTGGGCCAGATTGTGAAGGGTTTTAAATGCTAGGTGGAATACCTTGTATTTTATCTTCAGGACAATGGGGAGCCACTGTAGCTTCTTGAGTAAGGCGGTGACCTGATCAAACTTGAACTTTAGAAATCCCAGTTTCGCAGCTATGTAGAGAACGAGTTTGGAAAAGAGAGGGACTAGGTAGAGGGAGACCATTCAGGAGATTGTTGCATTAGTCTGAGTGAGAGGTCATAAGAGGTCCTGGACAAGAGTGCTTATTGTATGAATAGTGACAATGACAGAAAGAAAAGATAAATTGAGGAAGTGTAATACAGAAGACTTAGCTATGGGGAAGTGGGGCAAAGACAGAAGGAAGAGTCAGGGATGACTTCTTGGCTGTGAACTTTTGTAATTGGAGCAATTGAAACATCCCCAACAGAAAAGGGAGGGTAGGAGAAAGGGCAGATTTTTGAAAGAAAGATAAAGAATTTTATTTTGGACCTATTGAGTTTGAGATGCCTGTGGGGCATTTGGGTATCCTTGGATAATCTTCGATATTTCTTTTACTCATTCTTTAATGTGTGGATTCATGAAGATCCGAGTCCAAATTTGACCTCAGGGTCTATGATCCTGGGCAAGCCACTTAACTTCAGTCTTCTCAGCTGTAAAATGAGGATAATAACAGAATGTGTCTCACAGGGTTGTTGTGAGGATCATATAAGATAATGTTTGTAAAACACTAGCACAGTGCCTGGCAGATAATAGACATATACATGCTTATTCCTTTCCTTCCCCTTTTCTTAGCTCTCTCCTTGGAGTCTCTACTAGAATCAGGCTACTCTTACATAAGTATGTGTCTTGCTTATACATTCTCCAAGGATCTCATGAACTCAGGATCTTTTGATACTGGAAATAATGTCTTAGAGTAAGCAACAGAGTTGAAGGAGACCTTAGGAATCATCTAATATAAGACCTTAGTTTGTATCCCCTAGCTCAACATCTTGATTTTACATGTGAAAAAGCTTTCTTGGGAAACTCTGCCCTATGACTCACACAGGCACACAGATTTCTCCTTGGAAATAGGGGCATATATTTATTGCACATGTAGGATGAAAACAAGTGGATCCCTTTGGAAGAAATGTTAGCTCTGAGACAAATGTGCTTCTCTACCAGACAACTGCTTTAGACATGGAACTTTAATAGGTTCATTAGATCCCTTTACACATGAGAGTCACACAGCAAAGGCATTTACACATAGCTATTTTGACAACTCAATTCAGTAAAATATCAATTTGCTTTCTGGTACCACTGGAGGCAGTCAGTGGTGCAACTGGATAAAGGTACTAGATCCGATTCCAATTGTTACCTCAGACCCTTGTAAGCTGCATGACCTTGGTTAAGTCATTTAACCTTGTTTGCCTCAGTTTCTTCCACTGTCAAATGAGGATAATAATAGCACTGAAATTTCTATTTAGAAAGATATTTAGGAAAGACACAGAAGAGGAAGCTAAGGGAGAAGAAAAATTGGCAGCAAGGCAAATAACATTTTCTTTCTAATAAAAGTAAGCACAGATTTCGAGTTTCTAACATAGCGTTGAGACCCTAAAGCAGATGGAGAACTAGACAAGCAAGGTCTGGGAGGTAACAAAGGAGAGAACCAAAGGGGGAGGGGATAGTTGTCATTTGGTGAAAAATAACTCAGCACAGTGCTTCCTGATTCCAGACCCAGCACTTTATCCAGTGCCATGTATCCACCTGAATTTAGTCTGCAGGGCTGAACTACCTGAGAACTGAATGTTTGGTTCATGGTGACAAGTTTAGTGAGTCCTGCCTGACTCTTGAGTTCTTATATCTGAAATATGTACATATTTCAATCGAACATAAATAAACTCCTTGAAGACTAGAACCTTTTCTGTCACTTTATTCCAACACCTATCTTTGGTGCCTTGCATTTAGTAGGCAATAAACAAACGTTTATTTCATTGAACTGAATATTCTTGGGTCCGTGGGGAAACATCCTCCATGTAGAGAAATCCCTCTCTGCATCAGAATCAAGAAGCGTCACAGAATGGAAAGACAAGTCTAGAGTGAGTCTGGTGTCAGTGAACTTGGGTTCAAATCTCAGTGCTGATGTTCACTACCTTGTGTGACCTTGGGTAAATCTCTTAGCCACCCAAACCTCAGTTTCCTCATCTGTTAAATGAGAGGGTTTGGTTGGACTACGGGACGCTGAGGTCCTTTTCAGTTCTTGCTGGAGAATCCTATGATCATCGTTAGCAAAAAGGCCAAGGGATATAACTGGGTCGTGCAGCTCCTGTGACACCCGGACCAAGAGATGGCCCTAGGGAAGGGGGCCAAGAAAGGCAAAACAAAACAGAACATACCCCTCCCCCTCGTACCTGCTCTCCAGGAGTTTACATTTTAATGGGGGAGACTTTTCAATAACTGGATCTGTACAAGATATCGACGGAGCAGAGGGAGGTAACCTTAGAGGAGAGAGCCCTAGCAGTTTAGGGGTGAGGCAGAAGGCCTTCTGCCGAAGGTGGCATTTGGGATAAATCCTGAAGGAAGACATGTCATTTTCATTAAAATATGAACTTCTTGGGGGCAAGAACTGGTTGGGTTTTGTTTTTTTACTTTTTCTGTATCTTCATTTTCTTGGAGATACATTGTCCTTGTAACTATTTTTAAAATTGAATTTTTTTCCATTAAAAAACATGAATTTTTTTCCTCCATGTCCTCAGTACTTTATACAGTATGTCAAATACCAGGTGCTTGATCTCGCTTTTTATTGACTAGCCTTTCACTATACCATGCAGCCTCCCTTGAGTCAAAATAAATTCATTAATCCCTTCTTGGCTGATTATTAGTTTAACCAATCAATCAATCAACATTTACCAAGCACCTTCTATGGGCCAGGCACCATGCTAAGCACTAGAGATACAAAAAGAGGCAAAAGACAGTCCATGTTCTCGAGAAGCTTACCATCTAATGAGGGAGACAAAATGTAAAGAAATATGGGTAAAGCAAGCTATTTAAGGGATAAAAGGAAATAATGAACACAGGGAAGACTGTTTACTGATTTATTTTTGACCAAGGAAAATACTTGAATCCTAAGAACATTCACCTCAGTTTTGGCTGGTTTCCCTTTCTAGGTTCAATTTGTATTAGCGAATGCAAAAGCTAAGTGAATGTCACCTTATATTTTTGGTAAGCATTTGATTCAGCTTCAAGGTCATGTCCAAGTATGAGCAGACCAGAGGCATGTGTGTGGTGACTGCCAACTTTGGATCAGAATAGCTACCCAGCAGATCCAAGGCGCGCTCCAAAGGGACAGCTTTCTCAGCATAACCTTCCTACTTGTTCTTCTTCGAAGTCAGCAGTTCAGCTTAAACACAATGACCGACCAGGAAAGAAGCGTTGTCTTTTATCCACAGATGTCAGGTTTTTGCTTTGTGTTAGAGCCAGCAAACTACTTTGTGGAGTAGAAAAGAACAGTTAGAATTATGCTTCAGTTCGTTCTTCCCAGAGGTCATTGTTTGTTGAGCAAATGCCTTTTGCCTTGATGATGTGACAGCTCATTGGTAAATAAAATTGTACTTGTATTTGTACAAAGTTTTGTTTGATTTCACAAGTCTTGCATCACATTAGGGAGCCAAGAGTCAATATTTTTACTTCAAACCCAAAGGTCTTTTACAAACAACAATAAAAAATAATAATTTTTAGAAGGAAAGTGTAAATGGAAGCACTATATTGGTTTCTAGGGGGTTAACTTTCCTGGTAACCATATTTTAAAGTTAATTTTTTCTGTTAATAAGCATTTATTTTTCTCTTTCCCACCTCCCCTCACCTTTGAAAAGAAAAATAAAACCCTTATAAAATTTGTGTAGTCAAGCAAAACAAATTTCCATATTGGCTGTGTCACAAAATGTTTGTCTTATCCTCATCCTAACATAGCCCTTCCGCTACCTCTCCCCTTCCTGGTGGCCACTGCATTAGTATTTGTCATCAGTTTTCTCAGATATTTTCTTTTGTGGGCAAGGGATAGGACACAGAGCATTACGGTGGATCTTGGATTAAAAAAAAAGCAGAAGAGTCAGGTGCTTTATTGAAGTATTGTTCATGCGACTGGACAGCATTTGTAGTGACTCTTTTTATTAGTCTAGTATGGGGTCTTAAGGCGCAGAGGAAAAGAGAGCCTCACGTTCATCTGAACTAACCGTAGCACGTATTGATAGTAGACAGATTGATTTAGTGGACAAACGATACTGAAGATGAATGTGTCTTGATGGCATCACTGCCTGGATGGTGTTAAAGGTCACTGGGGTTTTATACTGGGAGAAATAAAGGGAATTGAATTTTATTATTATTGTTATTATTTACAAATTCATCATAGGATGTTGAGTAAATCTCAGGCATCTGTTTATAATAACTAGGAATAAGTCACACAAGCATAAATATAGGAATTGTCCAAAATGCTTTTGGGTCATAGGCTGCTCTTTATGAACTTAAAATGTTATTCTGTGCTGTTTCTACCTATGCATCTCTTAGTCCTTCCTCTGGATGTAAGGGTCCCAGTGTAAGCACATGTCATCATCTTGCCTATGTGAGTCAGAGTTATCTCACCACAGCTTCTCAGGAGAACTAGAAGTTAACCAACAGAACTTTGAAGTTGCTTCTGGCCACTGGCCACCAACATTTTCCTGTTACACCTACCTCCTCCCCTCTTTTTCTTTCCTTTTTCTTTCCTTCCCTCCCTCCCTCCCTCCTCCCCTCCCTCCTTCCTTCCTTCCTTCCTTCCTTCCTTCCTTCCTTCCTTCCTTCCTTCCTTCCTTCCTTCCTTCCTTCCTTCCTTCCTTCTTTCTTTCTTTCTTCCTTTCCCAACAACCAGGGTACCATAGAGGAATATGTCAAAGTATTATATCTAATGGTCTGGTATGTCAGTAGAACTTTGATTTACATTTCTAATGGTGCTTTTTCTGATTTTCTTCTATATCTGGTTTCTTTCTATAATCTAGGATCATAGAGAGTATGTTAGAGATAGAAGACAGATTTATTGGGTTTATACATTTATTTAATTTATATTTATAATTATTTGTAGAGATTATTTATAGAGATAGATTTATAGGTCCAGTACTATGGAAAGAGAACTGCATTTGGAGTCAGTGAACCTGGGTTCAAATCATCGCTCTTCTTTTACTACTTCTATAACTTTGTGCAAGTCACATAACCATTCTGGATCTCAATCTCATCTATGAAAGGAAGGACCTCAGAGATTCTTTCTAGTTCTGTACCTGTGAGTTTTGATCATTCTTTATAAGTTTGGTTGTCTCTGACAGTAGCTAATGCAATTGTTAATTCAGTTCACAAATTGATTGGACTCAAATATCCCCTTGACTCCTGTAAGACAGAGAATCCCATTGATTAGAGTAAAATAAAATGCAGGGGTGAGAGGTGAGTAGGGATAAGAAGTAAGATGGTAGCTTATTTGGAGAGGGAAGAGGAGAGAACGGTGTTAATGCTCATTCTATTACTGAGCTTTGTGAATAATCACTGGACAGGCAGGCTTTTGAAGCTGAAATGTCAGTGAATTTTTAAGGACATGTGGGAGGGGGAACGCAGCTTTCCTGAAAAAGAAAGAGACAACATCAAGGTTGTGGAAACTGCTGTTTGAAAGTGAAGGAGGGATGTGACTTTGGAAACATTAAGACTTTTATCTAGGCACTTAATAAAGACATTTTCAAGTATTATTCTCACAGAAACCATGAAGTTAGGGTATTAACAAGTTATTATCCAGATGATCCATCAAGGAATGTGTGAAGATTTGTTGGTAACTGTAACCATCAAGGGTTTATTTATTTTTTCCTTCTTCAGTTGACTGAACTTTCTAGGATAAATATTTTGTCCTAGTATAGAGTGATATGGTAGATAAGATGCCAGGTTGCATTTGGGATTGTTTGTAACATTTGTTTGGGGAATGAAGGTAAACTGCACCAAAGAAGCATTGACAATAAAAAGTAACAGTGGTTGTTGTTGAACCAGGCTCCAATCTAACCTCACTCCTTGTGGCTACTTCCCTCATCCATTGTACCACACAAAATTAATATTGGTAGCAAAGGTAGGCATCTTCTCATGGTGGATAGCACCCTGGGCTTCTAGTAAAGCTCTTCTGAACCTCATTCAGTTTTCTGGAAGCATTGCCCTTCGAGTCACCTTAGGCCAGGCCAATGTCATCTATCCCTACTCCCTCCACAGAGTTGTCTTGGTCCAATGAGCTTGGATAGAAAGAACGGCGCCTTCTGAACCAAACCTAGTCTCTTAATAGGGGCAGTGGATTGGACACCACTTAAAAGAATTAATTAATTTTTAGTTTTCAACATTCACTTTTATACGGTTTTTGAGTTCTGAATTTTCCCTCCCTCCTCCCCAAGACAGTAAGCAATCTGACATAGGCTACACATGTACAATCATATTAAACAAATTTCCATATTAGTCATGTTGTGAAAGAAGAATCAGAACAAAAGGGAAAAACCATGGGAAGGAAAAAACAGAAAACAACAAAAAAGAGAAAACAGTATGCTTTGATCTGCATTCAGACTCCATATTTCTTTCTCTGGATGTGGATAGCATTTTCCATTATGAGTCTTTTGGAATTGTCTTAGCTCATTGCATTGCTGAGAAGAGCTAAGTCTACCAAAGTTGGTCTTTGAACAATGTTGCTGTTACTGTGTACAGTGTTGCTATTACTGTTACAATGTTGCTATTACTGTTATAATGTCGCTGTTACTGTGTACAGTGTTCTCCTGGTTCTGCTCACTTCACTCAGCATCAGTTCCTTCAAGTCTTTCCAGGTTTTTCTGAAATCCACCTGTCCATCATTTCTTATGGAACGATAGTATTCCTTTGCATCCATATACTACAGCTTGTTCAGTCATTACTCAATTGATGGGCATCTCCTCAGTTTCCAATCCTTTGCCACCACAAAAAGAGCTGCTATAAATACTTTTGTCCATGGGGATTGGACACCACTTCTATGCTATAGTTTGTACATTTGTGGTCTTTTAGGCCAGTATTAATAGAAATATGACTCTTGTTGACCCAGGAGACAATGTGGTACAGTGGAAAGCACGTTGAACATGGAAACATGGAACCTGACGTTGAACCTTGCCTCAGATGCCTGCTACCTGTGTGATGTTGCCAAGTCATTTAACTTCTCTTTGACTCAGTTTCCTGAACTGTAAAATGAGGGAGTTAAAGAGATAACTTCTAGATTTATGATCTTAGTTATTTTGCTTTATTTTAAAAGAAAAACCAACTATGAAAAAAAGGGTTTCCCCCATATGCTAGTTATAGCTAGGTCCCAATAGGTGTGCATAATGAATACCATGAAGTGGTTTGGTTTTTTTTTGAGTACTCTCTACATGTTTCTATAGAGCTGGAACTAATGATCATATTTTACGTAAGTCTAATTTCAAGTACTGCAAATTTGAATACATGCGACCATTTCATTCATTATTTTCACTCATTGGGACCTAGCTGGATTTCTGGTCCTCTACAAAGAGATGCAACTCTTCAAAACTGGCCACAATTCAAGGCTTCTTTGACTTGTAAACAAGATAAATGACCAGAGATCCCCTAAGGAATAGTGGGGAAAAGATTTTTGTGGTTGTTGTTCAGTCGATTCTTTGCGGCTCCGTTTGGGATTTTCTTGACAAAGATAAAATAGTGGATTGCTATTTCTTTCTCCAGCTCATACTATGAGAAAACTGAGGCAAACAGTGATTTGCTCAAGGTCACACGGCAAGTAAGTGTCTGAAGCCACATTTGAACTCAGATCTTCCTGACTCCAGATCCAGCACTCTATCAACTGTACCACCTAGCTGCCCAGGATACACGCACACACACACACATGCTTGCACACACATACATGTGCATATGTTCATACACACATGCATACATGTACACATGCATACATGTATATATGTATACATGTGTGTGCATGCATATGTGTATATATATGTGTACACACATATCCTATATGTGTGGAGAGAGAGAGTATTGCTATACTGTGGACTGGTTAAATTTCAGTTACATAACTCTTTGGTTCTGGTCTCCACTGATGCCATGGGCTAACATTCTGACTTTGCTTCTCCGACTAGCCTAGGCAACTTTTTGCAAATCATTTCCCTTGCTGGGACCTCAGTTTTTACATCTGTAAAATGAAGAGACTGGTGGAAGGAGAGCATTTCTAAAATCCCTTCCCTCTCCAAAGCCTGTGATCCTATGAAATGTCAAAGCAGCAGGAGAGCATAGTCTACTCCTGACTCATAGACTTATTTTAAGAGAGCCCAGCATAGCAGGCTTTATTCAGATGGAAGCGCACTCACAGTTGCTTAGTAACAACTCTTAGCACTCATGGAAGTTTGACAGAAGTGACAAGTGCACAACAGTTCCCCGGCCATAATACTGTTTGGTCGCCATTGAAGAATTTTGGCTCTAAATACTGCAAGGCCTGTTCTTCCCTCCTCAGCTGGAAATCCCAGAATAGGGATATTCTTAGCCCTAATGGTTGTCAACCATTCCAGAGTGGGCTAATGTTTTTCTCACTCTTAGGTTGTAGCAATAATAAATTCATGAATAAAACTCTTTACCGAGGCACAGCTGGTTGGATTGGATCATAGATTTGGAGCCAGAAGGGACTTTAAAGATCGTATGGTCCAACCCCCTGATTTTGCAGATGAGGAAACTGAGGTCCAGGGAGGTTATGGGATTTTCTGGTTAGTAAGTAGCAGAGATGAGATTGGAATCCATATCTTCTGCCTCCCAACGCACTTTCTGTCCTGATGAAGGCTCATTTATGCACTTATGCCTCTTAGATTTCCTTGCTTCCTTCAAGGCTCAGCTTATTGCAAAGAAAGTATTTTTAGGCACTTACTAAAATGTCAGGCACCTTGGGGGTATAAAGATCAAAATGCGCTCTATTATATTCCACAGAGGTAAACTTCAATTTCTCCATTATTTCCTAACACCTTCTTGACAAAATGACTTATTCTTTTTTTTGCGCCGACTCATAGCTGTGTATGTGGTGTTGGACACCCCCACTCCCACCCCAAGAGAATGGAAGCTGTCTCCGGGCAGGAGCTCTTTTGTTTCTGTCTCTGGATTCCCAGAGTTTGGCACACTGTAGGCACTTAATAAATGCATGTTGAGTGAATGTTTTACTTTTAAAAAAAATCATGTTTCACTGGATAATTATGTCCTTTGTTTCAGAAAAAAAAAATCTTATCCAAAGTGAAAAAGAAAAACCAAACAACTTTTTTCACCATATTTAGGTTCTATTTTCCTGGAAATCAAAACTGAAGACCATTAAAAAATTAGCATACACTTTGATGACCATCTTATTCATTATAATATTTTTATAAAATAAATACTCTAATGTTTTTGAGACTTAAAAACTGTTCTGTTGTTCTGTTGCAAGTCCAAGAAGATGATTCAATATTATTAACTACAGGCAGGGTTTGAATGATCTCAATAGCCAGACAAACTAGAGGTAATCCAGCTATTTTGTCACTCCATAAGGCCTTACTCTCATCTTCATTTTCTGTGTTTAACTGGGGTGGAACATTAAATGAATAAAAGAAGGCTGTGGTGGAACTAGCACTGCATTTGGATCCAGGGGCCCTAGGTTCGAATCCTACCATGCAGGTGACATTAGATAAGACCCTTGACCTCTCAGGACCTTGGTCACCTATATATGCAATGAAACCTATGACTCAGATCCCTTTTAGCTGACTCCATGGCTGCAATTTTTCTTGATGACTGAAAGCTAATAATAACAATAGCTAGTATTTACACTGTATTTTCAGGTTTGCAAGGGAATCAGGTAGATTCCTGAGTTCAAATCTGGCCTCAGACTCTAGTGGAGTGATCCTGGGCAAGTCATTTCACCCTGTTTTCCTCAGTTTATTCATCTATAAAATGAGCTGGAGAAGGAAATGGCAAGCCACTGCAATATCTTTGCCAAGAAAACCCCAAATGGAATCATGAAGAATCAGACATAACTGAAAACCACACCAGCAAGAAGATGCTTTACATGCATGATCCCCTTTGATCCTTACAACAATGCTGTCAGGGAGGTGCTATCATCATCCCCACCCACAGATGAGGAAACTGAGACAGAGAAAGTTTAAGTGACTTGCCCAGCATAAAGCAGAAAGTGTCTGAGGCAGAATTCGGATTCGTGTCTTGATTTCTATTCCAGAGCTCTGTCCACTATCCCATCTGGTACCAGGGAGAGCCCAGCATAGAGCAGCCTCTCAATGGATAGGTTTTGGTTGGTTTGAGCATGCAGAGGCCCAGGACTCTAAGAGTGGGCCATTTGGGAACATTTTTCATATATACATATGCAGAGAATTAGATAGAGAATCTATACCTATATCTATATATTTTCATATATAGTATGTATACATACATATGCAACATGTATGTATATATGTAACATATATGTGTATATATCATATATGGAAATATATGGTATATATGTAACATATATGTGTGTATATATCATATATGGAAATATATGGATATAAATAGCTTCCTTTTTGGTGGGGGGAGGGGAAGTGGGAAAGAAAATATTTACAAATTCTGGATTCTTTTCTTTCAAATGTAGCGGCTTTTCCTTTCGCCCATCAGAGTTGTCAGTGTGGAGTAGATGTTCTAGGTACATAATGGCTCATGTTACTTTAGCTATTAATAAAAGGATACGTATATCACTGCTAGCTTGTTAGCAGAATTACGTAAGGCCCAGGAAGTAGACACAGGCTGGGGGGCATTTTTCAGGCTTTTAAAGGTTGGAGAATAGTATGAAAAATCTTTCTATACCTCACACATTTGCAATGTACTCATAAAGCTGATTTTATGAGGTCAATATAAGCTTTGCCAAAGGTACCCGGAGGTGTGTCTTCTACTACTCATAAGCGCTGATCTCAATGGTAAGCACTTTTTATTTTCAAAGATTTGAGGTGCCTCACTGGAATTGAGGTCACATAGACAGTTTCAGGAAAGCACATTTGAATGTGATTTGCAGTGGCTGGCTTGAAAGGGCTCAGACTGAAATCTTATCAGTAACAGAAACAATGAAGAAGAAAGATCAACATTCCAGATTGAGGAAATGGAATGAAGGCAAAGAATCTGGAAAGGCTTAAGTGTGTCTGGGGACCCTGAGGAGGCCAGATGGGTTACAGTGAAAACTTCTTGTAGGGGAAGAGCCAGGGGTAGTACTGTGAAGCTAGGAGACTGAGGGAGGCTTTGATCACCAAGTTAAGGAATTTGTATATGAACCCCTAGGAAGTGGGGAGCCACAGAAAGTTTTGAAGTATTTCAGAGATATTAATCTGACAGCGGTGTGCAGCTCAAATCCTACTTCCTTTGTGAATCAATCTGTCCTGTGCCACTCTAGTCCACAGTAATCTCTTCCTTCTTTAAAATTCCCCCACCTGTAGTCATAACATGGTAGATTTAGAGCCCCAAAGACTTTGGAAGTCATCTAGCCCAATATCCTAATTTTATAGTTGAAGAAATTGAGCCCAAGAAACACTTAATGATTTGTCCAATGTCACACAGGGGACAGAGATGAATTCCAAGCAATATCTGCTGACTCCAAATCGAAAACATTTTCCACTGCTTCAACCAAGCCATTTATTTGGCAATAATGATATGCTGCTTTGTGATATTTCTCGGGTTTTTGCCTTATGTTAGACTGTAATTTAAGCTCCTTGAAGTCAGGGGTTGTGTCATGCCTTTTTGTAACACCCATAGCAATAGAGGGCAATGCCCAATATTAGGAAATGTTAGTAAAATGAACAAACTATTTAGCCTCATAGATCTAGAGTTAGAAAGGACCTCAAAGGCTACGGAGTTCAAACCCCTTCATCTGCTAAGGCCCAGGGAGGTTAAGTCACTTACCCAAGATTACAGAGGTGGGAAGGTTCAGAAGTGAAATTTGAATTATACAGCAAATTTGATTATACAATAAATAAATGGAGTGAATAAACACACAAGTAAAAATAGTCCTTGATTTACTAAATAACAATAAAGCAATAGAAAAGTGCTTTGATTTTACAGTAAGCCTTCACGCATTTGTGGTTTGTATTAGAGTCACACACAGTTAGAATGTGAAAGGACATTTGAAGGAAGATAGGGCGGCCATCCTTCCTCCAGCCTACCATGGCACCTTTCAGGGTAAGTTTTGTTGTTGTTCAGTCATGTCTTACGCTTCATGATCCCATTTTAGGTTTTCTTGGCAGAGATACTGGAGGGGTTTTCCATTTCCTTCTCCATCTCATTTTACAGGAGAAGAAACTGAAGCAAACAGGGTTAAATGACTTGACCAAGATCATACTGCTAGTATCTGAGGCCAGATTTGAACTCAAGAAGAGAAATTTTCCTGACTTCAGGCCCAGCACTCCAAACGCCTATTTTCCCCTTTAATCTTCCATCCACATAAATACTTTTTTTTTTAAGGAAAAAGAGACAAAGGATAAGATAATAAAACTGTATCAGGAATCAGATCTTGGGGTCAGTATATTCAGTACAATCCCCAACACTTTCTGCATGTATAGCTGTTGTTGAATGGTTTCAGTTATGACCCCATTTAAGGTTTTCTTGGCAAAGACACTTGAGTGATTTGCTGTTTCCTTTTCCAGTTCATTTTACAAATGAGAAAACTGAGGCAAAGAGGGTTAAAGGACTTGCCCAGGGTCACACAGTGTCTGAGGCCAGATTTGAATTCCTGACTGCAGGCCCAACACTCTGTTCATGATGCCCCCTGGCTGCCCTTTTATAGGTGCAGCCTCGACTCCCTGCCTCCACTTGCCTGCTTCCTTGCTGACCTTGGTTTTGACCCATGGTCCTGTTTTGCCTTTGTCTTTCTACTGTTTGGTTCACCTTAAATGCCCAGTGGAATGACCTGAGATGGGGTCCCAGGTCCTCAATCACCGTTGGTCATTTTAGTATCATTTCATTCACTGACTGATGCCAAGTCAAACTCTCCACCTGTCATTTGAATTGAACTCTCACAGACTTGACGCAGGCTAATATATCGTCTGTCCTTTCCCCCTGACAGCTGGATTGCTCAATCCATCAAATAGAAGCCTCCCCAACCAAATTTAAGCTGCTTAAATATGGGAACCATGTTTTGCACTACTTTAAAAAAACCTGCACCATTCGATATAGGCAAGTTTTGTATAACTGCTAGCAAGTAAGGTGGGCTGCAGAGCTGAGCCGAGGTGAATAGCTGGCCCCAGCCCACCTCATCAGGAGCTCTAGCTCTCCTGTCTCCCAGGTTGTGTCTGCTTACAGAGTTGTGATTGCTGGCTTTTGTGACTTAGTCCTAGGCATTTGAGACAGCCTGTGTTGCTTTTGGAAGGAGGGAGAGTTACATCCACTGTGGTGGATGAGTGCAGCTGCGGGGAGGAAGTCTGCCTAAGTCTTTCTTCCTCTTCCTGTCTATAAGTGAGTTTCTCTTGTGCGTTAAGCATCCTCCTAGGGTCTGGGGGGTCCTGTGCACCAGGTCATGCTGCAGAAGTGCCTGAGGTCTCTAGCACAAAGAACAAGTTCTTGGCAATGACCAAATCATGTTACAAGGTCATTGAAGTCCCCGTACTGGACAGTTCCCTGTCTTGTAAGACAAGTCAGGTACGGGGTGGGGTTCTGATGATAGTATGTTCTCAGTGACTGTTATTGATTAGCAGTGAGATAACTAGAGCTACTAGCTTCCTTTCTTTTCCTCTTAAAGGGGTTGATAATGATATTTATTTCCTTAGCAATCAACAAGCTTTTATATTATTATTGTTATGTATAGTATATTATTATTATTGGCTATTATATGCCAAATAATGTCCTTGATACCGAGAACACAAAGACACAACACAAATTGTCCCTGGACTTGAGGAGCTCCCATTCTATGGGGAGAGACAACATGTAAACATGTACAAGGTAATTTTGGGGCACAGGCACCCGCTGCTGGGCTGATTAGGAAAGACCTAAAGTTGGAAGTTTTATTTGAATTGAGCTTTGAAGGAGACTTGTTGATGAGTCATTTTTTAGTTGTGCCCACTTTTGGAGGCCCCATTTGGGGTTTTCTTGGCAAAGATATTGGAGTGGTTTGCCATTTCCTTCTCCATCAAAAGAGAGTGGGAAGTTTTACAGGTAAAAGTGAGGAGGTGTTGGGGTGCTTGGGTACCTGTGCTTGGACCCCAGTTCTAAAATTACATTTTTCTCTTAAAATCACATTTTTCCCTAGCATCAAAGCACTATCCCAGGCAGTTTCTCCCCAACCCAAAACATAGCCTGCCCCAGAAAAAACCATTATCTCTTTTTCTGCCACAGTAGCCAGCTACACCTATAGAATTTATTAGTTTAAACCAGTTATGTACTGGATGAACTGGTTGTATACTGGGTCATAACATTTACTATTCACTGACCAATCATAGGTATTCTAGACTTAGGCATATGGATACTCTCTTACATTTGTCTTGCCTAACAAGACATTGATGAGAGCAGCCTGGTGTTCCTTAGTCAGTCCTGATCATTAGTTAAGTTAGTGAGTTTCAGGCCTAAAATCACACCTTCAGGTAGCTCCCCCCTGCCCCCGATCCCGGGCTATTTCCCAACAAACTCTGGATAAAATACCCGTGCAGTAGACACTAAAAGTACATGTTCCTTTAAGAACTAACCACTTCACAATTCTGCCCTGAATCACCTAGATATCACATGGCACATGTTTTACTATAGAATGTCCTATATAAACTTTCCTTGTACCCCTCTAAGGTTGCAGCTTCCCTAAGAACTCTTGCCCTCTAAAAAGCCTAGTAAATCTTTACCACCCTGACCTCAAGAATGCTTGAGTCCATGAAATTCTTTTCCAGATGGCCCATGAAGACAACTTTAGTGCTGATTTTCTATCATTCCTCTACTTTGTCTTAGCTTCATCAGAGGGAGTGCTTTCCAGGAATGGGGGATAGCCTGTTCAAAGGCATGGGGACAGAAAACAGTATAGTGTATGTGTTGTTGTTTGTCCTTTGTCCTCAAAGAGGACCATGATATCAGGAAAGTGATGCCAAAACTTGCAAGCGAATTGGATTTAAGTCAGTGAGGGCTGTGCAGAATCACCACCCTTACTCTCTCCTCTGCAGCCATTTGGGTCCAGTGGCCAATATAGAGATCAGGAGGTCTGGAGATGGCCCTGGATGCAGTGGGAGACCTTGGCCTTTTTAAGTCTTTTCCAGGTCTCTCAGTCTGACTGATATAATGCCCATTCAGTGATTAAGGCTATGTAAGAAATGAAGCAAAGAATGTCCCCTTTTACCAAGTCAAGAAAAAAATCAGTCTGGGTGGTGAAGATCCTCAAGGTTTCTGGCCAAAACAGAAACAAGTGCTTTTTATCAGGGCCCAAACAATGGTCAAGTGAGGCCAGTCTATTGTTGTCCAATAAATGACAGTCAGAGTGATTAGGTCAGATTGGTCTGTAAGGTACATGAAAGGGAGTGATGTATAATCAGCCTAGAAAGGTAAGATGAAATCAGGTTGGGAAGGGTTTTAAGTGCCAAACAGGATGTTCTATTCCATCTTGGTTGTTGTCCTCTGCTCTCGAAGAGGACCAAAATGACATCACCATGATCAGCTCAAGTTTCAATGTGACTCAGAATGCTCTACCACAGATTGGGCACAGATAGTCCATGTGGAACATTTGGGGTGGATATCCCAAATTTGTGCATCCTATGTTTACTTTGTGCCCTCTCAATTCTGCTTTGCTCATAGAGCACAGCACCTTTTCCAATGTGGGCACACCATGCTGAGTGGTCCTGTGCCAGGGTCTCCCATGTCACCCAATCAATTCCAAAGTTCTTAAGAGAGACCTTGAGGGTGTCATTGTATCACTTCTTTTGACCAGCATGTGATTGCCTGCCCCATGCAAGTTCTCCATAAAATAGTCTTTTTGGCAAGCGTACATTTTGCATTTGAATAACATGGCCAGCCCATTGCACTCTCTGAAGCATAGTTTGAATGCCTGGCAGTTTAGTTAGAGTAAGGAACCTCAGGGTCTGGTAACTTATCCTGCCAGGTAATCTTCAGAATCTTCCTAAGACAGTTTAAATGGAAATGATTCAGTTTCCTGGCATGGTGCTGGTAGACTGTCCATGTTTCACAGGCAAACAACAATGAGGTCAGCACAATGGCTCTGTAGACCTTTAGGTGGGTAGTCAGTCTAATACCTCTTGTCTCACAAACTTTTCTCCAGAGCCACCCAAACACTGAGCTAGCTCTAGTAATGTGTGCATCAACCTCATTGTCAACGTGTACAACCCTGGAAAGTTTGCTACCAAGGTAAGTGAACTTATCCACAGCATTCAAAATTTCTCCATTTGCTGTAACCGATAGTTCCACATATGGATGGTGTGGTGGTGGCTGATGGAGCACCTGTGTTTTCTTGGTATTAATTATTAGGCCAAAATTAGCACAGGCAGCAGAGAATTGATCCACACTTTGCTGCATCTCAACTTCAGAGGCTGCATTGAGTGCACAATCATCTGCAAACAGAAGCTCCATCCTAGAGATAAGAGGAAACTTTTGATGTTCACTGAACAAGGGAATGATGTGATCAGATATGGGCTCTAGGAAAATCTGTTGGGCAGCTTTGTGGAGAGTGAATTGGAGAAGGGAGGGATTTGAGGTAGGATGACTAGGAGTCTACTGCAGTAGTCGAGGTGAGAGGAGATGAATGCTTACATTAGGGTGGTGACTGTGTGAGAGCAGAGAAGTGAATGATTGGGAGAAAGTTGTGAAGGGAAAATTGACTAGATTGGATATGGAGGGAAGGAGTCAGAAATCATCTGGATGAAAAGTTAGGAAGAAGAGATGGGTTTAGAGAAAATCTAAATTTTGTTTTGGACTTACTGGGTTTGAGATGACTATGAGAAATATCCAATAGTCAGTTGGCAATGTGAACTAGAGTTCAGGAAAAAGAATGACATCTGGGAATCATCTATGAGAAATTGAAATTAAATTCATGGGAGATGATGAGGTTGCCAAGAGTATGAGAAAGACAAGAGAAGAATGCTCAGCAACTGCAATATGGAGAAAAAAAAATTTGGAGGGATGTGTTGGCCCAGTTGCTCTTGACAACTACCTTCTTATTTGAAAAGTTCAATAGTTATACTCTTAGGATGTAAAGGCGCCATTCTTCACACTTTGACTTTGAATGCTGTAGCCAAGTTCCCATCATTGAAAGGTAAATTCTTTCTCCTTTGGGTGTGCTTTCATTTGCAAAGAAAATGAACTGGAGATATCATCTTTATAGACAGAAATGGAATAAGATGACTTTGAAGGAAAATGAAGAAAGGACAAATTTCTTTCTAGTCCATGCCTCCAAATCTCTTTCTCTCTGTCTCTGTTTCTCTCTCTCTGTCTCTCTGCCTCTCTGTCTCTCTCTCTGTCTTTCTGTCTCTCTGTCTCTCTCTGTCTCTCTGTCTCTCTCTGTCTCTCTGTCTCTCTCTCAGACACACACACACACACACACCTCTGTATATTTATTTTGGAGAAAAATGACCATTTCCTACATTGGAAGAGTTTTCCATTGTTTCTCCACTGCTTCTGCCCTTCTTAAACTCAGGAGTTGAGCTGACTGTAGACCAACATAGTGTAATGTGTGTGTTGGAACTCCTCTTTAGCCATAACACTAAGTGTGCTTGGAAAACTTGAAATTGCACCATCAGGACTGGCTGCTCCCACTTTAGAAGTAAAGGAAAACTGTTATAATATAAGACCAACCATGGCATGAGTAGAATACTGAATGGCAAGACAGTATAGGTACAAAGTTACCTTGGTCAATATCATTACCCTATAATATCATTGATACATTTTAACCAAACCTCACGATGATGTCACAAAACCCAACTGTATCATCATCTGGCTAGTCATCCATTTCAAGCATTCACAAATCAACAAATCTCAAATAAACACAGAAGTGGAAATCTTGAAACTTAGAAGGAAAATAAATAAAAAGGAAAACGAAAAGAGTAATAGAAGCAATCAAACAAAAGGCTGGTTCTTTGACAAGACTGATAAAACCAAAATGCATGGAGCTAAACTGATCAGAAATGAAAGGGGAAAATCAATCTATCAATTTTTTTTAAAAAACGAGAAAACAGAGAAATTAAAAATGATTTTCAGAATTTACTAAATACATTTTTTACAAGACTTGATTTCATTGGATATTCCTGGTAAGGAATTTTCATCACCAATATAGACCAGCTCCTTCTCTGGAGCTTAAGACTTAAAGAGTAACCTGGTTGGGGTGGGAGGTATTAACAGGCTAAGAGAATGACTCAGGGTCATGCAGTCTGGCCAAAGGCAGAACTCCAACCCAGGTCTTCCTGACTCCAAGGCCAGCTCTCTATCCACTATTTCAGGCACAGTGGTATGCCCACAAAACTGAGAATTTTAAAGAAATGGATAATTACTTATGGAAAGATAAGATGCTAAAATTAGCAGGACATAAAATGGAGATTGTGAGCAACTGAAGCTCAGGAAATGAAACTGAACAGTCTGTAAAAAGCAGCTACCAAGGATGACCACCCTTCCTGACCCAGACCGCTCTATGGGCAAGTCTATGAGGTATACAGCAAGCAAGGCTGCGCGAAAATAAAGAATGAAAATATCGATTAAATCCCTTTCATGAGACAAATAAGGTCCCAATAATGCCTCAGTTAGTGAGAAATAAAGCAAAGAGAAAAAACTAAAGACCAACACCTCTAATTCATACTGATGCAAAAGTGAAATTCCAGCAAAATCTCATTCCTGGGACTAAATACCTGAGTAATATAATTTCACCCGACGTCCTGTTATTGTTGCTCCAGATAAGGATGTCAGATTAGGCTGCTTCCTGATTAGACATTATTTTTAAAGTTAGCATTTTGCAGAGCTATAAGTAGGGAACAATGATGAGAGCAGGATCCTGAAACTTTGAGGGTGGAAATGTTTTAAACAGTGATTTTTAAATACTTGTTCCATTTTACAATTTTTTTTATGTTTGCATTTTCGTTTCCTGATTAGACTATGTCCCATGTCACCATTGGGTTGATTTGAAGATAATTTGAGGTTGTTGCTGGTTCTTCGTGCCAAAATTGCCAGTGACTAGCAGGCATTTCTAAAGATGCAAAGGTAGCAGAACTTCAGGCAGAAGTAGGAGAGAATACAGGACAACAATATTTCCTTATTTTGGTTATTCCTTGCTAATTTGTTTGGGTCTGCCTTCCCTGTTTTATGTTATTAACATTCAGGAATAGGGATTGGACTAGTGATTTCATTTGGTGTATGGAGCTCTCCATGAGGAATGCCCTTTATCGAGTTGCCTAGAACAGTGAAAAGTTAAAGGACTTGCCCAGGGTCACACAGCCAGAATGTGTCAGAGGCAGGGCTTGGAGCCACTCTGCCACACTGCTTCTTGGCTACTAGTCAGAGGACTATCAAACAAAATTACCCCATTGTGACATATTTCAAGAAATCTTGCATATTAATTTCTATAAAAATATGTACGAGAATGATCTATACATACGCTGATGATATCCTTGATGAAAACATGAGAACAGAACATATGGGCTTTTGCAAATTATTCTCTGTAGCAGATCAGTATTTACAATTTTACAGTCACATAAGTGATTAAGAAATAGAGAATAAAAGATCTACTTATGTCTATTTTTTGTTGATCCCCCCCCCCAAATCACTTAACTTGGTTGATATGAGTGCAATCTTAAAGGTTCATAGGAAATGAGGTACTTTCCTGCATATATTAAAATCCTTTAAGATTCCATGATAGATTCAAAGAGGAAGACAACTTTATCCAAGGCTCCACTGATCATCAACAACAAAGGAGATTT
This sequence comes from Notamacropus eugenii, assembly GCF_028372415.1. Classification (NCBI taxonomy): domain Eukaryota; kingdom Metazoa; phylum Chordata; class Mammalia; order Diprotodontia; family Macropodidae; genus Notamacropus; species Notamacropus eugenii. The sequence goes on from NC_092875.1 coordinate 473,748,315, forward strand.
TGGTCATGGAGGGAGGCGTAGGTTCATCAAAGGTGTTACCGGGATGACCTGTCCAGTTTCAACTAGGAAGTGAATATCTCCTGATGGCAAAGTTCTCTAGATGCTTAAGTTCATGGATATCATTGTGCTGGCATAATGAAATCTCCTTGAGGGAAGGGATTGTTCCACACTTGTCTTTGAGTCCCTAGAACCTAGCACAGCGTATGCCATATAGGAGACATTTTAAAAATGTAGGCTGAATGATTAATTGATGGAGAGAATCAAGCTGTGGACATAGAGTGTCCTTAGTGAAAATCATGGCTTCTTGACAGAAATGGTTCTGGCAGCGCACGATGGAAAAGCAAAGTAAACGAAAAGTGCAGACTGCCCTAATTCTGACAAGCACCATTGAATTAGCCTGTCACTGAATTAGCCTATCACTGAATTAGCCCATCAGAACATGGATCTTGGACAAGTATCAGAAATGAACAATGAGCTGGACTTAATCAGAAGAGATACAGTCTCCTAGAGGTGCTCTCCCCGCCCCCCCCCCCCCATACATATATATACAATAGTGTGGAATGACTATAGAATAATTGTAACAGAACATAATAAAAGAAGCAAAAAATGATTTGTGACCTCCAAGAAAGGAAATGACATATCCACCTGGAGGACTGAAAAGACTTTATACAAGAAGTGGCTTTTGAGTTGAGTCCTAAAGGATAGGAAGGATTCCAAAAGATAGAGCTAAGCAGAGAGGAGCAGTGAAGGCGCTGCCTGGCATAAAGCAGAGTGTAGCTAAAGCAGAAGTGGGAAGGCACCAGAAGCATACAACAGACATCAAGCATTCCATTTTGGCCAGAGTGTTGCCAATATGGAGGGCAGTGGTATGAATTAAGAAGAATGTAGGGAGACATGAAGTTGTAGAGGACCTTGAATGCTAGAAGAAAGATTGAGAATTTTGTTCAGAACAATTGGAGGGCTTTGAGTAGGAACCAACATGATCTGAGCTGTGAATAAGAAAGAGTGATCTGACAGCAAAAGACAGGATGAATTGCTATGGGGAGTGATTACAAGTAAAAAGATTAGTGAGGAGGTTGTTGCAGGCGGGTGTTCCTGAGGGTCTAGAGGGGTCATAGTAGGAATAGACAGTCAGGAGTCAATTAGAAAGTGATTACACTGGCAGAATTGAGGGCCTTGCAATTGATGGGACTTTACATTCTGGTTGTATGTAGGAAGTTAGGGAAAGGGGAAGGTCGAGGATAATAATTAAGCCTGGCATTCAAGGCTTTCTATATCCTGCTGTCTCCTTATCTTTCTAGCTTCTCTCAATACTCTGTTTCATGTATACTTCTATCTAACCACATTGGACTAGCCAGTATCCCAGATGGAGCTGAGTCTGTTGGTTGGGTTAAGTAGGTACAAATTTCTAAAGTTAGAAGGAAGCAGGGATGGGAAGCCAGGCAGACCATTCTATTTCTATAGGTTTGTGAAGAGGGAAATGATACTTAAAAGAAAATCATCCTAGTAGTTGTATGTAGAATGGATTAGAGAGGCCAGAGACTGGGTGGAGGCAAGGAGAATGTCTGGGCAAGGCAGGGGGCACTAGATTTTGAAATTATGCAACTTGAGTTCAAACCCTGGCACTGCCTCTTACATCCTTGACAACCTTGAACAAGATGTTTCCCTTTCTCTGAACCTCCATTTTTTTTTTAAAAAAAATTAATTTATTTGTTTTCAGTTTTCTACAATCAATTCCATAAGTCTAAGATTTTCTTCTCCTCTCTCCCCTCTCCCTCCCTGAGAATATGCAATCTTATGTGGGTTCTACACATACATTCTTATTAACCACATTTTCACATTAGTCGTGTTGCATAGAAGAATTAAAATGAATGGGGGAAACCATGAGAAAAAAAACAAACCAAAGCAAACATAAATGGAGACTTAGATAAGATGATTTCTAAAACCTGTTAGTTCTAAATCAACGATTCAATGATCTTATGATCTAGGAAATTATTTCAGTTATCTGGGTGGGTATCACAAGGTCCTGAGCATGGGTGGTAAAGGTGACAATTGAAAAGAAGAGGAGACAGACATTGTGAAGAGGAAATCAAGAGCCTTGATGGTAGATTGTTTGTGGGGGATGAACAAGAAAGAGGAAATGAAAAGGGGTTGAGTGTGTCTAGCCTTGGTCACTATTGGTGGGGGGGAGAGGGTGACATCACTAGATGCTAAAGAGGAATTAAGCAGTAGAAATAAGAAGTTTTTAAAAACCCTACTGTTTTAATTCCTTAAGACAATTGATACTTTTGACCTGATGCCTCCATTCAGTCTCCATTACCTGTAAAAGTTGGTTCCAAAACTTAAGGTATCTTTATTTGGTCAGAGCAATGAACTTTGATGCCCCTCCTTCAGGTTGGCTCTTCAAGAAGATCAAACAGAATTTGGACAGATGGTGGAGGAAGGTTGCCAACAGACACCCATTTATTTTATTTCTCCCTTCCATTTGTGGGCAGCCTTCAATGATATCTGGGTTATGGATTACCTTTTATATCACCAAAAGGCACCTCCTCCTCTTCACTTTTCTTAGAAACTAAGCCTGTGAGCAAAACATGGAAGAGCCACCCTACACAAGAACTGATGCTGGAAATAGAACAAGACAATAAGCATCCTGATTCCTCCTCCTAAATGTCCTGTCATGTGCAGTCATGGTCCTGCAGGAATCAGTAGCTAACAGCCTCTCAGAATGGTGACAGTGGGTAAATAGACCTAGTTATGACAAAATACTATAGTGAACCATAGGCTGTCCCAGTCATCCTGATGACCAAGTCTGGTTTGTATGCATTATCAACCCATTGAGCGTGATATAAAAATACAGTCTGCAGCTAGACTATGTGCAATGAGCATAGAGTACTATGTAGAAGGCTGGAAGAGATGCAAAATTCAGAGAGGCAGAGGAATAACTGAGAGTGTGCAGGCCTTACAGTTAGGAGGATGCTCATTCAAATTTTACCTCTTATGTATTAACGTTGTGAGCTAAGCACCTCTCTGAACCTCAGTCTCCTCATCTGTAAAATAAGTATAGAAATGTCTGTGGTACCTACCTAACAGTGTTAATGTGAAGATCAAATGGGATCATGCATGTAGAATGTTTTGCAGACTTTAAAATGGTAATTGCATTCTTCCTCTCCTCCCTAGGAATTCTCTTCCTGTGCAGAGATTGCAAGGAGCTCAGAAATGTGCAATTTGTATGGGTCAGATCCAATCAGACTTATTATTTCTCCCAAAGCCAAGATTATTGCATACAAGGGTGCTAGGTCCCAGAGCCCACACTACCAGAGAGGAATATCTTCTATGCCCTCACCCAAGTACTCATTCTTTCTCTACATCCATCATTCAGGACTTATACCCTCCCAATATTTCAAATTCTAGAAGGACACTCTCTTTCCTTCTTCTTTTTCCTTTCTCTCCCTCCTTTATTCCCTTTTTTCCTCATACTCAGAGCTAGGCTGATGCCCAACCATTGGCTGTTCCCTCTCTCCCTCTTGTTCACTCTTCTGTTTTTGGAACCCAGAACTCTGTCATCCTCACTATTACTCTTCATCTGTGAGCCTTTCTTTTCTGCACCTAGAGATTAATTTCTCTCAATCACAACTCCTTGATCTCTAGTATCAAGATAGCCTCCGAATGCCCACAAATTTGAGAACACCTATACGTGCCATATAGCTTCTGGGGCACTGCTGTTCTTTTTAACCAGGAGTCTCGAGTCTCATAATCATGCTACTTACAAGGATCTGTTGAAGGAACTAAGGATATTGATGCTAGAAAAAAGAAGACTAGGGTTGAAGGCGATGATAGTATGTTTTCCAATATCTCAAGGGCTGTCACGTGTGAGAAAGAGATTAGACTTTTTCTGCTTGATCCTCGAAGTCAAAATTAGGTGAAGTGGGTACAAGTTGTAGAGAACAAATAGCTAGGTGGTGCAGCAGAAAGATCACCAGCCATAGAGTCAATGAGTTCAAATCTTGGCCTCAGACACTTACTGGCTGTGTGACCCTGGGCAAGTCACTTGAATCCTATTCTGTCCAAAGAATGAAGAAGAAAAAGAAGAAGAAGAAGAAATAATAAAGAAAGAAGAAGAAGAATTTGTAGAGAAGCAAATTTGAGCTTGATGTAAGGAAAAATTTTCTAACTATTTAGAAATGTCTCAAAGTAGCCCCTCCTGGGATGTCCTGGAAGGACACAGATTCTTCCTCATTGAAGATTTTCAACAAGTGGCTCCATGACTAGTTATAAGAAATATTGTAGGGTAGATTCTTGTTCAGGGATAGGTTGGACTAGTCCATGAATTTGTTTTTAATATTTTCATAATAACATTTTGATATATTTCAATATAACCATTTCCTTTGTAATACGTTTTATAGTTCATTTTTGTTTCTAATATTTTATTTTTTCCAATTACATGTAAAACAATTAATACTTATTTATTAAAATTTCAAATTCCAAATTCTCATCTTCTCTCCCTTTCCCCCTCCTTGAGAAGGCAAGCATTATGATATAGATCAATATATTTTATTTTATGCATTTAAAAACATTGCTCTCTAAGAAGGGGTCATAGGCTTCACCAGACTGCCAGAGTAGTCCATGTCACAAAAAAGGTTAAGAATGCTTTTGAAGTCCCCTCAAGCTCTGAGATTCTGTGATTCTGGGTAGCCAAAACAAGGGGAGGTAGAGAATTTCCTGTTATCTTCTCCTCTGGGAGACTGCACTGAGAGAAGCTTTGCAGGTAATTCCCCCTAGAGTTTGAGCTTGAATTCAGCACCTTGATTTTTTTTTGATGTTTCTTTATGAAGTTTCTTTTCTAGATATAGTAGAAGTCCTTGACTGAGGAAGCAGAGCCTTGAGTATCTGAGTTCAGGCTTTCAAGCTATGGGTGAGAGAGGTGGATTTAGGGCCCATGGAAAGGTGAACTTTTACATGAAAGGTCACAAATAGTGCCCACTAGAAATGTGAGAAAAACTGGTCATCTCAATAGGGGGTGATATGAAAAGGAAAACTGTGGATTCAGAAAGACTGGTTCAGGACCAGCAGGGTAGCACTGGGTCCCCCCAGTTTCGGGCAGTTTTGTTCTCTGAACTTTTGGTTTCCTAAGAAGAGGAAACTGTAGGGTTTCCTCTATTTCAGAGGTTTTCTTGGTCCCTAATAACAGCACTTTAGACACTATTCTGGGCTTAAAATTATTTTATTAAAAGTACTATGAGAACACAGCACACAGTGGGGTGAGGGGGAGAAGTGAGGTGTAATAACCAGTGAAAACTGGAACATTTTCACCCATTATAATGGTTCTTTGAGTTAAGATTGAAACTCAGAACTAGCCATAGTTCACTCATCTCTTGTTTGCTTCTGCCTGTGAAATTTTCTCTTTTTTTCTTGTAAAGTATTGATATATTTTGTTTTGACACAACAGCAATTGCCCAACAAACGCTGGAACAAATCCCTGTACAAAGTACATTCTTTGAAAAAGTTCATTGATTGTTAAGAGGCAGGAGAGATGTGAACTTTTAACTCTAGCAGTCTGGCACTAGCAGGCTCGTATTTGATCACCATTTGGTTCCCTCCCTTGTTGACATTAATTTACACTGTTTTAGTTACTGTGCCTGTTATTCCTTTGTCTTTGCTTTATTTATTCTGCCTATACTTCATACAAGTCTTCCCATGTTTCTTTGAAATCTTTATATTCATCTTTCTTCACAGCACAGAAATATTCTAATACAATCACAGGCCACAACTTTTTTATCCGTTCCCCAATCACTGAAGACAAATTTCATTTTTAGCTTGTTGTAATCATGAACAAGACAGACAGTGTGTTGTAGCAGATTGAATGCTGGCCAGCTCCTGCTCCTGACACACACTGCCTTGTGTGACCCTGAGCAAGTCCCCTAATCTGTCAATGCTCTAGACGAGTGATGTCAAATTCAAATAGGAACAGATCCCTAGTTGCTGCATATTGACTTGGAAAACCACAAATTGACATTCTCTATGGTGTATTGAATTTTATTTATTTGGTTAAACATTTCTCCATTATATATTAATGTGGCTCCAGGCAACACTGGCTGCTTACAGGCCCCCAGTTTGACAATTTTGTTTTGGGTAATTCTCTAAGATTATAAAATTTTAACATTCATTTTTAAAATAAGATCTTGAGTTCCAGTGTTTTCCCCCTCCTTCCTTTCCTTTTCCTCCCTGAGATGGAAGCAGTTTGATATAGGTTATGTACGTACAATCATGTAGAACATATTTCTATGTTAGTCTAAGATTATAAATTTCAGAGAAGGGGTTGATCTACTTTGGTGGGAGTTTTCAAAACTGTTAGGTATTTCTTTTGGTCTAGAAGTACTATGGAGAAATTATTGATACGCTAAGGATGCTATTACCTAAGAAAATTCGGGAACCTCTGCTCTAGACGAATGAAATCACAAGTCCAGGCTCTAGCCTGAAATGATGAATAATCATTATCAATAACTATACTATTACAATAGTGATAGATGTGAAATCTCTAGGTCAAAAGATATGAACAATCTACTAGCTTTTCCTGGATGTCCTGGTTCCTTTAGTTGTGAATCCCTGTGAATGTCTGACTTCCCTTTTCTTCATCTGGCTCACGACGGGCACTGTCATAGGTGCTAGAGACACAAAGACAAAAGAAAATAGTTGTGCCCTCAAGTATTTTGCCTTCAACAGAGGGGAAGAGGATTCAACATGTTTACAGATGAGTATAATATAAAATAGGGAAGCAATGGGTTCCAGAAACATTATCTAGGCAAGGCACTACAGTACTATATTTGAGGAGGGAGGAAAACTTCCATTTGAGGGAATCAGAAAGGACTATACCTCAGCTGAATCTTAAAGCATGATTGTGAAAAGCGGAGAATAAGAATTCCAGGCATGAGGTTGCTACAAATGCATGGAAGTGGGAAATAACATGGTTGGTTTGAGGAAATAGAACATTTGGCTGGAATGTGTAATATGAAGAAAGTCTGAATATGTAGGTCAGAGCCAGATTGTGAAATGCCTTAAATTTGATGAGTTTGTATTTTAATTTAGAAGCAATCTACAGAAGCCATCTAAGGTTTCTGAGTAGAGAAATAACATGAGTAGACCTGCGTCTTAGGAATGTTATTTTTTCAGTTATGTGAAGGATGGATTGGGGAGGGAGGAGCCAGGTGCCAATTTTGTAGATCATCACAATGATCCTAGTAAGTAGAGATAAGGGCCTAAGGCAGGGTGGTGACAGTGTGAACAGAAAGAAGGAACTTGATACAAAGGATGGTGTGTCTCTCTTGGACATAACAGCCAATAGAATGTGGCAAGAGATCGTATGTGGGGGCAGGCGGGGTACCATGAGAGAGAGGGAAAAAATAATGATGATTCTGAAGTTTCAGGGCGGGGTGACTGGGAAGACAGTGGTGCTATCAGCAGAAATAATCAAGTTGATTGGGGGCAGATTTGAGGGGAAGGATGAATTTGAGGGCAGGAAGACCTGCATTCAACTCCTGATTCTGCCAGGTAACAGCTATGTGATCATGGCCAAGTAGCTGAAATCTCCAGTGCCCTAGGCAAGTAATTGTTCAAGAGTGTGATTATAGATAAGTTGCTTATCTTTTGCAGAGAAAGGCATTTACCATGCTAATTAAAAAATAGGTCCAGAAGAAAAGAAAAATCCAATGAGTTCCAGGTTAGGCAGGTTGAATTAGGGTTATTAGTGAACCCCCGGGGAGAGTGTTCAGCAAACAGATGGAAATGTGGGACCAGACTGAAGAAAGACTTGGATCTCATTCACACAGAAGTGAAGGCTGACTCCATGGGGGCAGAAGAAATCAATTATCTGATGTAAAATCAGAAGAGAAGAGGCCATGGGACAGAGCTCTGAGGGACATTCGTAATTAGTGGGTGAGAGATGGATGTTGAACTAGCAAAGGAGACTATGGATTTTCTAAAATAGGCAGGAAGAGAGAATTGGGAGACAATAGTGACATGGAAGCTGAAGAAAGAGAAAAAAGTATACATGAAGTAGGGATGGGAAGTGGTATTGAAAGCTGTAGGAACATTAAAAGGAACAGGGACTGGGTAAATGCTATTGGATTGAAAAATGATGGGGTTTTTGAGAGAACAAGATATATGGTACATCATGATGTAAAAATAGGAGGTAGGAAGCAAGGGAGATGGGATGCTCAAAGATGACAACCTAGATGACTGGGAGAGGAATTTGAAAGAAAATGGAGGTAAGGACTGGGGGACTGACTTGATGGGGCAGATGAATTTGATTTCAAATATGTCGAGTGAGAGGCATATTGTCTTAGCTCTGCCCAGAATTTTCATAAGCCTTAGTATCTTCAAAGATTTTTCAAAGACTAAATTTTGACTTCACTTCATTTCATTATTTTACATGCTTGGCCATTTTTGGTCATGTTAGGAGTAAAATGTATGTGTCGTGTGGGTGTTTTCTTATTTATCCTTAGCTATATCAGATTTTGCCTTTTATATTTTAATTCCATAAGAGTTGATGAACAGTTAAAAGATGACATGATCTTTTTGATAATTCTTATTATTATTCTAGGTTAACTGACCAGAATGATGAGAACAAGATCAAGGAGGAGTGTATTATATCTGACCCCTCCTTTTCCATGGTAACAGTTCAACGTGAAGATAGTGGAATAACCTGGGAGACCAGCTCAAGTAGGTCCTCCACTCCCTGGGCCTCAGACAGTGGTTTAACTTCTGATATGTACAGTATGGAAGGGTCAACAGTAAGTTCTCCACCGGGGAACATTTCTTTTATCTTGGATGAAGGTAAAAAGGCCCGGAAAAGAACTCGTAAGTCATCATCAAAGCATGGCTCCCCAGCTTTGCGTCGGAAAGGAGGCAAAAAGAGACACTCCTTGGAAGGGCAAGCAGATGTCCCAGCAAATGCTAAAGGCAAAGCTTCAATTTCAGATGGAAAGTCAGAACAAGAAAAGTCATCTCTTGGTACTTATGATAAAACTGGGAAAAAGAAGACTGTCTCAAACACCCCCCCCATCACTGGGGCAATATACAAAGAATATAAACCATTAGTCTTAAGACCAGTTTACATAGGAACAGTACAATATAAAATTAAGATGTTCAATTCAGTGAAAGAAGAAATAATCCCATTACAATTTTATGGAACATTGCCAAAGGGTTATGTAATTAAGGAAATCAATTACAGAAAGGGGAAAGATGCATCCATTACTTTAGAACCAGATGTGACAAATCAGGATGCTAGCATATCTTCCAAAGCAAGGAAACCAGTGATCCAAATTATAGAGAGTAAAAAAGAAAAAGAGCTTTCTCCACCCTGGAGAGAAGCAATATCTAAAGAGGCCAGGCCAGCGCCATCACTTCTTAAGGATATAGAAAAGCCAAAGGAAACTGACTCATATTCACCCCTAAATACAGCTGCAGCATCTGGGCTCAAACATACCGTTTCCTCATATTCTAGTAATGAAACAAAGGAGCCTCAGAGTCTCCCATTGTCAGCTTCAACACTCCCAACTGAAGAAGCATCAATGCATGACATACAGACGGATTCTCCAGATGCTATAACCTCAGAATTGATGTCACCCAAAACAGTGAAGGAAGAGCTGAAAGCTGATACACGAGAAGCTGTGGTTTTATCACCCACACTTTCAATATCACCATCTTTTGTGGATAAGGTTGGAGAAGAAGAAAGAGAATCTGATTTATTGGCAACCGCTACTACCTCTATTTCTGAGAATTTCACTTCAACTAAGGCAGAAGAAGAAGCCTTTGAGTCAGATTCACTAGTCACTGCAGCATCTGCCCCGGGTCCTCTTAGTACAAAGGTAGAAAACCTGGAGCTGTCTTCCCTAGAAAAAGAAGAGGCAGTTTCTCCAAGTGGTGAATGGGAGATGGATGAGACTAAGCCTGAATCATCAGTTTCTTCCTCTGAACCTCCAGCTTTGGGAGAAATGAAAGAGGAAGAGGAGGGTGTCTCCCTGCCAATAACTTCAGGGTTAGAACTTGAACCCTCATCTGTATCAGAAGAAGAGATCATTGAAATTGATTACCCAGAAAGCCCATATCCTTCTGAAAATGCCATCCTGACACATTTGGTTCATGAAGGGGAGAGAGAAGAAGATGAACCCGACTTACCTCTATTGGCCACATCCACTTCTGAACATGTGACTTTATTAGAGAAAGAGAGAGAGGAAATTGGGCCTATTTCTCCAGATTCCGACTTTGCTTCCGAGTTTTCAAGTCTATCATATTCAACCCATGAACTAGAGGAAAAAGAAACTGAGTCAGTTTCTCCACCAGCTATAATGTCAGCATCTGAAGGCGAAATTTTGTCAGAAGCAGAGACTGTGCCTTACTCCCCAGAGGTCACATCTGTATCTGAGTATTCTACAATATCTTCTACAGCAGAAGAGGAAAGTATTGGATGTGAAACCCCTACACCTTTAGCATCTACATCTGAAGCAACCATCTTTTCAGAAGAAGAGACCCTCGAAAGTGAACGTTATACACCAGATTCCACATCTGCATCTGAGTATTCAATTCCCCCATACATGGCACAGGAGTCACAGAAGGAAGAAACTGGCCATTGGACTCCACTAAGCTCAGTAGCTACAGCTGAACAGATGATTATATCTGAAGATGAAAAAGAGGATATCGGACCCTTTTCTCCAGATTCGGCATTTGTGTCTGAATACTCATTGTCACCTCATGCAGTTCGAGAGTCAGAAAAAGAAGAATTTGAAAGGGATTACCCACTACGCTCAATGTCGCCTTCTGAACACACCATTTTGACTGAAGAAGGGAATGAAGAGATCGAGCCTTTCTCACCAGACTCGGCCTCTGACTTTTCAGTCCCCCCTTACACAATACCTGAACCAGGTAAGAATGACAGTGAAGCTGGTTCGCTGCAAACTGCAACATCCGCTTTGGAATATTCCATTTTCTCAGAAGCAGAGAACGAAGACGTTGAGCCTGAGATCCAAGCAGCTACAATGCCCGTCCCTGAGCACACCATTTTGTCACAGAGGCAAAAAGCTCAGCATTCTTCTTCAGTGCCAGTGTCTGAACAATTGAATCTGTCACCTTCAACAGCTGAAGCAGAGAAGGGAGAAGTGAAGCCCAGCTCCCAAACAACTTCCACATCTGTATCTGAATATCTCATTTTGTCAGAGAAGCAAAAAATGGAAGGTTCCTTTCAGGTACTTGAATCTGAACACTCAATTCCACCATCTTCAACTGATGAAAGAGAGAAGGAAGAAATCAGGCCTGATTCATCAGTGCCTGCCTCCATGAAGACAGGCTTATCTGAGAAAGAAAAACTCAAGCCAGTATTACCAGAAACTTCTGTAACTAAGCCTCAAGAGTCAATCCCACCAGAATCAAGTCAAAAAGTAAAGAAAGAGCTAGGCCCAGAACCTGCACATGCTCAAAAAGGGGCATCTGAACATTTGGCTTTTTCAAAAGTAAGCAAGGAAGAAATCATGCCCAGCTCCCAGGCCACTCCGCCTGAATACCCAGCTTCATTGAAGCATAAAGAAATGGAGCCCCATTCTCCAAGGTCCCCAGAGTATGTGATGAAACCCTCAGTTGCACCAGGGGAGGCAGGGAAGAAAGTTGGATCTGATTCTATGTCAACTGAGACACCTGTGCCTCAGCAGGAAACTTCCCTGAAGGATAAAGAAAACCTGAAAGACATCCAAAAGGCAAAATCTTTGGCCGAATTTGGAGTTTCACAAGCAGAGCCAAAGGAAAGAGTTAGACAAGACAAAGAACAAGCAGCCATACCTGAATCCCAGCACTTAGCTTTATCAAAATCAGAGAAAGAGGAAACTCCACATCTCCCTGAACTGAAATTCTCATCTTTATCAGAGGAAAATAATAAAGAAATTGGGCCTGATTCGCCACAAGCCGTAGCATCAGAACTCAAACCTTCACATTTGCCCAAAGCAGTAAAGGAAGAAATCCAATCAGATTCATCACTTTCCACAACATCTGTATTTGATTCAGTCTTATCAAAAGCAAGCAAAGACGAAGCGGTCGGCAGTTCTCCACCAACAGAACATCTGGCTCTAAATGAGAAAGAAAAGGAAGCAGCTGAATCCAGCCTTTTACCTGTTGAAACAACTGCATCTAAGTCTCCAATCTGGTCAGAAGTACATAAAGAGATGAATTTCCATGTGTCACCAAATGCAAGCTATTCAGCAGAGCATGCAGTTTTATCAGAAGTTGTGAAGGAAGAGGAAAAACCCGGGTCCTCTGTGCCTGAGCATTCAGTTTTATCAAAGGCAGGAAGTGATCAAGGTGTCCCACCTCAGACAGTTCCTCCACCTGAATGGTCGACTTTGTTAAAAAAGCAAGCCTCTGAAGCATCCACTCCAGCGTCAGTGACTGGAGGTTCAGTTCCACCATACATGGCTGTTGAAATGGAGAAAAAAGATACCGAACTTTCTTCATCAAAGACTGTGATGTCAGCATCAGATCAAAGAGTTCCATCACAAGACAAGGAAGAAATAAAATACCCCCCAAATGAACTGGAAACATTGGGGACAGAAGAGTTATCTATGAAATCCGTCACTTCTACAAGTGAGAGGAGCAGACAAGAACCTGCAACATTGATATCAAATAAGAATTATTTGCCATCAGAAAAGCCAGTTGCTGTTCCTTCATCAGGCCATCCAGTGGAGCCTGAGAAGACAGGTGTGCTACTCGATGCACTAGAATTATCAGGGTCTGTGTCAGAGCTGTCACAGGACTTAGTGAGTGAAAAGGAACACAGTGATGCCACACTGGAACTATCTCTCACATCAGAAACAGGAAGCTCAGTGTTGGAAAGGGCAAAGTCTGAGACTAAGACCAGGGAAGAAGGAGAGCAAGTACATAAGCCTTTGTCAGCTGAGGTGGCCAGTGTGGGATCAGATAAATCAGTACCTTCTTTCACTGGAAAAGAAAATACAGAACCACAGCAAGATCATGTTTCATTAGAAGAATTATCGCAAGAATCAAGGGATTTGCCAGACTCTAACAAAGGAGAGAAGCAGAAAGGTCATCCTCTGACCTCCACAGGAAATTTGTTCCCACAACGAGCAGGGGATATTTTGACCAAAACAAATGAAGACATCACCCAAATACGTTCATTCCCTATATCAGAAAATGTACCTGAGCCATCCCAGATGGCCTCTTCTGGTCTCTCTGATGAACATGCAAAGCCAAGCCCAGAGGATGCTAATTTCCCTGCCCCATCAACACCTTCATCGGGCAGTCCCCTGGCTGATGAACAGGACGTTGCTACTAAGTCACATTCTTTTGCAGAAGCAAATTTGCCTTTGGAAGAGTTGAGATCTATTGTGACCATTGAGCCTAGAGATGTTATTGATGCAAAGGACTCCCTACCTTCGCAAAAAGAAGGAAACTGGCTGCTGAAAGAACCAAGCCCAGAGCAGGCTAGCCCTGACAAAGAAAGAGTGCTGGAGTCTGAGCAGCTGTGTTCCTCTGCCACAGATGGAAGACTCTTGGGACAGTTAACATCTGCTTCATCTGAGAAGAAACAAACTTATGAACCTACAGAACAAGAAAGCCTTTACCCAGCCAATGAAGCTGACTTATCAGCACACAGACCAGCATCTCCTCTGGGCAGGACCGATGATCAGAGAGAGAAACTGACAAGTCAAACTTACTCTTCTCCTGAAATACAAGTGGATGAAGAGCCACGAGGTTCAGTTCTAGTTGAAAATGTAGGTAGAGCTGAAGCTAATAGGAAGCAGCTCTCTTTAACAGTGGAACCTGAAAGTGTGATACCAGAAAAGCTAGGCGCTGAAGAAGATGGCCAGGAAAAATTCACACCAATCTCTGAAAGCGCCACTAAAATCCAAACACGAGTCTCTGGAGACCATGTAAGGGAGCAGGGAAAGCCTGAAATCATTCCTTCTTCAATCAAAACAACCAGTTGTCTGGCAGAAGGTTCAGTACCAGCCTTAGGTAGTGAGAAAGAAGATCTGGGAAGTGCACCATATTCTTCCACAGAGAAAAGACAGTTGGAGGAATCAAAAGCAGACACTTCAAAGGTGAAAAGTGCTGATGAAGCCTGGCAGTCAGAATCAAAGAAACCTCTGCCTGAGGCCAAAATCTCTACGCAAGAAACATCAAAACTTTCCCTAATTCAATCTGGGGAAATAACTACACCTCTGGATTCCCCAGAAATAACGAACAAAGTGCCAGAGCAGGCTGAAACTGCTACCCCAAGCACTGTCACCCACAGCAAAGTCAGAAAAGGAGTTTCATCTTTTACTTCGTGGATGGCCAGTCTGTTTTTTGGAGCAAGTGCTTCAGAAAATGATGTTGATGAACAAGAAACTCCCCCGAGCCCTGCTGCAGACACAGCTGTGTTGGAAGGCGAGGTTAAAATGACAGTTCCAGTGGCTCCTGATGACTTTAATGAAGCTGAGAAACCAGCACCATCTCCTTTATCAGTGTCAGGACTTTTGCCTGAGAAAGAACCTAAAGTCATTTTAATTAAAGCCAGTGAAGAAAGAGAGCAGAAAGAAACACCACTGACTTTACCTAGCCAAGAGGATAAGGAGCTGTCCAAGATGACTCTGTTAAGAGGTGAAAAGGTGTCACAAAAATCAGAGCCACTACCAACTTATCATTTACCAGAGGCAGAACTGTTATCTGGGGTAGAATCTAGAACTGCCTTAACAGAATCCGGAAAACCAAGGCAGTCCAAAGAAGAACCTATGTTGTTATCTGTCATGGAAGAAACTCCACCAGAACTGTCCAAATCCATTTCTGGGGAGCTTATTGAAGAACATAAGATGCCAGAAGCTAGGGAGGAAGAAAAGCAATCTTTATCAGGCATAAGAGTTGAGATGCCATCAGAAGAACCAGCAAGTGTCAGAGTTACTTCTACTCAGAATGGGACATGCCTTGAACACCAGTCTCCTCTTCTGAGAAAACAATTGGTTTCAGAAGAAGCTGAATATGGTGCTCCCGTTCTCACCACTGGTGATAACAAGGTACAAAAGGCAGAAATCTATACTCATGCTGAAAAGAGCCAGTTGACAGAAGAATCAAAGAGTGTTTTAACCTATCTTGATGAACAACAGTATGACCAAGAAAAAACTTTGGTCTCTCCAGTGAAAGCGGATCAAGTTAAACCAAAATCAACTCCATCAGAATTTGCTGTTGAAAGGACCATGAAAGAATCAGCAAAACTGGAGTCAAGAACTTTGACAATGGAAGAATCCAAAGATAGTTTAACTAAAGTTGGTGATGATAGACCAGAAAAAGAAACGCCAAAGGCTGTGTCTTCACCATTTTATGATGATGAATCTAATCTAAAAACTATAAGTTCAACTGATGACGAAAAAGTCTTGGAACAAAAACCTTATCGCATCATGGAAAGAGATGTGCTGGAAGAAAAGTCAGAAATGGCAGTCCCATTGCTGCTGAGAGATACAAAGGAAATAAGGATGGCAGGCCTTTTGCAGGAATCAGAACTACATAAAGTGGAATACTCAAAAGAGCCTGTACTTCAGTTCTGTGAAAATAAGGAAGACAAAGGAACGGTAGTCAAGACACCTATTGAAGTCAGTATGATGTCAGAGGCAACCAAGTCTGCTGCTTCATTCTCCAGTGAAAATCAACTCTCTTTTGCAAAAAGAGGCACGAGGGAAGATTCAAAACCTCATCTAATCCTGGGATCCAGAGAAGTGTCTGAGGAATTAGGTATGACTCTTGGAAGCTCTGTGGATGAAAGTCAACCTCTATCATTTGCTAAAGCAGATTTTTTCAAGGAATCACAGATTGCTTCATTGGGCCCCACAGAAAAGAACAAAGAAGAAAGTTCTCAATCTCCTTTGGCAGAGAAAGAAAAGTTAGTTTTGGGAAGATCTGACGCTATCACAATCAGTCCTGAGGAGGAAGGTGAACGAAAAGAAAGCCTTCCAAATTTATCTCCAGGTGAAAATAATCAAATGACTCAACCTTACTCAGCAGGGAGAACCAATTTTGCCTCTGAAGAATCAGGAATCACCTTTGGTATTTCTCATGATGAAACTGAGAATCTGAAAAATCAAACATATTCTAAGATTAAAGCAAAATCAGTTACTGAAGAATCACAAATAGTGCTCTCAATGGCTCATCCGGAAATCAAGGAAACAAAAACAGTGGGAACACAGCCAACTTCTTTAAGTGAAATTGATTCATCGGAAGAAAAGACTAGTGCATTAATTCCAACTAGTCCTGGTCACAGAGTCAAAGCAGACCAGGAGGACATTTGTGCTTTACCTGATATAGGAAGTGTGACATCTAAAATACTAAGTGACAATAAGGAAAAGGAACACCACTCGCTTTCCTCTGAGATACCACATGCTATGGCTGAGCCTTCAAAAGATGCTTTACTTGATATTACCAAAGAAAGCAAGAAGCAAGAGTCACAACCCAAATTAGGAACCTTCAGTGGACTAGTGTCCAGAGAATCTAAAATGACTCTTAATCGTCCCTTTGATGAAACAGGGAACTTAGATCAATTATCTTCTTTTCCAGAAGCAATTTTCTCACCTGTGAAATCATCAGCTGTGATTTCAGTGTCTTCTTCAGAAGTTAATGTATCAGACACATCAGAAATTTCATCACCAGAACTAACAGGAGCAGGTCAGGCTCCCCAAACCAAAGATGGCGCACCAGATTCACCTGTGCCACCCACTTTTGTCTCAAAGCCAGTTTCAGATTCCCAGGCAAAGCCTATGGGAGATCTTCAGGTAGATAAACCAGACCCATCAGCAATTCGTGATTCTGATCGTGTTACATGTGTTATGCCATCAACTAACGGTGAAGAAATTTCTTCCACTGAAGGCATAGCGAAGGAACCTGAAAACCTTTTTGTAAAAGATGAAGCCTTTGCAGCTCCTGTGGTAACCAGCAAACCCCCTGGCCTCACAGAAGATCAAAAAAATGCATTTAGCATCATCGCTGAAGGCTGTGAAATACTAAATATTCATGCTCCTGCTTTTATTTCATCAGTTGATGAGGAAGAGTGTGAAAAAATGCAGGATAAGTTAGAGTACTTGGAAGAGAAGACTTCACAGAGCAATCTACCCTTTCATGATGGCAGTAAGGTGACTGTAGGCCAGGAAACTGTGCGAAATGAGTCCCATGCAGGGGACTTGGATGCAGATGTGTCCTTGGAGAAGGGACAGATGCAAGAGAAAACTCATTCAGCAGAAGAGGACATTTCCACTGACTCAGATGTGGCATTCAGTTACCACACAATGCCCAGTGATGTGGATTATTTTGAAAAATATACTTTAATTGATTATAACATCTTCCCAGAGCCACTGAAAAAGGAATCTTTTCAAAAGCAAGACACTGAAAGAGAACCCCAAAAGAAAGTTCCTGAAGAAACCATCTCTTTCCCAGAAAATTCAGCAGATAAGACTCTGGAATGTGAGTTTGACTTGGTGAAATTAGATGAAAGCTTTTATGGAATGGAAAAGGATGATGGCAATGTTTCTTATACAGAATCTCAGCCACCTTTACCTACCCTCAGCTCTACTGACAGTGAGACTTCAAGGAATATAGCCAGAGACGTGGAAGCAAAGTCTCCTGGGATGCCCTTATTTAATGCAGAAGAAGGAGTATTATCCCGATCTCAACTATTTCCTACAGAAGTTAAAGCCATTAACCCAGAGTTGCTAGAGGAACCACCAGCACTGGCATTCTTATATAAGGATCTGTATGAAGAAGCAGTTGGGGACAAAAAAAGGGAAGGTGAAACCACTTCTGATAGGGAGAGCCTGAATTCTGATGCTTCATTTCCAAGCAGACATTCTGATGCTGAGGAGGGAACTGGGATGTATTTTGAGAAGTACATTCTCAAAGATGACATTCTACATGATGTATCTGGATATCAGAAAGACCAAAGCCAACCTCTGGAAGAAATACCAGTTGGTAAAGATGATTCATGCCAACTGATAACTGGAGAAGGAGAAGTCTGGGGGAGGTTTGGAACTATTTTTGGAGAGAAGAGCATGGAGGAGGAACAGAAAGCTGTGTTCAGTGAAGGGGAATTAAGAAGTAGTGTGGAAAACCAAAAGGATGGAGAGGTACAGAGGAAAATGCCCATCACTGAGGAAGTCCAATTGGCTTCTCAGAAAATAAGTTATGCAGTGCCCTTCCAAGACACACATCACATTTTAGAGAGAGTAGATGAACCTGATGGCCAAGGTAATGAAGAAGAAAATGCCAGTCCTGAGGCAAGTCAGCATTTCCCAGTGGAAGTGTCTTACCCAGAAGAAGAACTCATGTCAGGTGCAACACCTGCTCCAGAAAGCCTGCAAGTAGAACCTCAGGTATCTGCACCTCCTGAAATGCCAGAGGCAAGGCCCCGCAGCAGCCCTGTTCAGGATGAATATGAGTTTGCAGAATTAATGAATTATGAAGTGGTTCCTCAAGAGGAAGTCTTATCAGATGACTTGTTCTCTGAATCCATGCCAGAAGATGTCCTATCCCAAGGCAAGGAGTCTTTTGAGCTTATTGGTGAAAATGATGAATTTGCGAAGGAAGTGGAACAAAGTAAGTCTGTTCTACAGAAGGATTCCGGATCTGAGGTTGTAGAGCCAGAACCATTACTAGCACAAGCGGAAGGTGCACAGAAAGAAACAAAGAAATCCCAGATAGACACATACTGCTACACATGCAAATGCCCTATTTCTGCAATTGACAAGATATTCGGTGCACACAAAGACCATGAAGTTGTGGCACTGGACACAGCTATTGATGTAGTCAAGGTAAATATGGTCTTAAAATTCTAATGGCTAGAATACTCTTCTTCTAAATACGTGCTTCTCCTGGTCAATTTCAGTGACCTTTATCTTTGATTCCTCAGTCTTTTCAATAAATTATTTGAGTTGGAAAGACCCGAAAAACATAGGAGAAGATTTCCCTCTGTTTTCTGCTTAACCTTCATGCCATGGCATGCATGAAGATTAGTGCTGGCATAAGGGGAGGGGGGAAAGTAAAATGATTTCAAATTCAAATAAAATGCACTTTAAAGGGCACTGCTAAATAATTCTCAGACTCATTTTGATTCAGCATTTTAACACATTGGAAGCTTGAATATGCATATTCCCCACCAAATTGGCCCTTATCAACTTGTCCAACATTGCGTCTATGTCCCTAATTTGAGTTGAGTTACAGTAGCTTACCTGACACATTTTTAGACATCAGTCTCAATGCATTAGCCTCAGAGCTCAAGACAATATTCTCTCTCCTCCTCCAGGCTGACACTTGGTTTTCTTAAGTAATAACTACTGTGGCTTAAGCAAAGGGAGTGTGGAGGGGTTTCGTAGCTACTACCATGAAGCTGGAAGTTTAAAATTATGTTGTCTCAGTCACTAAAACTTATCCTAAATACTTGACATTCAAAACTTCAATTGCCCCCAAACCATGGTGGGGTGGAGGGGAGCTCAGAGTTGGTGATTTTTGTGCCTGGAGCAAAATAAACCTAATCCAGGGCAAATAGCATGAAATGTGCCTTCATATACTTAAAATATTTGGAGGATATCTTATATGTTATCACTGTTTTAATTTCCGAATGTATTCCCCCTTCCTCCCTTACTCAGAGAACCATCCTTTCTAATAAAGAATGAAAAAGCAAGAGAAAAAATCAATCCAGCGAAATTAACCAACACGGAGAACAAGACTAACCATATATATACGATGCTCCAAATCCATGATCCTCCACCTTTGCAAAGAAGGGAGGGAGGTGCATTTTCTTGTCTCTTCTTCAGGTTCAGTCTTGGTTATTATAGCTGTACAACATTCACTTTTGTCATATAAACTTTTAAAGCTGCCCGTGGGCAAAAAGACCAGGATATTCCTAGGGAGGGCACTACCAGAGACTGGGAAGAAGTAGGTGGGAACAGGATGTGCTAGGCTCAAGTGTGAACCCCAGGAGGAATGAGAGAGTAGAGAAAGTGGGCTAGTAGTAGCTTCCTATTTTATTTATTTTTTAAATTAAATTATTTTATTTGTTTTCAGTGTTCCACAATCACTTCCATGTATCTTAGATTTTTTTTTCTTTCCTCCCCTTCACTCCCCCCTCCCTCCCCACTCCCTCCCTGAGACGGCATACAATCTTATGTAGGTTCTACATGTGCTTTCCCATTAAATACATGTTGCATAGAATAATTAAAATGAATAGGGGAAACCATAAAATAAAATCAAACAAAACATAATACAAAAGAAAATGGTCTGTTTCTATCTGCGATCCAATTCCATAATTATTTCTCTGAACATAGAAGGTGTTTTGCCTCAAGAGTCCATTGGAAATTTTTTAAGTCCATGCATTTCAATGATGTACTAAGTCTACCAGAAAAATTCCTTGCACACTATGATTGTTGCTGTGTACAAAGTTCTGGTTCTGCTCTTTGCACTCAGCATCAGTTCATGTAAGTCTTTCCAGGTTTCTTTGAAATCTTCCTGTTCATTATTTCTCATAGCACAATAGTATTCCATTACATTCATATACTACAACTTGTTCAGCCATTCCCCAATTGATGGGCATCCCTTTGATTTCCAGGTTTTGGCCACCACAAAGAGAGATGCTATAAATATTTTTGTACATGTAGAACCCTTTCCCATTTCTGTGATCTCTTTGGGATAGAGTCCCAGATAGCTTCCTATTTTACCTAACTCTTTTCACTAACTAAATTCTAATTTCTGTTGTTTTTACCTGATGAAGAACTTTCAATTACTTTAAATTCCCTCTGAAATGATGACCTTAACAAAAAGTTCAGATGGCCCTGCTCTAGTTTTGCCTTGTGGCTAACTTTGGCTTTTTTTTGGCTGTTTAATTTTTCTTTTCTGGTCCTATTGTTATAGGTGTGAGAATAGAAAAATGAAAGGGGAAAAACAGCTCAACCAAAGGGAAGAAAGCCCATTTAATTATCATCAAGCAGTCTGTAAAGATTAAGAATTGACCAGCAAATTTTAAATAATAAGAATCAGATTTTTTTAAAAATTGTTTAAATATTTATAATTCTAGAATTCTGTATGATCTTTATATAGAAACTCTTACTTATTCAACGACTAATTATCTAATTTGTGAGGTATTTTATTTTCTCATGTGTCCTTCCTCCAGTTGTTTGCCTTTAGATCATTTTAGTGATGGTTAGAATGTAAATCGAACTGTGATGAATGAATAAAATGAAAATGGTCTGAAACTCTTCAGTTCCATTTTGCTACCTATTAGTACCAATAAAAGGGTTATTAAGTGAAGAAGTTATGATTACAATGGGAACATTGATTAAAATGTTTTAATGTTAAAATTCTTCTTGTCCCTCACTCAAGAGGGCAGAGAGTTGAATTTGGTCTCTTCTGTAGTACGTGAGGGAGAAAGAACTGAAAACTGTAGAAGGACTGGAATTTAAGAATACCTCAAAAACCCAAGTTGCATCAATTGATGCAATATAGGCAAAGAAAACAGAGAGGATAAAAAATTATTTCAAAGTAAAATTATGATAAAAATGTATCTCAGTTGATATACCTGGTCTTTCTAGTGTTGAAACAAGATCATATCTCTTGAGAGGGTCATGCCTAACAGTTTACAAGTCTCTTCTCTTCCTTTCACATAGTATAAAAATAGCTTTCAAAAAAATATCAATGTCTTTGTGGAATAAATGTATAAGGCTAGATATTGGTAACTCTAAAATATTGCCAAAGCTGTTTCCTCGAATTTTATATGGTTATCATTATCTTTTTTTAAAATTCAGATTCAATTAGGAGAATGTCTAGAAAATTTAAAAGAAAAGTCTCTGAAGATTGAAGCATTTGTTACTGAGATAGAAGCATTCTTCAATACCATTGAGGTGAGTTGCCACATTTAGTTCCCTACCAATGTCTCTCTTGTGAAAGATTTAGTTTATTCAAGTAGGAAAGACATTCCCGAAAGAAACGAATTGTTTTTGTTTTGACCATAACTGGTTTATTTTTACCATTAAAAATGAAGTGTTTCTAAAATCTTCTCTCTGTAAAATCAGTGAGACCATTCTGAGCAAGAAAAGTTGGACCAAAATTTTTAAAATAATTCTTCCTTCTCACATGACAGTTTCTATAGTCAGGATGGGAGAGTCATTAGGTGAGCAAGGCACTGTCCACTGAAAATCTATTCACAGGACTAAATTTTACCCTTGTTTCATTGATGTCAAGCATTTATTAAGCACCTATCTTATACCATGCCCTGTGCTAAGCAATGGGGATGCAAAGAAAGGTAAAAAACAGTCCCTTCCCTCAAGGAGCTCACAATCTAATGGGGGAGACCACATGCAAACAAGTAATATAAACAAGATTTTATATATATATATATATGGTCATACACACCCAAACACACAATAAATTGGAGATAATTTCAGAGAGAAGGCAGTAAAATTCTTGCAGAAGGTGGAATTTTGGCTGAGATATGAAGGAAACCAGGGAAGCCAGGAGATAGAGGTGAGGAGGGAGAGATGAGATAACTAACTCTACCCTATGGCAAGGACGTAGGTGGTAGCCACAAACAGCTTTGCGTTCCGAGCTACTCGTTCCTTCTTGTTCGCTCATTCTCGTTTGCTCATTGTATTCCAGGAGCGTTCATTGTCAGCCTAGGGTATAAGCTCCTTGAAGGCAGGAACTCGAGTTTTTTGCAGGTTTTTTGTATTTTCAGCACTTAGCATATGACTTACATAGAACAGGTAGCTTAATGAATGCTTGCTGAGTCAATAAATGAGTCAATGAATGAGGGAACCATGAAGGAAATGGCAAAATGGCAGAGATCTAGGGCCATTTTTCACTGATAACCAGCACTATTAGCTAGTTTGATCAAGCTTCTGAGTGTATCAGAAAGAGCGACGTTGTTCCGTCTGGCATATTATGTAGAGTCACATTCCCACTAAGGCGAATATGTGAAAGTAGATATTGTAACCAACATCTTTGGTTATTTCTACATGCTGATCAGCAAATGGCCTTAAATCTCATTCCTGAATATGATAAAGACTCATCCTGGAACCTTATTCTGAAAGGCTCCATCCTGTGTCTTTTGGGTACTTATGAATGTCTTTTTGGTATTTCAGTGACTGAACTCTCTCACACATAGTCTAAAATAGATTCCCCTTATGTTGCTTTGCTGTATATTTTTTTAATTAGACCTGTGATCTCATTGGCATAAAGCTCTCCCAATGGGAAAACATCTTTTAGCAATGCAAATCAGTGCCTGCTAAGCAACTTGAGAGTTGTTGGAGACATTTTGTGGTTAAGCAACCTGTCCAGGGTCCCAGTTAGCATGTATCAGAGACACAGCTTGAACCACCCCATTACACCTTACTGCCCCTCTAAAGTTGTGCTTTTTTGTAGTTTAATATGATTCCAGTACTTAGAAATCTTTCCCCTCACCCCCAATGGCAACCGTATATATGCTCTCCTTTATGTGTTTAGAAGAATGAAATTCTGATGCTAGACTATCAGAAGGTAACACCCTTCAAGTTTACTTGAGACATATCTGCTTTCAAGAAGAATTGCTTCTGGGACAGGTAGGTGGCACAGTGGATAGAGCATAAGCCCTGGAGTCAGGAGGACCTGAGTTCAAATCTGACCCCAGA
Organism: Notamacropus eugenii; assembly: GCF_028372415.1. NCBI lineage: Eukaryota > Metazoa > Chordata > Mammalia > Diprotodontia > Macropodidae > Notamacropus > Notamacropus eugenii. The sequence goes on from NC_092875.1 coordinate 473,771,984, forward strand.
TACCTACAAGCTGCATGACTCTGGGCAAATCACTTAATCCCGATTGCCTCCCAAAAGAATCACATCTCAATAATATAATTGTATTTCTTGGGTTGGCTCTGATTTTAGAAATATACATTTTCTAGGAAAACTGTAGCAAAAATGAGAAACGGCTGGAAGAGCAGAATGAAGAAATGATGAAGAAGGTGCTGGCCCAGTATGACGAGAGGGCGCAGAGCTTTGAGGAGGTAAAGAGGAGAAAGATGGATTACCTGCACGAGCAGATGGTGAGCTTCCTGCAGAGCATGGACACCGCCAAGGAGACCCTGGAGGCCATTGTCAAGGAAGCAGAAGAGCTCGATGAGACTGTTTTCCTGACAGTAAGCACAAATTACAGTCATGCCATTCACTCACTGCTCGTGAGGACCTTGGCCCTCCTGCTTTTAGAAAGGAATCTCACTTGCCTTCCCATATATGTCCCCTGCAGTTGCTCAGAAGAGGATTCAGCGTCTTCAGCTTTTTTTTCTCTTTTTAACATGTGCATTAATTTAATTCTAGCAAGTTCCTGCAATTCTAGACAACCCTAACATTTATCAGCAGGATAAGGTGGGGGGGTGGGCAAAGGGTAGCAGCAGGAAGGATCACTATGAACTCCCTTTATTGGGAGGCCTAAAAATTCCCTAAAAAGGGAAGAGTCCAGCCTCCAGGTCTATAATCAGGCGTAGACTCTATAATCAGGCAGTAGTATCCCCGTCTTCATTCAGTCTCTGGACTGTCCCTCTCTCACTTGACTGTGGCCTCCCTTCAATCCAAACAGCTTTCCCCTTTGTTCTCCCTTCTTTCAACCGTCATGAGATGACCAAACCCAAGCTGATAGGCTGACTCGTCCCAAGAGGTTAATGGGTGATAATGGCATAATGTGTTTGCATGGAGCATACAGCTTAATATCTTTGTCCAAAAGGTTAAGTTGACTTTGTGGCAGGGAACGCTTTTGGAGTCACTCAGACTCATCCGTAAGTCATTCCATAAAACCAGCTGTTGGATTGACCCTAGAGTCAAAAGCAAGTAGTCATTGGAAATGGTTTCCTGTAGTTGGGCCACTAACATGTTCTAGGGCTGGTGTGAAATCACACTTTGCTTCTGGAGGGGGCAGGGTAGGGGAACATCACCTTTGACTGGAGGTAGCATTACTTCCTAAAGTCCCCCATGCCTTGTGTAATTTCCAGTAAGGCGTAAGTGTTGAGAAAGGCAGGAAGGAGGAATATTGATCTCTGTTTATGTGCCTGTGGAGGCACAGCCAATAAATACAGATGACAGCCATGATTAGGTAGACATCTACAGCCAAAAGGACAACTGCAATCTAGCACTTCCTTTGACTTTAATCTTGGGGTAGAAGGGAGGGAGGGGAAAAGCGTATGGATCTTGTTCTTCTTGTGAAGTCCTTCCTGGTCCCTAATAATCTCATCTGCTTTCCTGAATGGGAGTATTTCCTTCTCAGCTAGAGCTCTAAGCAGAGCAAATTTTAATAATTCCTGTTGTTTTAGTAGCTGAAAAGCCCAAGTATACATAAGCCTCTACTATGCCCTTTCCTTGAGGGGTAAACTGAAGCAAAGCAATTTTCCAGGACTCACTTTGAAACAGCAGCAGAGTCTGAATGATGTCTAAGGCTCCTGTCCACAGTTCATGTGGTTTCTTTTGCTGCCTTAGGTGAATCCATCAAGAGAGAAACAGTCTTTGGGGAATTGTGGGAGGACTATTTACAGAGATGCACAATCTTGAGGTTATTTTTACTTGTGGTATTCATTGACTTCTCTTTCTTTTCCTCTACTAGTCATTTAAGGAAATCAATGACAGGTATATGAAACATGGCGTTGGCACTCCTTAGTGGCTATGGAGCATAGCATGGCTGGATGCTCTATTAACCCTTGAAAGCTTCGTAGAGACTGTGCTGGCAGAATAAAGGCCAGCAATTTAACCAGCCACCAGATAGTCTTCCTTAGTGGCTGCACTTTTGGAAGTCCAGTGACAGCTTTTAGGATGCATTGTGTGCGTTTGGATAACAGTAATCATAACACAGCATTTTCAATTGTTTGCTTTAGAAGTGCTCTTTTTATACAAACTTGTTCCAAACTGACACTTTTTTTTGTTACTACACAAAAATAATTTTAAAGATGCTTAGAACTATTTTTGTTTTTGCTTACTTTGCAGTAGTGTCCAACTCTTCTGGCCTCATTTGGGATTTTCTTGGCAAAGATACTGGAGTGGTTCGTCATTTTCTTCTCCAGCTCACTTTATAGATGAGGGAACTGAGGCAAACAGGGTTAAGTGACTTGCCCCGGGTCACACAGCTAATAAGTGTCTGAGGCTGGATTTGAACCTAGGTCCTCCTGATGCCATGACCACCACTCTACCCACTGCA